>NW_012102490.1:0-339 GCF_000951045.1 Mandrillus leucophaeus
GGAAGCCCATAGAGGGCTATGGTGAAAAAGGAAATATCCTCCGCTGAAATCTGGAAGGAAGCTTTCTGAGAAACTGCTTAGTGTTCTGTAAATTCATCTCACAGAGTTACAGCTTTCTCCTCATGAGGCCGCTCGGTAAGCCTGTTCTTGTGGAATTTGCATAGTGATATTTAGAAGCCCATAGAGGGCTATGGTGAAAAAGAAAATATCCTCAGAGAAAAACTGGAAAGAAGCTTGCTCAGAAACTGCTTTGTGATGTGTGACTTACACTCACAGAGTTACATCTGTATTTCGTGGATCTCTCTGCAAGCGTTATTTCTGTGGAATCTGAGAACAGAT
>NW_012102490.1:2782-4377 GCF_000951045.1 Mandrillus leucophaeus
GATAACAAAGAGAAAGAAGCTTTCTGAGAAACATCTTTGTGTTCTTTGAAGTCATCTCACAGAGTTACAACTTTTCCCTGAAGAACACTTTCGCTAAGACTGTTCTTGTGGAATTTGCAACATGATATTTGGAAGCCCATAGAGGGCTATGGTTAAAAAAGGAATTATCCTCAGACGCAATCTGGAAAGAAACTTTCTGAGAAACTGCTTAGTGTTCTTTTAAATCATCTCACAGAGTTACAGCAATCCCTTCAAGAACCTACACGCAAAGCCTGTTCTTGTGGAATTCGCAAAGTGATATTTGGAAGCCCATAGAGGGCTATAGTGAAAAAGAAAATAACCTCAGAGAAAAACTGGAAAGAAGCTACCTGAGAAACTGCTTTGTGATGTGTGACTTCCACTCACAGAGTTACATCTGCATTTCGTGGATCACTTTACTAGCCTTATTTCTGTGGAATCTGAGAACAAATATTTCGAATTCCTTTCAAGTCTATAGGGGCAAAGGAAATATCCTCCGATAACAAAGAGAAAGAAGCTTTCTGAGAAACTTCTTTGTGTTCTGTGAAATCATCTCACAGAGTTACATCTGTCTCTTATACACATCTAGATGTGTATAAGAGACAGGAGTTACAGCTTTCCCCTCAAGAAGCCTTTCGCTAAGACAGTTCTTTTGGAATTTGCAAAGTGATATTTGGAAGCCCATTGAGGGCTATGGTTAAAAAGGCAATATCCTCAAATGAAATCTGGAAAGAAGCTTTCTGAGAAACTGCTTAGTGTTCTGTTAATTCATGTCACAGAGTTACAGCTTTCCCCGAAAGAGGCCGCTCGTTAAGCCTGTTCTTGGGGAATTGGCAAAGTGATTTTTGGAAGAACATACAGGGCTATGGTGAAAAGGAAAATATCCTCAGATAAAAACTGGAAAGAAGCTTTCTGAGAAACTGCTTTCTGATGTGTGACTTCCACTCACAGAGTTACATCTGTATTTCGTGGATCTATTTTCTCGCCTTATTTCTGTGGAATCTGAGAACAGATATTTCGGATCCCTTTGAAGCCTATAGGGACAAAGGAAATATCCTCCGATAACAAAGAGAAAGAAGCTTTCTGAGAAACTTCTTTGTGTTCTGTGAGATGATTTCACAGAGTTACATCTGTATTTCGTGGATCTCTTTGCTAGCCTTATTTCTGTGGAATCTGAGAACAGATATTTCGGATCCCTTTGAAGACTATAGGGCCAAAGGAAATATCCTCAGATGAAATCTGGAAAGAAGCTTTCTGAGAAACTTCTTTGTGTTCTGTGAAATCATCTCACAGAGTTACAGCTTTCCCCTCAAGAAGCCTTTCGCTAAGACAGTTATTGTGGAATTTGCAAAGTGATATTTGGAAGACCATAGAGGGCTACGGTGAAAAAGGAAATATCCTCAGATAAAATCTGGAAAGAAGCTTTCTGACAAACTGTTTAGTGTTCTGTTAATTCATCTCACAGAGTTACAGCTTTCCCCTCAATAAGCCGCTCGCTAAGCCTGTTTTTGTGGATTTCACAAATTGATATTTGGAAGCACATAGGGGTCTAGGGTGAAAAAGAAAATATCCTCAGA
>NW_012102490.1:6140-6408 GCF_000951045.1 Mandrillus leucophaeus
AAATCATCTCACAGAGTTACAGCTTTCCCTTCAAGAAGCCGCTCGCTAAGTCTGTTCTTGTGGAATTCGCAATCTGATATTTGGAAGCCCATAGAGAGCTATGGTGAAAAAGAAAATATCCTCACAGAGAAAATGGAAAGAAGCTTTCTGAGAAACTGCTTTGTGATGTGTGACTTCCACTCACAGAGTTACATCTGTATTTCGTGGATCTTTTTTCTACCCTTCTTTCTGTGCAATCTGAGAACAGATATTTCGGATCCCTTTGAAG
>NW_012102491.1:0-2341 GCF_000951045.1 Mandrillus leucophaeus
CTCTCTATTCCTTTGGTCACCAACACCAATTCCCAAGGCAGAACCCCAGGAGGGCTGGACTGAAGGACCTGGAGGTAATAGAAAACAGCTCAAGAGTGGTGTACATGTCACTGGACTTTGGATTCTCCTCTCTGTGTTGGAGCCTGTGAATTGCTACCGGCAGTAAACTGAGGACATTGTAGGGTTCACCTTCTTTTAGGGATCACAGTTCTGCTCGACCTATCTCCAATGTCCGAAAACTGTTGTTTTATATATTTTGTTCCATTTTTCTAGTTGTTCAAGGTGGGAGGCAAATCTGGTCCCTGTTATCAACCATGGCCACATGTAGAGGTTGCAGGATGTTGTTTACATCTGTGTCTTTACTTTTTTTTTTGAGACAGGGTCTCACTCTGTCACCCCAAGTGGTGCCATCTCACCTCACTGCCACCTCCACTTCGTGGCCTCAAGTGATCCTCCCACCTCAACCTCCCAAAGTGCTGGGATTACAGGTGTGAGCCACTGTGCCTGGCCTAAAACTGTATCTTTCTTATTATCAGTGAAGTTAAACAATTTTTCCTGTGCGTCAGCAGCATTTGCGTTTCTTTTTCTTTGAACTTTCATATATGTTTTCAATTTTTCTTAGAATTGTTGGTCTTTGTCTTCTCTACTTTTGAAGTAGAATGAATATGATATTAATTGTACTTCAAATTGTGACCATGATGGAGTACTTGTATTGATGATAGTCTCCCAGCATAAACAACTACAAAGCTGCGCAAAGTACATGAAGAAATTGTCTTCAGACATTGGGCAATAGGCAGTTCCAGGTACTATCCGAGAGAAGGGAATCACATTAAGTTACTGTTACATTTTTCTGGTGGGGAGTTTCCAAACCCTCAATGACAGCACCAGGAAGCAGAGTCCAAGCCATGAGGATCAGTCTTGTTTGGTGGAGGAAACAGAGACTGCCGCTCAGGGCTGCTAAAATGTGTGTGGCATAGTATCAGAAAGGACAGAGTTGCAGAGAAGGAGCCCCAGAAATCTTATAGAGGTTGCTACAGGTCCTTGGCCAAATCACACACTATGAAAGTGTGGACTGAGACTCTGCAAGGCCCAAGACAGAACAGCCAATGGGGAGCTGAGAGCTAAACAGTAATTTCAGTGGTCACAGACTGCTGGAGATACATCTGAATTCTGGCTCAGCCAGAGTCTCCACTCTTGGAATCTCAGGTCTTGATGAATATTCCAGACATTCACAGGAGGGTCCAGAAGGCCATGCCTTGGGATTAAGGAAGATTCCCTAGGAATAAGGGCAAAACTGAAAAACAGCTTACCCTAACAAAACCTAAAATGTAGTCTGACGCACATGATCAAGTTCACCCATCAGTAATTTAATTCCCTGCCAAAATAAAACTCAACACTAGAGCAGGATAACATAATCCACATCCCTACAATGAATGTTCACAATGTCCAACAGCTCAAGAAACACTTACTAGATGTGTGAAAAAGTTAGAAAATACATCCTAAAATTAAGAGAAAACCAGTCAATTCAAACAGACCCACCGTGCATGGCGGCTCATGCCTGTAATCCCAGCACTTTGGGAAGCTAAGGCAGGAAGATCACTTGAGTTCAAGACTTCGAGACCAGCCTGGGAAAAATGGCAAAACCCCATCTCTACTAAAAATTCAAAAATGAGTTGTGTGTGGTGGTGTGCAGGGGTCCGTAACCCCCAGGCTGTAGATGGTACCAGTTAGGTACCTGTTAGGAACCAGGCTGCACAGCAGGAGGTGAGTGGTGGGTGGTGAGTGTAACTGCCTGAGCTCTGCGCCCTGTCAGATCAGCAGGCATTAGATTCTCATATGAGTGTGAACCCTAATGTGAACTGCACATGTGAGGGATCTAGGTTTCGCACTCTTTATGAGAATCTAATGCCTGATGAGTTGAAGTGGAATGGTTTCATACCAAAACCACTGCCCCTGACTCCGTCTCTGGAAAAATTGTCTCCTGTGAAACCAGTCAGGACTGCAGGTAGCATGTGCCTGTGGTCCCAGTTACCTGGAAGGCTGAGGTGGAAGGATGGATTGAGCCTGGGAGGTGGAGGTTGCAGTGAGTTGAGATCATGCCACTGCACTCCAGCCTGGACAACAGAGTGAGACCTTATCTCAAAGAAACAAATACACAAAAAGGGCCAGGCATGGTGGCTCACACCTGTAATCCCAGCACTTTGGGAGGCTGAGGCAGGCAGATCACCTGAGGTCAGAAATTCAAGACCAGCCAGGTGAGGCAGAGGTTGTAGTGAGCTGAGATGGTGCCATTGCACTCCAGCCTAGGCTACAAGAGCGAAACTCCATCTCAAAAAAAAAA
>NW_012102491.1:2391-4218 GCF_000951045.1 Mandrillus leucophaeus
GCCTCCTTCCAGTCGAAACCTCTATCCCTCCCAAATGATTCCAGCCTCATTCCTCCATGGGCCAAATATCCTAAACAAAGGCCTGGAAAGGGGGTCTTTATCCGAGTGCCCAGAAAACACACACAGAAAGGCTCTGCATGCCCCCCATGGCCTGCCAGAGGTAAGAGCCTGCCCGTCAAAATGCACAGTCCTGGTCCTTGCAATGAGGTGAGGAGTGGAGGAAGAAAAGGTCCATCCCATTCTTTCGTCAGGAACCTAAACTTGGAAAAGTCAGACACAGTAAATTTCTTAATCCTGATACTTTTATAACTGGTTACAGTGGAGTCACATGCACAACTGTTTTCTGACATCTTTCAACTGGCCACATAATACCTTGTAATTTATTTATTTATTTTTATTTTCTAAGACCAAGGGATTGGCTCATGCCTGTAATCTCAACACTTTCAGAGGCTGAGGCAGGAAGACTGCTTGAGGCTAGGAGTTCGAGACCAGCCTGGGCAACATAGCAAGACCCCCATATGCAACAGAGAAAAACCCTGTCTCAAAATAATTTTTTTGAGTATAGTGGCATGATCACAGCTCACCATGGCCTCCAACTCCTGGGCTCAAGTGATACTCCCACCATAGCAGCTGGGACTCTAAGAATGCACCACCACATCTGGCTGATGTTTTAATTTTTGGTAGAGATGCGGTCTCACTATGTTGCCCAGGCTGGTCTTGAACTCCTGGCCTCGAGAGATCCTCCCAATGCGACCTCACAATGCACTGGGGTTACAGGCATGAACCGCCATGCAGCCCCTGCAAAATCTAACTGTTCTTCAGGTGCTTCTTTTGGACCTCCTAGCTAGACTGTCATTGGCAAATACTAGTTTATTATTTTCCCACATTTATGTTAATGGATGTCCCATGTTTTATTTGTCTAGACTAGGGTTTCTCAACGGCGGCACTATTGGTGTTTTGGGCTGGATAATTCTTTGTTATGGAGCTGTTTGTGCCTCGCAGGATATTTAGCAGCATCCCCAGACTCCGCCTGCTACATGCCAGTAGCACTCCTCAGTGTGACAGCCAAAACGATTTCAGATATTGTCAAATATCCCCAGGGAGGCAAAGTCACCTCCAGTTGACAACTGCTGACCTAAAAACCTCTGGAACAATGTTAGATCATGGTAATGATAACACATACTGCTCCTGAGCTTAATGGGAATACCTCTAGCATCAAAGTATAGTAGTCCCTGTATACTACTGTCTGGGCTGTGATCAGCACACTGTATTAGTCCATTGTCATGCTGCTATGAAGAAATACCCAAAACTGGGTAATTTATAAAGAAAAAATGTTTCAGATGACTCAGTTCTGTATGGTTGGGGATGCCTCAGGAAACTTACAATTATAGCAGAAGACACCTCTTCACAGGGCAGCAGGAGAGAGAAGGAGAGCCAAGCAAAGGGGAAAGCCTGTTGTAAAACCATCAGGTCTCGTGAGAACTCACTCCCTATCATGAGAACAGCATGGGAGAAACTGCTCCCATGAATCAGTTATCTCTACCTGGTCCTGCCCTTGACACGTGGAGATTATTGCATCTCAAGGTGAGATTTGGATGGGGACAGATCTAAACCATATCACACCCTTTATATTAGCATACTGTATCAAAGCATAATTTTCTTTGTTCTTTTGTTGTTGTTGTTTGAGACAGAGTCTTGCTCTGGCTCTGGCTGGAGTGCAGTGGCATGATCTCAGCTCATGGCAACCTCCACCTCCTGGGTTCAAGGAATTCTTGGGCCTCAGCCTCCCAAGTAGCTGGAACTACACCCAGCTAATTTTATTTTTTT
>NW_012102491.1:5743-7840 GCF_000951045.1 Mandrillus leucophaeus
CAATCAAGATACAGAACTGTTCCACCACCACAAAAATTCCCCTCCTGCTCTTCCTCTACACTCATTCCAGGCTCTTTCCCTCCAGTATTCCTACTCCTGGCAACCACGAATCTGCTTTCTGTCTTTATAATCTTCCCACTTCAAGAACATTACAAAATGCAAAAATTATCCAGGCATGGTGGCACCAGCTTGTAGTTCCAGCTACGTGGGAGGCTAAGGCAGAAGAATCACTTGAACCTGGGAGGTGGAGGCTACAATGATCCTGCCATTGCAGTCCAGCCTGAGAGACAGGGTGAGACTCTCAATGAATGAATGAATGAATGAAGGCCTGGCACGGTGGCTCACACCTATAATCCCAGTGCTTTGGGAGGCCGAAGCAGTTGGAACTGTTGATGCCTGGAGTTTGGGACCAGCCTGGCCAACGTGACAAAACCCTGTCTCTACTAAAAATACAAAAATTAGCCAGGCATGATGGTGTGCACCTATACTCCCAGCTACTTGGGAGACTGAGGCACAAGAATCACTTGAACCTGGGAGGCGGAGGCTGCAGTGAGCCAAGATCATGTCACTGCATTCCAATCTGGGCCACAGAGTGAGAGTTCATCTGAAAAACAAAATAAAACAAAACCAAACAAAGAAAAAAAAACATTAAATAAATGGAATCACACAGTAGGTGGCCTTTTGAGACTGGCTTTTTTTTTTTTTTTTTCTACTCAGCAAATGCCCTTTGAGATCCATCCAAGTTGTGCATGTTCCTTTTTGTTATTAATATTATTTTCTGTTTGAGATGGAGCCTCGCTCTGTCATCCAGGCTGGAATGCAGTGGCACAATCATAGCTTACTGCTACCTCAAACTCCTGGGCTCAAGTGATCCTCCCACCTCAGCCTCCCAAAGTGCTGAAATTATAGGCCTGAGCTATGGAGCCCGGTTTTAAATCTTAATAAATATCTCCCCCTGGTCTGCTTCCGTGACTGACACACAGGCTGGCATCTTGTGCCCAGACAGACATGTTTCTGGACTTGGTTCCATTTGTTCTGATGGGTTCCTCCCTCTCAATGACCGTACGTTACAGTATGTGGCTATTCTTACATGTTTCTATATAGACCTGAGGGTTAGTGTATTAATGTCAAAGTTCTACTGGTGTTTCGAGGCTGGGTGAAATGTCTGGGTTAATTTAGTTGTGGGCATCTTGACAATACAGGCTTTCCCTCTAGGAATGGTGATTCTGGGATGCAGGTTTTGCACATTCTGGTTTATTGCTCGGCTCGCTGCCACAGAGGGATGGCATTGCTCCACGTGCCATGCCCAAGAGATGTCCCACCTTATCTTTCTAAATCAAGCTGAATGTTCTCAGCTGACAGCATATCATCAGTGCTGTGGGGACTCACTCCCTCCAACCCGAGATGAAGTGAGGCGGAGACTGTGGAGCAGATCTGTGCTGAGTGCATTCGTCCTTCCTGACCCGTACTGCTGCTGGCCGGGCTGTGTCTGAGCCGTCAGAGGGCATTGATTTGGGGACAAGCTGGGGGCAGTGCTGGAGAGATGGTCCTCACCTCCCTCAGCTCCTCCTGTCCATCCAACACTTGGCCACCAAAGGCCGCTGACTTTCAGGCCCTAGTCACCACTAACGGGGTGCTGCATGGAAACAAAGTGCAGGCCCAGAACCTGCAGTTCAGTTCACGCCTCCTTCCAGTCGAAACCTCTATCCCTCCCAAATGATTCCAGCCTCATTCCTCCATGGGCCAAATATCCTAAACAAAGGCCTGGAAAGGGGGTCTTTATCCGAGTGCCCAGAAAACACACACAGAAAGGCTCTGCATGCCCCCCATGGCCTGCCAGAGGTAAGAGCCTGCCCGTCAAAATGCACAGTCCTGGTTCTTGCAATGAGGTGAGGAGTGGAGGAAGAAAAGGTCCATCCCATTCTTTCGTCAGGAACCTAAACTTGGAAAAGTCAGACACAGTAAATTTCTTAATCCTGATACTTTTATAACTGGTTACAGTGGAGTCACATGCACAACTGTTTTCTGACATCTTTCAACTGGCCACATAATACCTTGTAATTTATTTATTTATTTTTATTTTCTAAGACCAAGGGA
>NW_012102491.1:10150-11479 GCF_000951045.1 Mandrillus leucophaeus
TGGCTCACACCTGTAATCCCAGAACTTTGGGAGGCCGAGGCAGGTGGATCACCTGAGGTCAGGAGTTCAAGATCAGCCTGGCCAATATGGTGAAACCCTGTCTCTACTAAAAATACAAAAATTATCCAGGCAAGGTGGTGGGCGCCTGTAGTCCCAGCTACTCAAGAGGCTGAGGCAGTAGAATCGCTTGAACCCGAGAGGCAGAGGCTACAGGGAGCCAAGATCATGCCACTGCACTCCAGCCTAGGCAACAGAGCAAGATTCTGACTAAAAAAAAAAACAAAACAAAACAGTCGTCTGGGAATAAAACTGTCCTCTTTGGGAGTTATCTTTTCTACTGGACAGAAATCTGTAAGTTTACATATATACATATTCTCAAGTATATTCATAATATATTCTCTGGTATATTTCCATACGTTAGCGGTTTTGAAAGCATAGTCTCAAGTTGGAAGCATCAGCATCATCTGGGAACACAGACATGCAAGGCTCAGGCCCCACCTCAGACCTACTGAGTTAGAAACTCTGGTGTGGGGCCCAGCACGCCACCCACCTTTTAACATCATTTCTGAATTTAAATATTTTGTCTGTGTGTTGTTAAATTTGCTGTTTTGTTTTTCAAATACACTTCAAATACATCTTCCTAATTTTCTTTTTAAATAAAAAATGGTTTTCCAAATCTATCCATTTTTCTCTTCTTTAAGCTACTGATAGCATGGAACAAAAGTTGAGCCATTCTTACGTCTTTTTTTTTTTTGAGACAGAGTCTCACTCTGTCGCCCAGGCTGGAATGCAGTGGTGGAATCTCGGCTCACTGCAACCTCCACCTCCCAGGTTCCAGCGATTCTTGTGCCTCAGCCTCCCAAGTAGCTGGGATTACAGGTACCCAGCACCACGCCTTGCTACATTTTTTTTTTTTTTTTTTTAGTGGAGACAGGTTTTGCCATGTTGGCCATGCTGGTCTCCAACACCTGACCTCAGGTGATCTGCCTGCCTTGGCCTCACAAAGTGCTGGGATTACTGGCTTGAGCCACTGCACCCAGCATTTTTTTTTTTTTTCCTTTTTTTTTTGAGATGGTCCCCTTCTGTTGCTCAGGCTGGATGGAGTATAGTGGTACCATCATGGCTCACTGCAGCTTCCACCTCCCTGGCTCAAGAGATCCTCTGACCTCAGCTTCTTAGGTAGCTGGGATGACATGTGTGCACCAGCACAAGTGGCTAATTTCTTTTTTTTTTCTTTTTGAGATGGAGTCTCACTCTTTTGTCCAGGCCGGACTGCAGTGGCGTTATCTCGTTATCTCGGCTCACTGCAAGCTCCACCTCCCAGGTTCA
>NW_012102491.1:11529-12602 GCF_000951045.1 Mandrillus leucophaeus
CTACTGGACAGAAATCTGTAAGTTAACATATATACATATTCTCAAGTATATTCATAACACATTCTCTGGCATATTTCCCTACATTAGTGGTTTTCAAAGCATGGTCTCAAGTTGGAAGCATCAGCGTCACCTGGGAACATAGACATGCAATGCTCAGGCCCCACCTCAGTCCTATTGAGTTAGAAACTCTGGTACAGGGCCCAGCAGCTGGTTTCACAAGCTGTGTAGGTGATTATGATGCACTCTAATGTGTGAGAGTCACTCCTCTAAATAGTCAAATAATCTTTATTTGTAAAACAAGTATCTATGAAACAATGCTCCAGTATGACATTAAAAGGGCACACCACCCACATTTTAATTTCTGAATTTAAATATTTTGTGTGTCTGATGTTAAATTTTCTGTTTTGTTTTTCAAATACTCTTAAGACAGTTTTCATCTGTTCCTGATTTTCTCTTTTTAAATAAAAAATGGTTTTCCAAATCTATCCATTTTTCTTTTCTTTAAGCTATTGATAGGATGAAACAAAAGTTGAGCCATTCTTACATCTTTTTTTTTTTTTTGAGATGGAGTCTATTCTGTTGCCCAGGCTGGAATGCAGTGGTGTGATCTCGGCTCACTGCAACCTTCACCTCCCAGGTTCAAGCAATTCTTGTGCCTCAGCCTCCCGAGTAGCTGAGATTACAGGCACCTGGTACCATGCCCTGCTTTTTCTTTTTATTTTTTTAGTAGAGACAGGTCTTGCCATGTTGGCCAGGCTGGTCTCCAATTCCTGACCTCAGGTGATCTGCCTGCCTCGGCCTCCCCAAGTGCTAGGATTACTGGCATGAGCCACTGTGCCAAGCTTTTTTTTTTCCTTTTTTTTTTTTTTGAGATGCTCTTCTGTTACTCAGGCTGGATGGAGAACAGTGGTGCCATCATGGCTCACTGCAGCCTCCACCTCCCAGGCTCAAGAGATCCTCTGACCTCAGCCTCTTAGGTAGCTGGGATGACACGTGTGTACCAGCACAAGCAGCTAATTTTTTGTAGAGATTGGGGTCTCCCTATGTTGCCCAAGCTGGTCCAGAAATGCTGG
>NW_012102492.1:0-604 GCF_000951045.1 Mandrillus leucophaeus
GTCCTAGCTACTTGATAGGCTGAGATGAAAGGATCACTTGAGCCCAGGAGTTCAGGGCTGCAGTGAGCTATGATACTGCCACTGCAATCCAGCCTAGGCAACAGAGCAAGACCCTGTCTCTCAAAAGAAAAAAAAAAGAGTCCAGGCGCAGTGGCTCACGTCTGTAATCCCTGCACTTAGAGAGGCTGAAGCAGGCAGATCGCTTGAGGCCACGAGTTGGAGACCAGCTTAGCCAACATAGTGAAACCCTGTCTCTGCTAAAAAGTACAAAAATTAGCTGGACATGGTGGCACATGCCTGTAATCCCAGCTACTCTGGAGGCTGACGCATGAGAACCACTTGAACCTGGGAAGCAGAGGTTGCCGTGAGCCAAAATCGTGCCACTGCACTCCAACCTGGGCTAACAGAGCAAGACTCTATCTTAAGGAAAAAAAAAAAGAGAAAAGAAAAAGGATCATCATACTAATAGGAGTAGGGCAGCAACAGTGGTTTTGTGTTTGGGACACTTCTGTAATGACTAATTTTTAAAATTAGTATGTTACTTTTGTCATTTTAAAAAATGCTTAAGGCTAGGGCTGGGCATGCTGGCTCACACCTGTAATCC
>NW_012102492.1:6649-7016 GCF_000951045.1 Mandrillus leucophaeus
ACCAATAGAATCAAGAAAATAAAATGTCTAAAATTTTATATAAATTTTTTATAGCCAACTATGAATCCCTTGTGATTTGATATCATAGTTCACAACAAAACATCTTTACTTACTCTGTACGGCAGTACCACACAGTGATTATAACATGGGCTTTGAGGTACACTTTCCCAGGTTTGCTCAAAGCTCAGCTCTGCCATTAAAAATCCATGTGGCCTTGAACAGTGTAATGAATCTCTCTGCCTCACTTTACTCATATTTATAATGGGAAGAATAATAAATAGCCACCTAAAATAAATAGTTATGCTGAGGAAGACAGGTGAGATAAATTGCTAAATTAGCTCAGTGCCTGTCAAACAGGAAACAGGGA
>NW_012102492.1:12895-13510 GCF_000951045.1 Mandrillus leucophaeus
TGTAATGACTAATTTTTAAAATTAGTATGTTACTTTTGTCATTTTAAAAAATGCTTAAGGCTAGGGCTGGGCATGCTGGCTCACACCTGTAATCCTAGTACTTTGGGAGATCAAGGTTGGAGGATTGCTTGAGCCCAGGAGTTCAAGACCAGCCTGGGCAATGTGGCAAGACCCCATCTCTACAAAACATCGAAAAATTAGCCAGGTATGGTGGCATGCTCCTGTAGCCCCAGCTACATGGGAGGCTGAGGTGGGAGGATCATTTGAGAGCCCAGGAGGTTTGTGCCACTGCAATCCAGCCTGGGGAACAGTGTGAGACTCTGTCTCAAAAATAATAATAAAAATGCTTAAGATTAGCACCTTCCCTCATAAAATTGTTATAAATTTTATATTTCATTATAAAATTACATTATAAAGAATAAGCAAAATGGGAAATATGCTACATGTTACTGAAAGAAGCAAGAAATGAAGCTGTATGCATTAACTGCAAAAAATACAAAGGGAAACAATTTCGGAGAAGAAGAAAACACCCAAATGTCAACAGTGGTTTTACCGGCAAGGGGAAATTATGAGAAGGCTTTTCCCCTCTGTTTCCTATAAAGAAATTACATTAGT
>NW_012102492.1:13560-13957 GCF_000951045.1 Mandrillus leucophaeus
AAATGTATAGCGGTTTGTGTATGGAGTGTAATTGGTCCTGTTTTTATTCTGGAAACTCCATTGGCTAATGCCATGAAAACAATCAGCTATTTAAAGAAGAACAAACAAAAATCTCACATATTTATTAATATTTGGAGTTATAATTCCACTGCTGCCCATAATAAAAATACTACTAGAAATAAAAATTGCTAGAAAATAATTTCTATTTCTTTAGGTTTCCAGAAGTACTCAGAAGATGACAGAAAACCTACGTTACCCTAAGTCTGTGAGTGGTACAAAAAGGCTTGGTAGCAGCTCTCAATATTGAATTTTTAAAATTAATATTTACAAGTAAAATATAGAACATTTATATATATACTTAGACCAACTATCTCTGCAAGTTGGTATATATAATACT
>NW_012102492.1:14007-14384 GCF_000951045.1 Mandrillus leucophaeus
AAGAAAACACCCAAATGTCAACAGTGGTTTTACCGGCAAGGGGAAATTATGAGAAGGCTTTTCCCCTCTGTTTCCTATAAAGAAATTACATTAGTCTCATGATGAAATATACCTATTGTTTCTTTCAATTAACAATCCAGGCCAAGCACAGTGGCTCACACCTGTAAACCCAGCACTTTGGGAGGCCAAGGCAGGCGGATCACCTGGAGCTACGAAGTTTGAGACCAGCCTGAGCAACATGGTGAAACCTTGTCTCTACAAAAAACACAAAAATTAGCTGGATGTGGTGGCATGTGCCTGTAATCCCAGCTACTTGGAAGGCTGAGGCAGGAGAATCACTTGAGCCTGGGAGGCAGAGGTTGCAGTGAGCCGAGATC
>NW_012102493.1:0-1817 GCF_000951045.1 Mandrillus leucophaeus
AATAGATTGAAAGTCATCCTGTGTTCCCGGACTGGAAGAATTAATAATTGGAAGACACTATACCTCAAGTGATCTATAGATTCAATGCAATCTCTATTAAAACCCCAGTGTCCTTCTCTGCAGATGTGGAGAGGCTGGGTGTAGGGACTCAAGCCTGTAATCCCAGCTCTTAGGGAGGCAGAGGTGGGAAGATAGCTTGAGCCTAGAAGTTCGAGACCTGCCTGGGCAATATAGCAAGACTCCATTCTCCACACACACACACACACACACACACACACACACACACACAAAGCCAATTCTCAAAATTATATGAAATTGAAGTGGCTCCAAATAGTCAAAACAATTTGTGAAAAAGAACAAATTTGGAGGACTCGCACTTCGAATTTCAAAACTTACTACAAAGCTACAACAATCATTACAGCATATTACTGGCATAAGGATTGGTCTATAAACAAATGGAATATAATTGTCCAGAAATAAACCTCTACATCTATGGTCAATCAAATTTTGACAAGGGAGAAAGTATACACCAAATGCTGTTGGGACAACTGGATATACACATTCAGAAGAATGAAGTTGTACACTTACCTCATAGTATATACAAAAATTAACTCAAAATTTACCATAAAAATAACATAGGAGTTAAAAGTATAAACTTCTTGGATAAAAACATAGGAATATGTCTTCGTAACCTCGAGTGTGGTAATGATTTCTTAGATATGACACCAAAAGCACAAACAACAAAAGATAAAATTGGATAAATTGAACTTTATCACATTTTTTAAAAATTGTGCATCAAACGACGCCATGAAGAAAGTGAAAAGTCAATCCATAGAGTGTGAGACTATATTGGCAAATTATTTATCTGATAAGGGATTTGTATTTAGTATATACATAAAAATTCAGTAACAAAAGACAAGCAACCCAATTAAAAAATAGACCAAGAGCTTCAAGAATAGACATTTTCCAAAGAAGATATACAAATGGTCACCTAACATATGAAAACATGCTCAATGTCATTACTCTTTAGGGAAATGCAAATCCAAACTACACTGAGTGACCATTTCACACCCACTAGGATGGTAGTAATAATAATAATAATAATAATAATAATAATGTAACTCTCAAGTATTGGCAAGGATGCAGAGAAATTGAGACCCTCACACATTGTTGGTAGGAATATAAAATGGTGCAGCTGCTATAGAAAATATTTTGGTGGTTCCTCAGAAAGTTAAAAATAGAATAGTAAGTTTGCAAATTCAAGTATATACCCAAAAGAATTAAAAATTGATTTTCAAATAAAAACTTTTACATGAATATTTATAGTAGTACTATTCACCATAACCAAGTTGCAGTACTGAGGAATGGTTAAACAAAATGTGGCAAATTCCTACAATGGAATATTATTCTGCCATAAAAAAGAAATGCTTATATATACTATAACATAAATGAATATTGAAAACATATGCTAAGTGAAAGAAGCCAGACACTAAGGGTCACCTATTGTATGATTCCATTTATGTGAAATATTCATAATAGGTAAGTCTATAGTGTCAGGAAACAAGTGGTTTTGGGGACTTGGGGGAGGAGATAATGGGAGTGACTGCTTAAAGGGCATAGGTTTCCTTTTGGGGTAATGAAATGTCCTAGAATTTGGTAGTGGTGGTGGCTGTACCACACCATGAATGTACTAAATTCCACTAAATTGTATACCTTAAAATGGTTAAAATGTTGAATTTTATGTGATTTTATCAACTGGAAAAATATTTACATTTAATCACATAAATATGTAAATCTTCTTAATATATTAAAAAAGA
>NW_012102493.1:4487-5329 GCF_000951045.1 Mandrillus leucophaeus
CTTGGAAATTAATTAAGAGGGTGAAATATCTGTACACTGGAAATTATGAAACATTGATGAAAGAAATTGAAAAGACAAATAAATGGAAACATATATCAGTTCATGGGTTGGAAGAATTAATATTGTTAAAATGTCTATACTACCCAAAGTGATCTACAGAGTCAATGCAATCTCTACAAAATTTCAATGTTATTTTTCATATTAGAGGTAGAAATGATCCAAAAATTTATATGAAACTACCAAAGACACTGCCTGAATAGCCACAGCAATCTTGAACAGAAAGAACAACATTTGAGGCATTATGCTACCTGACTTCAAAATATATTACAAAGCTATAGTAATTAAAACAGCATAGTATCAGCATACAGGCAGACACACAAACCAATGGAACAGAATAAATAACAGAATTAAACCCATGCACTTATCGTCACTTGATTTTTGACAAAGGTATCAAGAAAATACAATGGGGATAAGACACTCTTCAATAAATGGTGTTGGAAAAACTGGATATCCACATGCAGAATAATGAAATAGGACATTTATCTCACACCCTGTACAAAAATCAACTGAAATTGATTAAATACTTAAACATAAGACCCGAAACTGTAATAGTCCCAGAAGAAAACATAGGGGAAATGCTCCATGACATTGTTCTGGGCAATGATTTTTTAGATATAACCCCTAAAGCACAGGCAACAGAAACAAAAATACACAAATGGGACTACATCAAACTAAAAAGCTTCTGCACAGCATAGGTGCAGTGAAGAGAGAACCTACAGAATGGAAGAAAATATTTGCAACCATACATCTGAAAAGAGGTTAATATCCAAAATATATAAAGT
>NW_012102493.1:5379-5685 GCF_000951045.1 Mandrillus leucophaeus
CTCAGCCTCCCAAAGTGCTGGGATTACAGGCTTGAGCCACCGCGCCCGGCTCTACAAAATTTCAATGTTATTTTTCATATTAGAGGTAGAAATGATCCAAAAATTTATATGAAACTACCAAAGACACTGCCTGAATAGCCAAAGCAATCTTGAACAGAAAGAACAACATTTGAGGCATTATGCTACCTGACTTCAAAATATATTACAAAGTTATAGTAATTAAAACAGCATAGTATCAGCATACAGGCAGACACACAAACCAATGGAACAGAATAAATAACAGAATTAAACCCATGCACTTATCGT
>NW_012102493.1:9880-11376 GCF_000951045.1 Mandrillus leucophaeus
TCTTAACACAATTCTCTCAATAAGTAGAAGATAGAAGAGTTAAAAACATTTAACATATTTATTTATGAACAACATGAATAATGGACTTAATAAACTCAAACATAATGATTAATGAACTTATTTTAATTAACATATGTAACACTACACTCTCAGCCTAAAAAACACATATTTCTTTCAAATTTACATGCAACAGACATCTGAAAAGATCATAAACTGGACCATTATAATGATATTGGGAAAAAAGCTTCTAAGTTTGGAAATTATGCAATATACTGCAAAATAGTTCCAGAGGAAACTACAATGAATATTTAAAAATAGTTCATATTTAAAGATGATTAAAATATAGTATGTTAAATTTGTGGAATGCAGCTAAAGTTGTGCTTAGTAGAAATGTGAAGCTCTAAATACATTTGAAAGGAAAAAAATTACATAAAAAATCAGAACCAAAATTATCAGAACTCTGCAAAACAGTCATAGTTGAATAACAACCAAGCAAAGGCTGAATGGAGCAAAAAACAGCATAAAAGGTAGAAATTAGTAAGCATTCCTCAAAAACATTGTAACACAACCAAACAATCCAAATTCACTTGTTGCAAAATATTAGAACTGAATAAAGTAATAGATAATCAAAAGCATAAAAGGAAAAGCAGGGAACAGAGTTTCTTTAGAAAATTGGGGCATTCAAAAGCACTTACGTGTACTAGGAATTTAGAAAGTCAAGTGCATGCCCAGGGCAGGACATACATTTAGAAAAAACCTGAGGAAAAACAGTATGGAGGTTTCCAAAAACATTAGAAATAAAACTATTATGTAATCCAGCAATCCCACTACTTGGTATACATCCAAAGGAAATGAAATCAGTATGTCAAAGAAATATCTGTACTATCATGTTTACTGCAGCATTATTTACAATAATGAAGACATGGAAGCAACCTAAGTGTGGTATGGCTATTTTAAAAAAGTATCCTGTATATACAATGAACTACTATCCAGCCTTAACAAGGAAGGAAATCCTGTCATTTGTGACACCATGGATAAGCCTGAAGGGCATTATGTTAACTGAAATAAGCCAGGCACACAAAGACACATACTGCATGATCTCACTTATATGCAGAATCTAAAAAAGTTGATCTTGTGGAAGAAGAGAGTAGAAGGGTGGTTTCCTGGGACTCAGTAGTGGGGTGAGAGTTGGGGAGATGTTGGTCAAAGGCTATAAAATTTCAGCTGGGTAGGAAGAACACGTTCAAGATATCTGTTGTACAACATCATGACTATAGTTAATAATAATGCATTTTTTTCTTGAAAATTCCTAAGGGAGTAGATTTTTGTGGTCTTACCACACACAAAAGTGATAAATATGTGAGGTAATGTATATGTTAATTACATTATCATTCCACAGTGTATACATATCTAAAAATAAGTTATAAAAAATAAATATATACAATTTTACTTGTCTATGTAAATGAATTAAATAAATAAATAAATAAATAAATAAA
>NW_012102493.1:16756-17615 GCF_000951045.1 Mandrillus leucophaeus
TTCTGAAAAAGACCCACCATACAGTTCATATCTGGTCTACAAGGAGACCATCCGAGTGGAAAGGCGATAATCTGGGCCTCTGGCCTACCATGCATGCAAGCGTAATAATGGCCTTTATTTAAAGTGCGAACGGAATATTTAATCCATTCCAGCTTGACATTTGCATCTTGATATTTTGTCTTGATGGCTAAGGTCTGCCAGTGTCTTTACAATAGACGCTCTAGTTTTATTAGACGTAGGAGCAACCTGTGTGGGATCTAGAACTGAGGCCACTGAAGAAGGAGAAGATGGGGCAATAATGCGTATTTTCTAGAGTTAGTTAAGGTAGAGGTGGTGACAGAGAGAAGGACAGGGTTACATTGATAAGGCTGACAGTTAGAAGGGGCAGTGTTTTTAGTGAAATAGATGAAAGGTTTTAGATCTGCACAAAGTTTTTTTGTGGAAGTCTAACTTTGCTCCTGAGTAGTTTAAAGGACACAGTCCTATTTACTACAAGGTTCCCAGGCTGTAGGATCAGAAAATCAGCATCTTGGCTGCAGGTGATCACAATGATGAGTGCTAGGGGTAACTGTGTCAATTAGAGGGCCAGGATATAAATATTTGTGTGAAAAGGCTAGCTGTCGTTGATCTTTTACATTTCTACGAGGTATGATAGAGCAAGCATTAAAGGCAATGGTCTGAGGTGAGTTATCAATAGTTACATTAATAACAAAGGAGCTAGTAACAGAATAAGGAAAGAAAAGGAAGCAATATAGAAGGTATATGAAAATTAAGCTTTCTTTAACTTAGTAGGGCTTGATCTTAGTACAGTAACCTAAGATGTTTTCTTGACTCGAGTATGGTGGGTCCATTCTTTCTT
>NW_012102494.1:0-431 GCF_000951045.1 Mandrillus leucophaeus
CAGGTTAAATATCCATTGTCCACAAGAAGGGGACAGCAAAGTGCTGGGTAGAGAAGTGCCAGGTTCCTGCCAAGGGCTCCACTCTCGAGGCTGTGCCCAAGTGAGAACAGGCACCCCTGCTTTTGTGCCGAACGGTTGCATTTTCCAAGACCACTCTGTCCGGCCACGCCCCCTATCCTTTGACCGTATAAACCTGAGATCTTAGCGGGCACACACACAAGCAGCTGAATGTCCAGACCAGCAGATCGGCAGACCAGCAAATCAGACCGTGGAATGAAGTGACAGAGAAAGTGAGAAAAGGAGGTACTTCTGGACGCCAACGGGAGCTCAGCAGGGGCGGTCAGAGAAGATTGCCGCCACTGGGTGCCTGAACTCCAGGGGAAGATGATATCCCTCACCCCTCCACCTTCTGACTTTCCATCCACCTTGCC
>NW_012102494.1:2586-2930 GCF_000951045.1 Mandrillus leucophaeus
AAAAATTAACATCAAATAATGACCTCAGATAACTGATGTAGTTATATATCATTGGCGTGTATTTGTAGAAGTTTTTTATTTAATAGATTAGGCAATTATGCAATTATGTAAAGCCAATCAAGAAGATAAGGTTTTGCCTTTGAAACAGCAGTAAACTAATCTTATGTTAAGAGTGTATACATGCATAGTTTAAATTTAGAAAATTAAAAAAATAAAAAATAAAAAGAGTGTAGATGTTTTAAGAAAAGTGTCTAGACTTTGGAAATTCTACACAAAGTGTAAGTAACAAAATTCAGTCTTCCACATTATTAAAAAAACAAAACCCTCAGGGGTGACCATTAGAA
>NW_012102494.1:2980-3390 GCF_000951045.1 Mandrillus leucophaeus
AAAAGTTTACAAGCAGAAAAAAAGCGATTATTTAAAACAAAACATGTATAAACCAAGTGCCTAAAAACAATCCAATCTGAAAAACATTTTTTTTTGACTGAACTCAATGTTTATAGAAGAGAGAAGCTTCATTGGCTACTGCCTTTTTTTTTAAAAAGTCTTTAACTTTTTAAAAATCATGCAAAATATACTATTGTAGACGAAAGTAGAAAACAACATTGTAATTAATATATTTCAGGTTTTTAATGATGAATCATTAAAAGGGATGTGTAAAGTAAGTCACTTTATGTAGACTTAAAAAGGTAACATTGGCTGGCCTCGGTAGTGGTTCATGCCCGTAATCTCAGCATTTTGGGAGGCCAAGGTGGGTGGATCACCTCAGGTTGGGAGTTCAAGACCACCCTGGCCAA
>NW_012102494.1:4174-7084 GCF_000951045.1 Mandrillus leucophaeus
AAACATTTTGGATATATTGGGTTAAAGTATTTTATTTCATTAAAATTAATTTCAGTGTTTCTACTTGTTTTATAAAATCACCAGAAAAATGTATTCCCTTCCCTTTCTTTTATAGTTCCCTTGCAAATGCATGAACTAAAGAAAACCAATGATGAAAATATGCTTAATTGAATAATATTCAAGATACCTAATAATAAAATATTTGATATATAATTAAAATAATGCTAAGAAGGAAATGTATATCATTAAATGCATGTGTTATTAACAAAGAAAGGTCTATCCCAAACAACCAGACAAATGCTAGGAAATTCATGAAAAAAAAAAACCTCAAAAAAATTGGAAAAAAAAAAAGAATTGCAGAAAATTGGTTAAATTTCATAAAATAGATAAAATCAATAAAGTCAAAAGCAGGCTCTTTAAATAGGTAAATTGATAAATTTCAAGCAAGACTTATTTAAAAAACAGAAAAAGGGAGTTCAAATCAAGAGTAAACAGGCAGACACACAGGTCATCCAGGTGTTAAATAGTCAATGAGAAGATTTTAAGGACAACTTTATACCTACACATTTGACAATTTCAGTGAAATGAGAAAATTCTTGAAAAGCCATCTGATAAAAACTAACAAAAGAAAACATTGAAAACTGAAATATATGATTTGGATTCTAAAAATTCACCCTATTATTTAAAAAACAAACACAAAAAATCTCACAAAGAAAACTCCAGTGATGTCTTTCAGTGAAATCTTGAAAACACTTAAAAACGAAATAACACACTTAGACAAATCCTTTTAGAGAATAGAAAAAAAAGTTTTACTTCCCAATTCATGACTTTGTTTTTTTCTTTTTTCTTTTTCTTTTTGTAGACAGCTTTTCTCTCTGTTGTCCAGGCTGAAGTGCAGTGGCAGAATCATAGCTAACTGCAGCCTCAAACTTCTAGGCTTAAGTGATCCTCCTGTCTTGGCCTCCCGAAGTGCTGGGATGACACTCTGCCCAGCCCAAGCTTATAGCTTTAATACCCAATCCTGATACACATGTATTACAAGAAATGAAAATTGCAGTACAGACTCTAACATAAACATAGGGACAAAAATTCAAAAAAGTTATTAACTAATAAAATTTTGTGAGAGACAAGGGCATAATACATCATGTGCAAGTGGAGCTTATTCTAGGACAGTAGAGTAATTTAACATCAGAATGTGGAATAAATGTGAATCACCGAAGGAACAGGACAAAATACATGTTATTGCTCCTGTAGATAGAGAAGGGAAACATTTGATTTAATTAAATGGTCATTTATGATTTTAAAGATATTATTTAAAAACTGAAATAGATAGAAACTTTCACAATCTAATAAGAATATAAAATCTTAGAAGCAACACATTATTTAATGGATAATTTGAAAGCTTCTACCCAAGAATGGAAATCAAAGGTGAATTCTGCTATCACTGCTTGTTTTCAACACCTTGCAGGATATCCTCTTCAATGCAAACAGACAAGAAAAAGAAATAAATAATGTGAGGGTTGGATAGAAATAAAGCTATGATAATTGCATTATCAGCATTAAAATGATGTGCAGTTAAAAATTCCCTGAAATCTATAAACTACTAGACGTACTAGTGAAATGAGAAAGAGATTTAGTCTTGCATGCTTCTTAGACAACAATTAAAGTGAGAATAAAATGAAAAATGTATTTAAATATTATACAAAGGACCAAATACTTAGAAATAAAGCTAATGAGAAATGCACAACTCTGTGCATAAAAACCATAAAACACTATTGAAAAAAATGTTTAAAATATAAGTAAATGAAAAGATATTCCGTGTTTGTGGATTTGAAGGCAATGTGGTAAGATGACAATTCTCTCCACACAGACTTATAATTAAATACCATTTCAATAAATGAGCAAATAGGGTGTTTTTGTTTGTTTTGTTTTGCTTGGGTTTTTTGCATGTGTGTGAACATTCAGAAGTTGATTTTAAAATGTACATGTGTCGTTTGGGCTCTGAAAACATTTTTTAGACTGTAGAGTAGAGTGCAAGGGTCAGAACACAACACTACAGAGGAATTAGTACTCCGTTATCAGACTCATCACCTCTATTCATACCTGAAAGGCACAGATAAAATTGTTATCATTCTGTCGAGGATGACATTTGTGCAAGAGAGGTGATACATTCCAGTAGAAACAGAGAATAAATATCTGTCTAAAAAGCCCTTGAAAGCTTTTCACTATGCCAAGGGGGCTATCTGAGCTCACTCGGAATGTAGTGGACTTCTATTCTGCAGTAGACTCATATTCACAAGCAGTCACAAGCTTATGTATTACTCATCACTTACCACATGAAGCTCTTTCAAGATTTAAAATGTAATGAGCTTCTTTTCAATTCTCCGAGAGCGTGGAAAACATAAAGGAATCACCATTTTCCACCAAGTCAGCAGGATCTTCCCTGCCCAGCCACTTCCCCACTTCACCTCTTTCCCTTTGGGTTTCTTGAGCACCACTTAAGGAGTAACACTTGAAAACTGGTTGATTTTAAAACTAGATGATTTTATCCCTAGTAAGATAGTTAGCAGTATCTGCATCCCAGGCATGTTAGAAAATACTCTATGTTCTGAAGATAGCTACGTTACAATGTACTTTCAAATGTACATTTGAAATTCAGTTCTAAAGGATCTCATGGCTGTTGCATTCAGATTCTTGCTGTCCAGTGTGTTGACAATGTCAGGTGAAAAACTGGCTTTAGGGTCTGTCTTTTCTAAATCTGCTAACAAAAATTTGCTCATATTAGCCAAAAAGCACATGACCTGGTGAGCCTGATTTGGGCTGTTTTCCCTAAGCCAGTGTCCATACCTATTTCTAGATGTTCAAGTAGCACTTACAGCAACTTTGGTGAAAAGACTCACCAACTGTATT
>NW_012102494.1:7134-8677 GCF_000951045.1 Mandrillus leucophaeus
AAAATCTTAGAAGCAACGCATTATTTAATGGATAATTTGAAAGCTTCTATCCAAGAATGGAAATCAAAGGTGAATTCTGCTATCACTGCTTGTTTTCAACACCTTGCAGGATATCCTCTTCAATGCAACCAGACAAGAAAAAGAAATAAATAATGTGAGGGTTGGATAGAAATAAAGCTATGATAATTGCATTATAAGCATAACATGATGTGCAGTTAAAAATTCCCTGAAATCTATAAACTGCTAGACGTACTAGTGAAACGAGAAAGAGATTTAGTCATTCATGCTTCTTAGACAACAATTAAAAGTGAGAATAAAATGAAAAATGTATTTAAATATTTTACAAAGGACCAAATACTTAGAAATAAAGCTAATGAGAAATGCACAAGTCTGTGTATAAAAACCATAAAACACTATTGAAAGAAATGTTTAAAATATAAGTAAATGAAGAGATATGCCGTGTTTGTGGATTTGAAGGCAATGTGGTAGGATGACAATTATCTCCACACAGACTTATAATTAAATACCATTTCAACAAATGAGCAAATAGGGTGTTTGTGTTTGTTTTGTTTTGCTTGGGTTTTTTGCATGTGTGTGAACATTCGGAAGTTGATTTTAAAATGTATATGTGTCGTTCGGGCTCTGAAAGCATTTTTTAGACTGTAGAGTAGAGTGCAAGGGTCAGACCACAACGCTACAGAGGAATTAGTACTCCGTTATCAGACTCATCACCTCTATTCATACCTGAAAGGCACAGATAAAATTGTTATCATTCTGTTGAGGATGACATTTGTGCAAGAGAGATGATACATTCCAGTAGAAACAGAGAATAAATACCTGTCTAAAAAGCCCTTGAAAGCTTTTCACTATACCAAGGGGGCTATCTGAGCTCACTCAGAATGTAGTGGACTTCTATTCCGCAGTAGACTCATATTCATAAGAAGTCACAAGCTTATGTGTTACTCATCACCTACCACATGAAACTCTTTCAAGATTTAAAATGTAATGAGCTTCTTTTCAATTCTCCGAGAACATGGAAAACATAAAGGAATCACCATTTTCTACCAAGTCAGCAGGATCTTCCCTGCCCAGCTACTTCCCAACTTCACCTCCTTCCCTTTGGGTTTCTTGAGCACCACTTAAAGAGTAACACTTGAAAACTGGTTGATTTTAAAACTAGATGATTTTATCCCTAGTAAGATAGTTAGCAGTATCTGCATCCCAGGCATGTTAGAAAACACACTATGTTCTGAAGATAGCTACGTTACAATGTACTTTCAAACATACATTTGGAATTCAATTCTAAAGGATCTCATGGCTGCTGCATTCAGATTCTTGCTGTCCAGTGTGTTGACAATGTCAGGTGACTTTAGGGTCTGTCTTTTCTAAATCTGCTAACAAAAATTTGCTCATATTAGCCAAAAAGCACATGACCTGGTGAGCCTGATTTGGGCTGTTTTCCCTAAGCCAGTGTCCATACCTATTTCTAGATGTTCAAGTAGCACTTACAGCAACTTTGGTGAAAAGACTCACCAACTGTATT
>NW_012102495.1:0-607 GCF_000951045.1 Mandrillus leucophaeus
GGAACTCCCTGGCTGCCAGGGGAGCTGAGGGCCGGCCTTCTTCTACCCTTCCAAAGCCCCACAGAGCCACACCCGCTATACTCCTACCGCGCTCTAAGCCCTACAAAACCACCTGGGGGCTACAGTCCCTCATTCCCCAGTCAGGCTCTTCGGCTGCCCTTGACAACAGCAGAGAGGCAAGGAAGGGGCTGGTGTGGGGTACAGGGAGGGGCTTGGGGGTTCTTCTTCCTCCTCACCAGCCCTGCAACCTCCACCGGCTTCTTCTCACCCCAGGCCTCGGTGATGACAATAGTTATTCCAGAAGTAGGCTCTCCCCCCGCGGATCGGCCCAGCACGGATCGCAGGGTGATCTTTCTGAAGTGCCATGCCCCTCAAGTCATCCCCTTGCTGTCCCCCTTTGTCCAGGTGCTCAAGAGACCCCCCACCCCTCCAGCCTCTAACAGTCAGAGGAAGTGGGTTTATCATCACCCATCTTCTTCTTTTTTTGAGATGGAGTCTCACTCTGTCGCCCAGGCTGGAGTGCAATGGTGCGATCTCAGCTCACCGAAACCTCTGCCTCCCGGGTTCAAGAGATTCTCCTGCCTCAGCCTCCCAGGTAGCTGAGATT
>NW_012102495.1:2476-4607 GCF_000951045.1 Mandrillus leucophaeus
ATGCCATTGCACTCCAGCCTGGGCAACAAGAGCAAAACTCTGTCTTAAAAAAAAAGTTTTTAAATTAAAAAAAAAACTTGGATGATGAAACAATTTGTACAACAAACCCCCATGACATGAGTTCACCCTTGTAGCAAACCTTCCCATGTACCCCTGAACTTAAAATAAAAGCTTTTTTAAAAAGGAACTGGGGGAGAAGGGTACAGATTTCTGGGTACTCTCTTCTCAAAGGTCTGCCTGCCTCTCTGTGGGAAAATGGAGAGGACCAGAGCAGAATCAAAGAAGGAGCAAGGCAACCTCTGGCTCCTGCTGTCCCCAGACTGACCCAGCCTGAGCCAGCTTTGCTTATCTGATAACATCGCTGGGGGCAAAGAAGAGGCATCAGGGCTGGGTGGGGCTGGCCGAGCAAGACAGAGGGCTGAGGGACGCTGCCTGAGTAGAGAAGAGGCAGAGACAGAGGAGGCAGGGTCAGAGAGGCAGGAGGAGAAACCCACAGTCATCATTAAACAGCAAGGTGGAGTGGGGTTTGTTTGTCTGAGGTTTTCTTTTTTGAGACAGAATTTTGCTGTGTCACCCAGGCTGGAGTGCAGTGGCGCGATCTCGGCTCACTGCAACCTCTGCCTTCCGGGTTCAAGCGATTCTCCTGCCTCAGCCTCCCGAGTAGCTGGGGTTACAGGCGCCTGCCACCACGTCCGGCTCATTTTTGTATTTTAGTAGAGACGGAGTTTCCCCATGTTGGCCAGGCTGGTCTCGAACTCCCGTCCTCAAGTGATCCGCCTGCCTCGGCCTCCCAAAGTGTTGGGATTACAGGCGTGTGCCACCGCACCCAGCCAGGGAGTGGGTTTCAATGGCCCGGGAGAGTCTCCCAGGGCAAACATCATGGGAAAGGAGAAACTAGAGGAAACTCAGAAAAGCTGTTGGCATTTCTTAATAAGATGGGGTGTCCGCGTAGGAGAACAGAGGAGGCTGGATCGTCAGGTTTAGACGTCACAGGGGACACTGGGCATGGTGGCTTATGCCTGTAATCCCAGCACTTTTGGAAGCCGAGCCCAGAGGATTGCTTGAGCCCAAGAGTTTGAGACCAGCCTGGGCAACACAGTGAGATGTCTCCACTAAAATTAAAAAAAAAAAGAAATTAGCCAGGCGTGGTGGTGCACATCTGTTGTGCCAGCTACTCTGGAGGCTGAGACATGAGGATTGCTTGAGCCCAGGAGGCTGAGGCTGCAGTAAGCCTCACTGTACTCCAGCCTGGGTGATAGCGTGAGACTCTGTTTCAAAAAATAAAATTAAAATAAAAAAAAAATAGAGGAAGGGAACGTTTCACATCGTGGTGTGCAATGGTTAGACATATGTAAAAATTCATTGATACACACTTACGATTCAGGCATTTTGTGCACACTTTACTATGTGTCTGTTACATTGCAACAAAAAGGTTTTGTTTTGTTTTGTTTTGTTTTTTGAGACGAAGTCTTGCTCTGTCGCCCAGGCTGGAGTACAGTGGCACTGTCTTGGCTCGCTGCAACCTCTGCCTCCCAGGTTTAAGTGATTCTCCTGCCTCAACCTCCTGAGTAGCTGGGATTACAGGCGTGCGCCACTACACCTGGCTAGTGTGTGTGTGTGTGTGTGTGTGTGTTTAGTAGAGACAGGGTTTCACCATGTTGGCCAGGCTGGTTTTGAACTCCTGACCTTAAGTGATCCACCCGCCTCGGCCTCTCAAAGTGCTGAGATTACAGGCATGAGCCACCCTGCTCGATCCCTTCTAAGTACTTCTTGACTCAGCCCACCGCCTCACCTCCGTTCATGCCCTCATCCTCTCTCTCTGCCTGACTTCCTGAAATAGCTTCTTTACTCATATTCATCTTCTACTGCCAGCTCCACCCTCCTCCAGTTCCCCTCCACCTGCCCAGTCCACAGAGTGACCTTACAAAAATGCAACACCGGCCATGCCCTGCCCCGGTCCAAATTCTTCAGTGCCTTCTCACCGCCCTCGGGACCAAGTCCAAACACTGCAGCCTGGCGTCGAAGGCCCACCTTGAGCCGGGACCTGGCCTGCATGGGACTAACGTATGACTTCGCTTCTCACCCCCAAGCCTTTGCCTCGGCCGTTCCCTTTGCTGGGATTGCCCTCCCT
>NW_012102495.1:6204-7461 GCF_000951045.1 Mandrillus leucophaeus
CAACTTTCTCCATCTTGGCACTATTAACATTTTAGGGTAGATAATTCTTTGCTATGGGGGTGCAGGGGCTGTCCTGTGCATTGTAGAGTGTTAGCAGTTTATCTCGTCTCTACCCATGAGATGCTGGTAGCCTCACTCCACCTCCCAGGGGTGAAAACCAAAATGTCTCCAGGTACTACAGGCACCCGCCACCACATCCAGCTACTCAGGAGGCTGAGACAGGAGAATTGCTTGAACTCGGGAGGCGGAGGTTGCAGTGAGCCAAGATCGCACCACTGCACTCCAGTTTGGGCGACAGAGCGAGACTCCATCTCAAAAAAAAAAAAAAGGAAAGAAAAGAAAAAAAAAAAAAAGACAACTCCACCACCAGTTCCCAGGTGTGCCGTCTTAGACAATGACTTCAGTTTTTTGTGCATTTGAAATGGGTAATGACAGCACCTACTTTGCAGCATCGCTGTGAGGCTGAAATGAGGACTCCCAGTGCCCTTCCAGCAAAGCTGGTTAAGTGGCGTCAAGCATGTGTATCTGTGAGAGGGTGTGAGACACCTGCAGTCACCCTGGGGGAGACTTTGAGAGACTTCAGGAAAGCAGGAGGGGGGCAGGGTTAAGGAAATATTTTCTTGCAATTATTTGCAATTACTAAATCTGTTTGCTTTTCTCCTCCCCAGGCGAAGCAACCTGAAAAACAGAGTTTTCAAAGGCACATCTGGGCTGGCACGGTGGCTCATGCCTGTAATCCCGGCACTTTGGAAAGCCGAGGTGGGAGGATCAGTAGAACACAGAAGTTTGAGATCAGCCTGGGCAACATAGCAAGACCCCCATCTCTATAGAAAGTTAAAAAATTAGCCCAGCGGCTGGGCGTGGTGGCTCACGCTTGTAATTCCAGCACTGTGGGAAGCCAAGGCAGGTGAATCACGAGGTCAAGAGATCGAGACCATCCTGGCCAACCTATTGAAACCCCGTCTCTACTAAAAATACAAAAATGAGTTGGGTGTGGTGGCACACGCCTGTAGTCCCAGCTACTCGGGAGGCTGAAGCAGGAGAATAGCTTGAACTCGGGAGGTGGAGGTTGCAGTGAGCCGAGATCGCGCCACTGCACTCCAGCCTGGCAACAGATCGAGACTTTTTTGACTTTGGGTCAAAAAAAAAAAAGTTAGCAAATGACCAGACACTGGGAGAGAGACACATAGAACATATCCTTCCCTCCACAGCCCCAGAAGGAACCAATTCTGTCCACACCCTGATCCCGGACTTCTG
>NW_012102495.1:11823-12963 GCF_000951045.1 Mandrillus leucophaeus
TACAGGCGTGCGCCACCACGCCCGGCTAATTTTTGTATTTTTAGTAGAGACGGGGTTTCACCATGTTGGCCAGGCTGGTCTCAAACTCCTGACCTCATGATCCACCTGCCTCGGCCTCCCAAAGTGCTGGGATTACAGGCTTGAGCCACCGCACCTGGCCCCAATTCTACTTTTCTATGACTATCCACCTCTTTATCAGACCTAGCATAAAAAAATTACACAGATTGGCCGGCCACAGTGACTCACCTGTAATTCCAGCATTTTGGGAGGCCGAGGTGGGCGGATCATTTGAGGTCAGGAGTTCAAGACCAGCCTGGCCAACATGGTGAAACCCCATCTCTACTAAAAATACACAAATTAGCCAGGGATTACAGGCATCTCAGCCCTTTTAGATCATGCTCACCAAGCATCCTCCCTGGCCACTGCATGGTTTCAATGACCTCCCTCGCACTTGGAACATCCAAACCTATAACTCCAGACCCCTCCAGAATCAAATACTCAGCTAGCCCTTTGGAGATAGCTGACCCACTCCAAGCCTAACATGGGTGCAACGGAGCTGATCACTGCTCTAGGCGCCGCTTTTCCCCTCTCTTGCTGAATGATTCCAACATCCACTTATTTGCCCCAAACACCTAGAGATTACCCCATCTTCTTCCCTCACCCTCAGCCCCAAATACTATATTTCCTTCATATAACACCTACTGTCATTTATAGTAATCATTTACTGGAGCCCCTACCCCCCAATACCCTTAGAGCTCTGCGAACAAACAGATGTGGGGAACCAGGCTATGTCACGCCAAAATATGCCCCTTTAGCATAAGGACTATTGAACTGAAGGCAGTTAAGAAGTGGGCATGGGCTGGACGCGGTGGCTCACGCCTGTAATCCCAGCACTTTGGGAGGCCAAGGTGGGTGGATCACTTGAGATCAGGAGTTCGAGACCAGCCTGGCCAATATAGTGAAACCCCATCTCTACTAATAATATAAAAATTAGCCAGGCATGGTGGTGGGTGCCTGTCATCCCAGCTACTCGGGAGGCTGAAGCACAAGAATTGCTTAAACCCAGGAGGTGGAGGTTGTAGTGAGCCAAGCCTGCACCACAGCACTCCAGGATAGAGTGAGACTCCTTCTCAAGAAAAA
>NW_012102495.1:16768-18530 GCF_000951045.1 Mandrillus leucophaeus
CCCTTGTCACTAACGCCACGCTGACCCACGGTCAGAGTTACTCATGGTCAGACTCACCCACCCCAAACCTATCCTACACGCCCAGATGCAGCCATTCCCAAGCCCTTACCCACTGCTGGTATGCTCCCTCAGGGACGTGCAGCCTCAGAGATATACTTCAACAGCATCTTCACACAAACCCCCGGACCCTCTGAGACCCACCTGCTTACAAACATACCACCAGTTATTTGGCCCTGCAACAGCATCATTTTCTTTTCTTTCCTTTTCTTTTAATTTAATAATTGCAGGGGGGTTTTGTGGTTCTGTTTCTAGTCACATATTCCCTTGAAAATCATGCCATAAACGCCAGGCGAGGTGGCTCACGCCTGTAATCCCAGCACTTTGGGAGGCCAAGGCATGTGGATTACGAGGTCAGGAGTTCAACACCAGCCTGGCCAACATGGTGAAGCACCATGACCTCCAGCCTGGGCAACAAAGAGAGACTCCATCTCAAAATAATAATAATAATAATAATAATAATAATAATAATAATAAAACAAAAGCTTTAAGGAAAAAACCACCAGATGGGTAAACCTTATGTTCTTATGTTCAAATAAACCAGTTATAAAAATATATATTAGAGATAATGGGGGGTTTCAAGGTGGACTGGGTGTTAGGGGACATTAAGGAGGCATCATCAGTTTTGTTGTATGTGGCAATGACAAGGTATGCAGTGCAGTTGTAACAGCCACAAATCTTCCCTTCCATTGAAAGGTGGAATCTGCTTCCCCTCACCTTGAATCTGGGCTTGGCCATGTGACATGCTTTAAGCATTTTAGGACATGGCAGAAATGGTCTTGTGGGATTCCTGAAGTTGAGCCTGAGAACATCTGGAGCTTCCCCTTTTGGGGGTTTGGAATGCTCCTTTTAGGAATCCATCTGCCATGCTGTGAGAAGCCCAAGCTACGTGGAGGAGGGTCAAGAGCTCCAGTCAACAGCACCAGCAAAGCTCCCAGTCAACAGACAGCATCAGCTCTCAGCCATGAAAACAAACCACTTAGAAGGTCCAGCCCAGTGGGGTCTTCAAATGACTGCAGCCCCAGGCAACATATCATGGAGCAGAAGAACTTCCCAACTGAGCCCAGCCAATCTATGGAACCATGACCAATACTAGATGGTCATTGTTGTTTTGCTTAAACCAAGAAACATTTGGCTGGGCGTGGTGGCTCACACCTGTAATCCCAGCACTTTGGGAGGCTGAGGTGGGTGGATCACCTGAGGTCAGGAGTTCAAGACCAGCCTGGCCCACATGGTGAAACCCTGTCTCTACTAATATACAAAAATTAGCCAGGTGTGGTGGTGCTTGCCTGTAATCCCAGCTACCTGGGAGGCTGAGGCAGGAAAATCGCTTAAACCCGGGAGGTGGAGGTTGCAGTGAGCCAAGATCACGCCACTGCACTCCAGCCTGGATGACAGAGTGAGACTCTGTCTCAAAAAAGGAAAAAAAAAAGGCAAAAAGAAAAAGCTCGGTTTGGGAGGCCAAGCTGGGCTGACCACTTGAGGTCAAGAGTTTGAGACTAGCCTGGCCAGCATGGTAAAACCCCGTCTCTACCAAAAATACAAAAATTAGCCTGGCATGGTGGTGTGCACCTGTAACCCCAGCTGCTCTGGAGGCTGAGGCAGGAGAATTGCTTGAACCTGGGAGCCCGAGGTTGCAGTGAGCGGAGATCACACCACTGTACTCCAGCTTGGGTGACAGAGCAAGACTCCATCTCAAGAAAAA
>NW_012102496.1:0-925 GCF_000951045.1 Mandrillus leucophaeus
TTTTAGTTTACAGCTGTTTACAAGACAGTCTGAATTTACAATCAGGAAATTGGAAATAGAGATTTGCCAGCTTTAGCATGTGTCCCTGAAGCTTAAAAAAATAAAAATAAAAAAGATTTACTAGGGATCTTGGTCATGGGTACTAAACACATCTCATTTTACTTTTGAATTTGGGATTGTTGCAAGTAAATATTTTGTATTGCTCCACTTTATTTTTTGAAACACTTCCCCTTTCAAATGTTAGAAATCACAGATTGACAAAAACACATTCAAAAAGAATGTGTAACCCACAAACCAGCTCATCTAACACAAATCAAGTTTGGTGTAAGAACACAGCCTGTCTCTTATACACATCTAGATGTGTATAAGAGACAGGTATGGGAGATATAGATCCAATTTTAACTCGCTTTCAAGTGACTTTCAGTTTTTCCACCTCTGTTTATTGAAAAACCATATTTTCACTAATGTCTTCACATGCCACATATGTTATGTATCAAAAAGCTACATATACTTGGGTCTGATTCTGGACTTTCAATTTGGTTCTACTGGTCAGATTCTTTCAATTTTAGAGTTTTCCTCATATGATTTAATATCTCGTATAGTGCGTTCTCCTTAGTGCTCTTCTGCTTCAGATTTTCCTGTCTATCCTTGCTGCTTTTTCTCCCATACAAACTTTTTTGTTTGCTTGTTTGTTTGTTTGTTTTGGATGAAGTCTCACTCTTTCGCCCAGGCTGGAGTGCAGTGGTGTGATCTCGGCTCACTGCAACCTCCATCTTCTGAGTTCAAGCGATTCTCATGCCTCAGCCTCCCGAGTAGCTGGGATTACAGGCACATGCCACCACGCCCAGCTAATTTTTGTATTTTTAGCAGAGATGAGAGTTCACCATGTTGGCCAGGCTAGTCTCGAACTCCCGAACTCATGATC
>NW_012102496.1:975-1440 GCF_000951045.1 Mandrillus leucophaeus
AGAATTTCATGGATTAACAGACTCATAAAACTTAAAGAGCATTTCTACCTTGATGTTAATGGTAAAGATGGATTTGAATTTATTTAGCAATACTTTAAAAAAAACTAGGTCACAGTGAATTGAACCAAGGAAGGCTCAGTGTCTAAATGGTAAATAAATAATAAACTGGGGCCATAGATGAGTAAAAAACTTACCCTAATGGATAAAACATCCTCGTTCACTCTATTTGGTTAATTGAATATTTATCATACAACTACAATGCAAACATTGAGATTGGTCCAGAGCTAGAACCCCTGCCCTCCAATAGAGGACACAAGTTCCTAGGCAACTCCCTACACCTAATTTGTTTTCCTTATAGATAACGTAAACCAAAAATAAAATTATAAGTACCCCAGCCAACTAAATGGACCTCTCCACCAAGGCCATTCTAAAGTTAGTGTGAAAAACTAGTTCAGGCCATGATGA
>NW_012102496.1:1490-1876 GCF_000951045.1 Mandrillus leucophaeus
ACATGCCACCACGCCCAGCTAATTTTTGTATTTTTAGCAGAGATGAGAGTTCACCATGTTGGCCAGGCTAGTCTCGAACTCCCGAACTCATGATCCACCCTCCTCAGCCTCCCAAAGTGCTGGGATTACAGGCGTGAGCCACTATGCCCAGCCTCTCCCATACAAACTTAAGAGTCAACTTGTCTAGCTCTGAAAAATAAAAAATCTTGTTGGTGGGGCATGGTGGCTTACACCTGTAATCCCACCACTTTGGGAGGCCAAAACAGGTGGATCTCTTGAGGTCAGGAGTTTGACACCAGCCTGGCCAACATGGTGAAACCCCATCTCTACTAAGAATACAAAAATTAGCTGGACCTGATGGCGTGTGCCTATAATCCCAGCTACTT
>NW_012102496.1:1926-2280 GCF_000951045.1 Mandrillus leucophaeus
GGACCTCTCCACCAAGGCCATTCTAAAGTTAGTGTGAAAAACTAGTTCAGGCCATGATGAAAAGTGAGGCCAAACATGCCTCATTCTCATTATACTCACCTGCCTTTGGAATCCAGGCACAATTCCTCATCTTAACGCAGACATTCTCTTCTATTGATTCTATCTGCGTGACAGGAACCTTAGTCTCTGCAACCCCTTATCTTAACCCAGACACCCAGACGTTCCCTTCTACTGATCCTAAGCCTTTAGACAATAACCCTTTTCAACTAATTGCCAATTCGAGCTTTATTTTATTTTATTTTATTTATTTATTTATTTGGAGACAGGGTCTCACTCTCTTGCCCAGGCTGGAGT
>NW_012102496.1:4363-4671 GCF_000951045.1 Mandrillus leucophaeus
AAAAATTAGCTGGACCTGATGGCGTGTGCCTATAATCCCAGCTACTTGGGAGGCTGAAGCAGGAGAATTGCTTGAACCTGGGAGGCAGAGGTTGCAGTGAGCCAAGATGGTGCCATTCTACTCCAGCCTGAGTGACGGAGTGAGACCCTGTCTCAAGAAAAATAAATAAAAATTTTAAAAAATAAAATTCAACTATAGTCAAGCAGGCCAGGTGCAGTTGCTCATGCCTGCAATCCCAGGACTTTGGGAGGCAGAGGTGAGTGGATCACCAGAGCGAGACTCCATCTCAAAAAATAAAAATAAAAAAT
>NW_012102497.1:0-212 GCF_000951045.1 Mandrillus leucophaeus
GTTACAGCTTTCCCCTCAAGAAGCCTTTCGCTAAGACACTTCTTGTGGAATTGTCAAAGTGATATTTGGAAGCCCACAGAGGGTATGGTGAAAAAGAAAATATCCTCAGATGAAATCAGGAAAGAAGCTTTGTGAGAAAGTGCTTAGTGTTCTGTGAATTCATCTCACAGATTTACATCTGTATTTCGTGGATCTCTTTGCTAGCCTTATTT
>NW_012102497.1:347-2112 GCF_000951045.1 Mandrillus leucophaeus
CTTTCGCTAAGACAGTTCTTGTGGAATTGGCAAAGTGATATTTGGAAGCCCATAGAGGGCTATGATGAAAAAGAAAATATTCTCAGATGAAATCTGGAAAGCAGCTTTCTGAGAAACTGCTGAGTGTTCTGTTAATTCATCTCACAGAGTTACATCTGTGTTTCGTAGATATCTTTGCTAGCCTTATTTCTGTGGAATCTGAGAACAGATATTTCGGATCCCTTTGAAGACATTTGGGCCAAAGGAAATATCCTCCGATAACAAAGAGAAAGGATCTTTCTGAGGAACTTCTTTGTGTTCGGTGAAATCATCTCAGAGAGTTACACCGCTCCCCTCAAGAAGCCTTTCGCTAAGACAGTTCTTGTGGAATTGGCAAAGTGTTATGTGGAAACCCATAGAGGGTTATGGTGAAAAAGGAAATGTCCTCAGATGAAATCTGGAAAGAAGCTTTCTGAGAAACTGCTTAGTGTTCTGTTAATTCATTTCACAGAGTTACATCTGTATTCCGTGGATCTCTTTGCTAGACTTATTTCTGTGGAATCTGAGGACAGATATTTCGGATGCCTTTGAAGACTATAGGTCCAAAGGAAATATCCTACGATAGTAAAGAGAAAGAAGCTTTCTGAGAAACTTCTTAGTCTTCTGTGAAATCATCTCACAGAGTTACAGGTGTCTGCTCAAGAAGCCTTTCGCTAAGACAGTTCTTGTGGAATTGGCACAGTGATATTTGGAAGCCCATAGAGGGCTATGGTGAAAAAGGAAATATCCTCAGAGAAAAACTGGAAAGAAGTTTTCTGAGAAACTGCTTAGTGTTCTGTTAATTCATCTCACAGAGTTACATCTGTATTTCGTGGATCTCATTGCTAGACTTATTTCTGTGGAATCTGAGGACAGATATTTCGGATTCCTTTGAAGACTGTAGGTCCAAAGGAAATATCCACCGATAGCAAAGAGAAAGAAGCTTTCTGAGAAACTTCTTTGTCTTCTGTGAAATCGTCTCACAGAGTTACAGGTTTCTCCTCAAGAAGCCTTTCGCTAAGACAGTTCTTGTGGAATTCGCAAAATGATATTTGGAAACTCATAGAGGGCTAAGGTGAAAAAGGAAATATCCTCAGATAAAATCTGAAAAGAAGATTTCTGAGAAACTGCTTAGTGTTCTGTGAATTCATCTCACAGAGTTACATCTGTATTTCGTGGATATCTTTGCTAGCGTTCTTTCTGTGGAATCTGAGAACAGATATGTCGGATCCCTCTGAAGACCATAGGGCCAAAGGAAATATCTTCCGATAATAAAGAGAAAGAAGCTTTCTGAGAAACTTCTTTGTGTTCTGTGAAATCATCTCACAGAGTTACAGCTTTCCCCTCAAGACGTCTTTCGATAAGACAGTTCTTGTGGAATTGGCAAAGTGATATTTGGAAGCCCATAGAGGGCTATGGTGAAAAAGGAAATATCCTCAGATGAAATCTGGAAAGAAGATTTCTGAGAAACTGCTTAGTGTTCTGTTAATTCATCTCACAGAGTTGCATTTGTATTTCTTGGATCCTTTGCTAGCCTTTTTTCTGTGGAATCTGAGGACAGATATTTCGGATGCCTTTGAAGACTATAGGGCCGAAGGAAATATCCTCCGATAAAAAAGAGAAAGAAGCTTTCTGAGAAACTTCTTTGTGTTCTATAAAATCGTCTCACAGAGTTACAGCTTTCATGTCAAGAAGCCTTGAAGTAAGACCGTTCTTGTGGAATTGGCAAAGTGATATTTGAAAGCCC
>NW_012102497.1:2350-3072 GCF_000951045.1 Mandrillus leucophaeus
TGAAATCTGGAAAGAAGCTTTCTGAGAAACTGCTTAGTGTTCTGTTAATTCATCTCACAGAGTTACATCTGTATTTCGTGGATTTCCTTGCTAGCATTTTTTATGTGGTATCTGAGAAGAGATATTTCGAATCCCTTTGAAGATTACAGGGCCAAAGTAAACATCCTCCGATAACAAACAGAAAGAAGCTTTCTGAGAAACTTCTGTGTGTTCTGTGACATCACCTCACAGAGTTACAGCCTTCTCCTCAAGAAGCCTTTCGCTAAAACAGTTCTTGTGGACTTCACAAAGTGATATCTGGAAGCCCTTAGACGGCTATGGTGAAAAAGGAAATATCCTCAGATGAAATCTGGAAAGAAGCTTTCTGAAGAACTGCTTAGTGTTCTATTAATTCATCTCACAGAGTTATCTATATTTCATGGATCTCTTTGCTAGCCTTATATCTCTGGAATCTGAGAAAAGTTATTTCGGATCCCATTGAAGACTATAGGGCCAAAGTAAATATCCTCCGATAACAAAGAGAAAGACGCTTTCTGAGAAACTTCTTTGTGTTCTGTTAAATCATCTCACAGAGTTACAGCTTTCACCTCAAGAAGCCTTTCGCTAAGACAGTTCTTGTGGAATTTGCACAGTGATATTTGGAAGCCCATAGAGCGTATGGTGAAAAAGAAAATATCCTCAGATGCAATCTGGAAAGAAGCTTTCTGAGAAACTGCTGAGTG
>NW_012102498.1:0-1289 GCF_000951045.1 Mandrillus leucophaeus
ATTAATATTGTAAATGTATCAATTTTTTATTTAATCTGTGTGTACACATTAAACTCTTTGGTATTAAATCTATGTGTAAATGGCTTGAAATTGCACATAACACATCATTAATAATATCTAAGCATTAATCTGATTAATCAGATTTTCTTCTCTTTCTACCGTTTTGCATTTACTGGGTCATTTTGTGTTTATTAAAATTTATAATTCCTCTTCTTTAAACATATTTCCAATATATGAAGTGTATATGATGTACAAATATTAACATTTAGGCGATAGTTTCAGTTTGTCATTTAGGCAAAATCAAGTCTAATGATGCAGTTTTCCAATTAACTTTATTCTTTGTTACCTATTTATAATATTTAAATTTAATAAGCCCATAATTTTATATATATATATGTACATATACATATCAATGAGGACTACAGTAAAACAATTTAACATATGCATGAGCTCATGTAGTTTCCTTTTGGTGTCAAAACACCTAAAGTTTACCGTGTTAAAAAATTACCAGTATATCGTATAAAAATAGTAACTATAACCTTTAAACTGTACTTTAGTCCTCTAGATTTCATTTATTTTATGTAACTGAAATGTTGACTTGTGTCTCTTTTCCCCCAGTCATCATTCTGTCCTGTCTCTATATAGGTGTTTAATCTTTTTAAAGATTTTATATATAACAGAAATTTTGCAGTATTTTTCTCTCTCTCTGTTATTTCCCTTAGCTTAATATCCTCCAGGTTCATTTATGTTACACAAATGGCAGTATCTTCTCCTTTTTACAAGTTGAAAAATATTATATGATATATTATACACACACACAAACACCTCCCCCACAAATTTTTTTCTCCACTTGTCCATCAATGTACAGTAACTTGGTCCCATAACTTGGCTGTTGGGAACGATGCTGTGGTGGGGCACAGGGAAGAGGGGAGTGCAGATATCTCTACAAGATGCTGGTTTCATTTCCTGTTGATATATAACTTATAAGAGGGATTACTGAGCCATATGGTAGTTCTAGTTTTAGATTTTTAGGAACCTTCATACTGTTTTCCATAATGGCTGTACTAACTTACATTCTAACCAGCAGCATACAAGGGTTCCCTTCTCTCCACACCATCACCAACACTTGTTATCTTTTGTCCTTTTTATGACAGCCATCCTAACAGATGGGAGGTGATATTCCATTGTTATTTAACCAGAAACTGTAAAACTCCTGGAAGAAAACGTAAGGGTAAATGCTACTTGACATTGGTTCAGATAATAATTTATTAAACAGGACATTAAAAGCA
>NW_012102498.1:3179-3585 GCF_000951045.1 Mandrillus leucophaeus
GGAGGCCCTGTCTGTCCTTTCTTCCCTATGCAGCGTCCTGGGCTGAGACCTGGGTTGGATGGGGATAGGACTGGTCCTTCCCTGAGGCCTGCTTGGGAAAGGGGATGGCCCACAGCCTTGTCTAGGTCCTCAGCTCTCTTCATTGCCTTACAGTGAGGCAGAGCTGCCCCTGTCTGTGCCCTGAAGGTGGAGGTAAGACCCTGACCCTGCTGCATGGGAGCTGTCCCATGGATGGGTGACTTGGCAGGGGGTGTGTGATGCGGAGGCCGTGGCCTGTGGGCATGCGTGCCGGGAATGGGAGTGACACACCATCACTGAGAGAGGCCACAGTTCCTCCTGGATCTCACACTAAACTCTAGCCCTGCAGGTCTTTTACCACAGCCACCACCGAGAATCACAGTAGTGT
>NW_012102498.1:3635-5572 GCF_000951045.1 Mandrillus leucophaeus
GGTTGTCAGAAAAGAATGGTGGGAGGAGGACAGCCAGGTGCCCCAAGCCAGGGCCCCTGAGAACCTCCTGAGGCTAGGAATTGGGTAGAGGGCCAAGCTGGCCACCTGCGGGGCCCTCAGTCACCCTCATTACCTCTGGTGCCACAGCAGCAGTGCACAGCAGCCCAATTAGTAAGTGGACAAGGCAGGCATGTTCATGGATCAGAGGAGTCTTGCTCAAGGGCTTTTACAGGATGAAGGTAAAAGAAGGGCCACTGTGGCTGGAGAGAGGGTCACAGTCTCTGGGTCAGACACGATGAAGAAATGAGGAAAAGGGAAGGGGTGGTGGCCGATATGCAGGAGAGGCTGGTGGACGCGCGATGGTCAGAGTCTATCAGACAGGATGGGCTCCAGGTGCATCCTCGGTGTACTGGGCACTTCTCAGCCTTCCTGGAATTGAGCCGGGTGATGTGGTCACTTTTGGGGAGACTGTTGTCAGGGCCCAGCCACACACCCCTGGGCAACACTGTCCCTTCTCAGGACTGGACATGCTCAGCTCCCACAGGGGATGCTGCCTGCAGCCCAGGAGGGGCAGCCCCACTGTGCAGCCCGAGCCCCCATGGATCCTCAGCAGCCCCTGCCTGGTCTTGTACTCCTTCTGCTCCTTTGCCCCAGCCCCTCCTGAGTGTCAGCCAGCACGGAGGCCTTGTCTGTCCCTTCTTCCCTATGCAGGCTCCTGGGCTAAGACCTGGCCCCCAGCCTGGTCCAGGTCCTCAGCGCTCCTTCCATTGCCTTACAGTGAGACAGAACTGCCCCTGTCTGTGCCCTGGAGGTGGAGGTAAGAGCCTGACCCTGCTGTATGGGGGCTGCTCCACAGATGGGCGACTTGGCGGGGGGTGTGTGATGCGGAGGCCGTGGCCTGTGGGCATGCGTGCTGGGAATGGGAGTGACACACCGTCACTGGGAGAGGCCACAGTTCCTGCTGAATCTCACCCCAAACTCTAGCCCTGCAGGCTTTGTACCACAGCCACCACCGAGAATCACAGTAGTGTCTCAGGAGTCGCTGCCTGCTGCCCACCAGGCCCTACCTGGAGGCCAAGACCCAACCAAAGCCCAGCGTGTCTGTGCCCTGGGAACAGTGTGTCCTATGGTCATAAGGCCAAGCCACCAGTGGCCACTCATCAGGGGCTTGGTTCTGTCCTATTCTGGCTCCTTCCAGTTCAGTCCCATCAGGGCCCCCTAACCACATGACCCAGCATCCAAGAATCACTCCAGGAAACCTGGCAGCTCAGCTCACTCCATCACTCCTTACCAACAGCAAAAGCATCAGGGCATCAGACATACAGATAAATGCCTATAAATGCTTAACTGGAATAAATCTAGGTACAACAAGAAGGCACAGCTGTGAGTGAGAGTCCCCCATGACTGCTCTTCAGGGTTTAGGACAGGCGCCCATTGTTGCTTCCTGGTGCTGCCTGCCTCTCAGACAGGGCAGGGCACACTTTCCTCACCAAAAGGACAACAGGCCTTGTCCCTAGCCCTCCTGCCCATCCCTGCAAGGATCACCTTGCTGGGAGGAATCTGATGCCTGGGCATGGGCCGCTTCTAAGCCAGGAACAGGAACACCTTCTGGACACCCCATAGGAAGGAATAAATCCAGATCAGAGTTCACAACCTGAGCTCTTGCCCACTCTTCATGAAGAGGCCCAGTCCTAGGCAGACTGAACCTCTCCTGAGGAACTGTGCAGCCAAAGACTGGAAACTTCCAGAATCCTTAGACTCGGATCCCCCTTGGGGTCACCCTGAAGTCTGTCTCACCAGAGCATCTTCTGTCCATAGATGTCTCACTGGGTCTACAAATGAATACTTACAGAGGTCTGGGGCCCAGCATAGTCACTCCTACTGAATGTCGAGAAGACAAAGGCCAAGAACCCAAGGAAACACCAGGTCTGGCCCTT
>NW_012102498.1:5622-8465 GCF_000951045.1 Mandrillus leucophaeus
CCGCTTCTAAGCCAGGAACAGGAACACCTTCTGGACACCCCATAGGAAGGAATAAATCCAGATCAGAGTTCACAACCTGAGCTCTTGCCCACTCTTCATGAAGAGGCCCAGTCCTAGGCAGACTGAACCTCTCCTGAGGAACTGTGCAGCCAAAGACTGGAAACTTCCAGAATCCTTAGACTCGGATCCCCCTTGGGGTCACCCTGAAGTCTGTCTCACCAGAGCATCTTCTGTCCATAGATGTCTCACTGGGTCTACAAATGAATACTTACAGAGGTCTGGGGCCCAGCATAGTCACTCCTACTGAATGTCGAGAAGACAAAGGCCAAGAACCCAAGGAAACACCAGGTCTGGCCCTTCCACACCCAACCAGAGTAGGATGCATAGGCCAGACTGTGTCAGAAGCCCAGTTACCCAGATGGAGGGAAAGTCAACTCCAAGGGGGCGGAAGGGATCAGTCATACATCCTGGGCAGACAGTGGCGTGGGGAACACAGGTGAGCGGCACGCTGCTGACTTTCCCTGGCTATGGAAATGAAGTATCTGCAGAAAAAGCCCCCTTTCCTTGCAGAACGGCTGTTTTATGACAGCAGTTTTGACAGTGACTCTTGTGTCCGTTCTGAGGCTTGGCCCTGCTCTATAGAAAATGGAGCAGGCCAAGATGTCCTCAGTGAACATGCACCAGAATGACCTAGATGTGAGCCAAACCTTCACAGCCACACCATGTTCAGAGAGCACTGCAGCATCAAGTAAGGCAGGTGGGGCCTGGAGGGTCCCAGGGGAGGTGGGAAATCCAGAGGGATGGGGCATCTGAGGGACAGTGGGGAGGTCTCAGGACAGGGTAGGGAAGAGAGTGACAGCCCAGCCTACTGCCTGGAGATCTGGCCTTCAGAAGGGTCTGCAGAGGGGCCTGGAAGAGTGAGGTTTTCAGGGCAGTCCAGGGGGCTCTGAACACCTCTGCTCCTTCCTTGAAGACAAGAAAATGTTGTGCACCCAGGCTGCCACCTTAAAGTGGCCCCTACAGTGCTTGATTCATGGGACAAGTGTGCACAGGAAACCCAGTCCAGGGACCCTGCCCAAGGGTCTGGCTCCTACAGAAGGACCCAGCTCCCCTCCTCTGCACAGGAGGCAGAGGAAGATCCCTGCAGGGCACACAAACCATGCCCTGCCTGAGAGAGGGCATCACACGGCTAGGGCTGGGACTCAGGGCCAGCATCCTGGGCAGACTGGGCCAGGACTCATCTTGGGAGAGCACTTAGGGAGCCCCCTCTTTCAGGGGTCACATTTGATGGAGATGAGAACACCCCCATGAGGAGCTGCAGGACCTTATCTGATCCAGCCTCCTGGGGGAGGTCTCATCCCATGCAGAGGGGGCCCCTGGCACCACAGACTGAGGCCCCAGTAGGCCCTGCTCAGGTCACCAGCCCTCCACCATGAAGGGCCAGGTCCTCCCATGCCTGCTGCTCCCACAAACCCCTACTTCAAGCTCATCACAAGCTCATCCTGAGGCTCTGGTACATCTGCCTTCTGCAGGGCAAGTGCATGCTCATAGCCAGGGCACATACAGCATTGAAAGTGCACAGAACCCTGTCCCCATGTGCCCGAGAGTGCCGAGGGAGCACACAAGCACACAAAACCTGGCCCGAGGGCAGTGCTCACACTGTCCACAGGACCCTCTGCTTTAACCCAGAGGGAGGGCCAAATCAAGTCAGGCCTGGTGGCCTGGACAGGGCACCATGAGTCCTCCTGGAAACTGAACCCACCCCTGACACAACTCGGATGAAAGCCATGAGTGTGGAGGCCACTTCCCTGCCAGGGCCTCCCCCTATTTGTGGCCTCCTGTGCAGAGCTGGACCCCAGGGGTGTCCAGAAAGGACCCAGCACTGCCTAGTGTGAGGTGCCCATGGCAGAAACAGGGTGAAGGCACAGACCCCTCCCAGGAGACCCCTCCTGGCCTGATGCCCAGCCCCAAACCTAGACCCCTCTCCTGAAGCTCTCCCTGTTTGTCCTGTGGGAGCTTTCCTAAGATGCACTGTCCCAGGCCTGGGCTCTGGATGATGATGTGGTTGTGAAGCACTTTCAGGCCTCCATGGCTGAGCTCAGAAAGATGCACTGTGACCACTGCCCCCAACGTGGTCTCCAGCACCAGGTCCCCTCCTGAGTCACCATCTAAGACAGTAAATAGTGGGGAGTGCCCAGGACCCTCCATCCCTGCTCCGCAGGCCTTCCTTCTCCTTCTCCTCTTCCTTCTCTAAGAAGCTTCTAAAAACAGGCCAGCTGGGCCCCAGGGCAGGCACTGGACTCACCTCAGTAACAGGGCAGGGAATGAGGGCAAGACCCCTCCAAGCCCCCACCACACACTTCCCCTCCTGCCTTAGAAGAACCCTGGAGGCCCTTGGAGGGCTCGGTCCTGTCTGTGCTAGCTCACACCCATAGCTGCCAGCACCAACAGGGCCAGAGCGCAGTAGGGGTCCCCACTCACGAGTTCCTATACTATACGCAGTAAACACCCCTCACTGTGGGATCAGCAGGGACACTCACTCACGAGCGCCCATACATACCGCAGGCGGTACACACCCCTCACTGTGGGATCAGCAGCCTGTAGGGGTTTCTTCAGTGTCAGACCAGGTGGGTTACTAGAGACCCCAAAACTCCAAGGACCCAGATATCTGGGGCCTAGCCGTACAAGAGTCAGATGGGCTTCAGGGAGAAGTGGACCAAGTTTGCTTTCCATTCAGCTAGGAAGGCCCTGGTCCTGGAGTGAGTGTCTCTGGCACCCAGTCCTCTGAGGGCATCCCTTAGCATGGAGACCCTCCCCAAGGGGGACAGGCTGGCCCTCCCTGG
>NW_012102499.1:0-24194 GCF_000951045.1 Mandrillus leucophaeus
CTATGGTAATTCAGTGTCTACTCTAAATTGTTACTTGGTGCTGTGACCTAAATTATATCCCCACCAAATTCCTATGTTGAAGCCCTCACTCCTCATGCGACTGCAATTGCAGGCAGGGTCTTTAAGGAGGTAATAAAAGTTAAAGGCACCCATAAAGTAGAGCCCTGATCCCACAGAACTGGGTGTCCTTATAAAAGAGGAAGAGACAACAGAGCTCTCTCTGCCACACAGGGACACAGCAAGAAGGTGGCTGTCTGTCTGCAAGCCAAGAAGAGAGCCCTCACCAGAACCCATGCTGGCACTCTGGTCTCAGACTTCCAACCTCCAGGGGTGTGAGACAATAAATTTCAGTGGTTTAAACCACCCAGCTTATGGCATATTGTTATGGCAGCTGAGCTGACTCATACATTTGGACTGTCCCCTTGACCCCTGGCTCCCCACTGTTTTCAGGACAGAATTCAGGTGTGGAGTCATCATAGGCTGGCCATGTCCTTCTACCAAAAGGCAGAGCTCTTGTCAGGCAGCCTTCTCAGGTAACTGCCCTTCCTGGACCAGGTAACCACTCCCTCCCCTTATTCCTTCAGACCAAGGGGGCATAGGCTCCTACGCATAGCCCTTGTGTTTCCCTAAAACCCATCTACACCTTTGTCAATAGCCTTTTTATTCAAATATGTTCCTATCACACAATTTCAGTGTGAATATCACACATATTTCCTACCAAGACCCTGACAGGATCTAACGAAATGTGGGAATTGCTAAAAAGATTATTTTGAAAATATGATAATTCCAAATATTAATATTGTTGCACAGAAAAACAGACTGAGACCTAAGAACTCTTAGTTCACTGGTAATAATGTCACATCCTTAGGGTCACTCAAGTCATTGCAAGTGGGATCAGCACAGGACAGCGGCTGCTGCACTGCCCGTGCAACTTGACTAGTGATGACAAATAATGCCAATGCGATGGCAAAAGTGAGACCCCCTTTAGTCTGCCTAGAGCAAAACCTATTAATATTACATTTTTCTCCCAATACTCTATGAATCAGAACTTCTGTAATCTCTGATTCCATTTCTGTTTTTGCCACATCTTTTTCTCCATCTTGGTTCCATTCGCTGAAAAGTCTCCATTGTTCTAGGGGTCAGGAAAAAGGGGCAGGGGGAGTGCTTGTTTAGAAGTGATTGCCTAGCAACCCATCTTCCTTATTCCAAGGACAGAGGCTATTTGCATTTTGGGAAAGAGGGGGGAAAAAAAAAGCTCCACTTCTCATGAGTCCCGGGGTGAGAATGTCTTGCTGTCCACTCCTCAAAGGAACCTTCCTTCCTCTGAGAACTGCCCCTGGGTGGCCATTCTTTGCCTGCAGCAGCTTGTGTGTGCTCCCCCGGGGGAGGGTGCCGCCTTCCAAGGTGCTCCCAGAGCCGCTGAGGGCAATGAGTGTCTCCTGGCACTGCCAAGCTGCAGCCCCGGGCGGCACCAGGACAGGGCTCAGAACATCCTGATCTCATTCAAGTGGGCATTTCTTTCCCACACTGTTCTTTCCTTTTGCAGCTTTCTGTCCTGGAAATATGCCACACCCAGGGATATCCAGGCCTGCTCCCCTTAACTCCCAAACAGCCGGCGACTTCCTTGAGGCTGCTTAGGGAAAGCTGAAGCCAGCAGGGATGAGGCAAGGGGAGGAGACATGCACCTCCACTTGGAAATTCCAAGGGGACCCACAAAGGTGGAAACCAAAGGTGGAAACCAAGAGGTTCTCCACATCATTTGAGGACATGAACTAGGCTGGTACTTGGGAAAATCACTATTTCAAGCTGGAGAACTCTGCCCCCAAACAGCCCATTCTCCAATCTGCTCAGTCTCCATGTTAGACAAATAAAGGATGTTTCTCTCGTAAGTGAGATGTGGAGAGGAATTCGATCTGAGTCCTACTTCTTTTATGCCTTAAAAAGGTAAAGAAAACTCTTGGTCTGTCTGGCTCCAAGTTACACAAGAGTTTTAATCTTCTGCAGCTCTGAATTACCATCTATAAAACTGAGATCTATAAAAATTACATTGACAGTGGCTGATAATGTTTGACTTACTTCGCACACCACCAAGTAGCACAAGGCATGCATCCTTGGGTGTATTATTTAATAAAAAAAAAAAAACTATCTAATGACTGCATTTACACTGGTTCATTTTGCTGCCTTATCAAGTTAGGGTGTTTGTCATGAGGAGAGGCCCTGGCTCTACACAGGTAATATTAGTCTATAGTATGATAGCAGATATGCATGGCGTTCAGACACTGTTATCAGGTTTTATGTACTTTTTCATTTCTTGTCATTTTATGTATTTCCACACACACAAACATCCAGAACAAAAAGCAAACCATGAAAGTCTGCATGTGGCTAATAAATAAATAAACTTCTTCCTTAATATGGGGATATTGCTCTAAGAGAGAAAAGACAGAAAAAGATAATATAACCTCTTATCTGTAAGGCCAGCAGATAAAATGCATCTTCTGAATGATTCATGGGGGTTGGACATAAACAATGGACAAAGAAATAAACTTTTAAAAATACCATTGAGCAAGACTGTACATTCTGCAGCAGAAACTGTATCTTTGTTTTTTTAAAATGTTTTTTCCCTAGCTTTGTAAATTCTACAAGAATTTATCTTAAGTCTTCTCTGTGAAGACAGTATTTTGGTTTAATTCAGTGAACCTGAGTCCTGGGATTAGACTTTTAGAGCTGAAAGGACTTTTGAAATCATCTAATCTGACGAACACTGTCCTCATTTCACAACTGAGTCCCAGACACAGAGGCCCAGGGAGGGTTAGTATGCTCAGACCACGTACAGATCACATCGGTGGCACTTAGCGCACAGAAATCATTGTTTAGCACACTTCGGATTTACACAACCACAGGTAGTTGATCTTATGAATAGCAGGAGTACTATGTTTGTCAGCAGGTCAACCTTGTGTTTTATTTGAAAAGGTTTTGAGGTCTGATTTTGGGAATGAGGAACCTGTGCAAGGGGCTGAAACAGCCTGCCATATTCCTGTTCATTTCACACTCATTACAGTAGGAGTATCTGAGGACACCCTGGGTGTTCTGGTACTGAATGAACAACTAGGGAAGACTGTTATGGCCAAGTGTGTCCTTGGGTGAATGTTCTCTCTGCTACAAAGTTGGTGAGTTCTGCTGAGAGCCTGGAGAATAGTGAAGCAGTCATCTGGTAAAAAGTTGAATCAAATGTTCTCTGGGTTTCTCTGATCTGCTTACCATTTCCCCCTTTTTCTCTTAACTACTGCCACTTAATTATTCACAGTGAGTTGTGCTTCAAAGCTGTGAACATTTGAACATTCTCTTCTCTGTGACATGGAGAAGCTGTTGGCCATGGTCCTTAAACTATTTAAATACTTATGTCATAAATATAATGAGATACCAAGACTTTTTTAGAGTAGTCCATGCACATATAATCAATGTCTTTGAAAGCTCAGAAGAAGTTTGGCAAGTTTGAAAGAAGGAAAGAAAGCATGGAAGGAGGGCTCAATGGAGAGTGTAGGGAGAGCTGAAACCATAGTTAATTCTGGAAGCAGAGTGTTTCATAAATGTTTCCCTGTGCACAGAGGACCTAGATCTGGTCATATTAGTTTTTGGGGGCTAAAATAAATGTATAGAAATGAGAATATGATGGCTTATTTTAATTGTCTGAATAAAACCAATGGAATCTTTGAGTTAAAAGGATCTTTAGGAGTTATCTAAATTTCACATAATCTTAAGACACCATCTTCAAAACTAATGAAAATAAAAATGCATGTATTACTAGGAATTCACTTCTAAAACTTCAAGTTGGTAATATTTATACATTATAAAGCTAAACCCCAAAACCATATCAAAGTTTTTCCATTGCCTAATGTGTTAAAATTGTGTATATAACACAACTGAGCATGTTAGTTTTCATTAGTTTTTACTGGTTACAGCATACTTCATATTAGTAGTTATATTAACGGTTATAATACACATAAAGAGAAGAAATTGAAATCAACTGTTTACAAAACCAGTCACTGAAGCCCCTTCATAAACTCACTGGGTTCCATAGAATATAATTTTTAAAACACTGGAGCCCTTTCTGCAGCATAATGGAAGATGGAAAACCTACACTTGGACACTTCCCTCCAGTGACAAGGAACTCATCTCTTGGCAAGGCAGCCCTGATACATCACAGCTCTCGTTCTTAGTTCCTCTCTACATTGTGCCAAATCTGTTTCATGAAACTTCTATGCAACAGACACAGTTCTGGTCTCTGGAACCTCTATCCTCATCTATGCAGCAGTAGGTAGCTAGTATGTCCACATTTAGGTCTTCCTTTTTCTCACCTGAATGTCCCCAGCTCTCCCAACTCTCCCACCTTGGTGTGGCTCAACTATTTGGATACCCTACTATGAATGTTTTCATGCCTGTTAGAGGTGATCTTGAAATATAGATGACTTAAAATCACTTTAAACTTAATTTAATGCACCCCACTGAATCCTTGGTCTCCTTCCAGACCATTCCAAAACCAGGTCATAGAATGACACCAACTGTCCAGTTATACTGGTCAGAAATCTATCTCATATCCTTGATATCTTCCTCTTCTTTTCCCTTTCCATACCCAATCCACCTCCAGGTCCTGCAATTTTGCCTCCTAAATAGCTTATAAGTCTTTTCACTTTGCTCTGAATCCATGCCCACCAAACCATCATCTCCCCACTGACCTTCTGGAAGAGCCCCTTAACCCATCTGCTTACTCTGGCTCCCAGAGTTGCACAGCCCTACCTCTTTCTGAGAGCTCTTAGTGGCATCCCATTGCTTTTATGATCACCAACAATCCTCAGCATGACCAGCAAGGTCCTTTCTGCTTCTACAGCTGGGTTTTGCACCTTGGGTTCGACGTCCAGCACACTGGCCATCTGCCATCTCCTTCACCATGCTCTGCTTCTCTTGCCACAGGGGCCTTCCTGTTGATTGTTTCCTCTGCTCAGAGGGGACTTTCCTCACTTCCTGGTGTAGTTAATTCAATTTGCAGGACTCAGGTCAAAGATGCCCTCCTCAGTCTTCCCAGAGTAGAGGAATCTAATCAGGTTAGATTCCCTTATTACAGGTTCTCATAGCCCTCAGAATGTTTGTTCCATGCCACTTACCATAGGTCTTGTTCAATATGTGTTTGTGGAATTATGTGATAAATGTCGGGCTCTCCAGTGGGATCATTAGGTCCAGGAGGCTAAGATGTGTCTGTTTTTGCTCACTTTTTCCCCTTAGTGCCCAGTGCCCAGCAGGTAAGGTGCTCATGCTCAGCAATATTTGTTAAATGAATTAGCTACATAATTCCTATTTTGATTCTTTCTGTTCCATCAAGAAGAATGACCTGAAATCTAGAAATGATGTAACAAATATGGTTAAATTGTTCTTTAAATGGAAACTGTTTTAAATGAATCTATGTCTTCAAGCATAGCTAAACATTGTCTTAGTCTGCTCCTTTTGACAATGTAAGTGTGGCACTCACTCAGACAGAATGAACAAGAAGAAAGTAAAAGTGGAGACAATAAAGGAGATGAGCAAAGGCTGACATAATTTCCAAGAAGTAAAAAGTAGGATTCCAGAAACCACTGATCACCAAACTTGACCTTTGTTCCAGGCTAGATTTTAACATAAACTATTTAAGGGTTGTTTGAAAGCACTTAGAAAATGCAGTGATAACCAGAAGCAAGTATAGGTTTTAAGATGAAATCATACCAAATAATCATCCAAAAGTAAGGGAAGTTGCTGGATAGGACGGGGGAGTGCTTCGGACGTGAAGTATATTGATTTCAGCAAGGCTCTTGGCAAAGTTCCTTACAATATCCTTGAGAGGTGGAGAAATGTAAGCTGAACTCACAGCTAACCAAACACCAGTGCATGCATGCCCTCTTAACACTGCCCTGCCCAGTGCTGACTCACCCTGATGCTCTTTATTTCTGAGATACTCTCTCTCTGTATGCATAGATAGTTATAATAATGACAGCTGACACAGAAAGTGCCTGCTATGAGGTAGGCACTATTTAAGGTGAACTTAATTCTTACCACATCTCTTTAAGAAGGTATTATTATTATTATTGCAATTTTTAATTTTTTATTATTTTTATTCATTTATTTATTTTGGAGACAGAGTCTTGCTCTGTACCCTAGGCTGGAGTGCAGTGGTGTGATCTCAGTTCACTGCAACCTCCTCATGCCTCAGCCTCCCAAGTACCTGAGATTACAGGTGCCCACCACCACACCTGGCTAATTTTTGTATTTTTAGTAGAGAATGAGTTTTCGCCATGTTGACCAGGCTGGGCTTGAACTCCTGACTGCAGGTGATCTGCCCACCTTGGCCTTCCAAAGTCCCCTCCTTGCGATTACAGGCATGAGCCACCACTCCTGGCCCTATTATTGCCATTTAAAAGTTGAAGAAATCATGTGGAGAGGTTAAGTCACTTGTTCAAGATCACAAAAATAGTAAGACGTGGATGGAGCTGGAATTTGAACCCAGAAAATCTGGCTCCAGAGACTATGCTGTTTATGCAATTCTCCTACCCTCATCTCCCTGCTTCCAATGTTCTAGAATGCTCTTAGCCAGCAGACCTTTATTGTCTGCATGCCTAATGAGCATTCGTGCACTGGTTTACAATGCTATAAAGGAAGTGTTCTTTGCCTGTAATGCACAGATCCTAAAGGGAGCCATGGACAGAATTCATAGGGTTCTGTCAATTTGAATTGCATCTCATTTTCATGAGCCTTTAACAAAAATTTAGCATCTCTTAGGATTGGCAGAATCTGTGAAACTGCCACCCATAGAAATCAGATATTTTCATGCCACGTTATTATTGTAACAGATATCTCAAAACATCATTTATGATCATCACTTTGAAATTTTAATAGGTATTAGACCCACCAAAAGATCTCAATATTTAATGTTTTAACAAAAACACGTGTGTTATTATGTCACCCTTTTAACATTTTATAACTATGCTCAATGCAACGCTGTTCTTTTGTAATGCTGTATACTTTATTTTTTTTGCATGCAAAACATTATTCGGTGCAGGAGTGGGTAGGCTTCCCCAGACTGCTAAAGGGCAGAGCCCTATCCTGTGCTATGCAAATTGAGCTTTTCCTGCAATGTGTGTGGTTTACGCCACAAAACTTTTCCTTTAGGACAAGTGTTTCATGCTCAGGCAAATACATATGACTCAGAATGGCTGACAAAAGGTAAGCGAGTGATCATTCTGGACCAACTCCAAAGACACAAAGGAAGCACATGACACAGAGTATTAAAATATGCTTTTAGTGGTGGTGGCTAAAGTTGCCTTTAGGCATAGTGTGGAAAAAACAGAGTATAGGACAGCAGCCAGTTGGGAATCTGGGGAAGTCTTTCAACCTTCTTAAAGACCTCACAAACACCATTCTAGCCTGGGAGGGTTGACCAACAATGTATGAAGTGTAGCTGCACTGGTAGGAAGTATTTTATTAATTCAGGAGACATGAAGAAAAGGAAAATGTGGCAGTCAATGTATCATATATGTCCCCACAGCAACACGTTGGGCTCATGCCAAAAAGACCCAAGACAGCATTCACAATCTTTGGAACCCATCTTTGGATTCAAGAATATGATAGAGCATCCTTGCAAACATGCTAGGTGTAGCACAGTATATGACACAGGACTCTGCTCTGTCCCTGTTCCCCAATGGCAACAACAGAATAAATAATACCTTACGTATATATGTATACTTCACACTTTTCATGGTGGCATCACGACAGCACTCGTAGCAGGCAGAACCGACTGCTTTACCATTTTACTAAGATGAGAAATAAGGTTCTGAGAAGTTAAATGAGTTATTCAAAGCCACACACTGCACAAATATTGAAGGTGAGAATAAATCCAGGTCTGCTGTCTGCCTGCCTATGTTCCTTGGCGTATTAGTCAGGTTCAGGAATGACTCAAAGCTGGAGAGCTGGTAGGCTGGACAAAAGACCCAGATTCTCTCCTTAAAATAAAGGGACAGGCTATTTCTGAAGCCCCTTCCCAACCTAAAAAGTCATGGTTCTGAAATTTGAAGTATCCCTTTCCTTCTTCCAACGAACACGGCTTTAGAACTTTGCTCTGCACAGCGGGCCACTGTTCTAGAGGGACCTTTTATGATTACAAAGGACAGAGCTCTGAGAATGCACCAGGCGACCCTTGTCCACCTCTCAGGGAGAAGACTAGAGGAGCCAGGGTTGTGCTGAGAGCACAGAGAAGCTTTCAGAGTGGGAAGAGTGTGGACTTTTTGTTTGAGAACAGGAGCTCAGATGCCAGTCTGCCAGAGGCATAAGGGAGGGCACCTCAGGAAAGTGACTTCACGTCCCTGAATATTATTTTTCTCATCAGTAAATTGGAAGATGGTTCAGAGGGTTACATACCAAGCTGAGACATAAAAGGAGGCCAGGTATGTCAGTCTTCCTTACAAGACCCCACATCAGCCCTCTAAAACATTAACAGGAGTCTTCTAAGGTCATTGTTCCTACAATGAAGTCTAATGAGTTTTCCAGAAAGAAATTCACTACTTGCCCTAAGACAGATGGGAAGAACTTAAGCCCCTGTGGTAGCTACAGAAAAAGCCATACTGAGGTTGGACATCACTCACCCTGCAATTTCTCCTTTGAGTGGATGTTCCCTCCACGCCCTTAACCCCGGGCATCAATCTCTCCACACCTTTCCAAAACCCAGGAAGATTTCTGTGCTGCACACAAAGGCGAGGCATGAGCCTCAAATCCTCCCCAGCTTCCGCTGCAGCATCTCTGTCATCAGCAACATGTGAATGAACCAAATTATCTCCAGGGCTGAGGGCGTGGGCCACATAGCTGGGCTCCGCCGTCAAAGGAGCCCAGCGTCATGTTCTCCACCCCCTTATGAGAAGGCTGGTGCTGTCGTAAGGCTGTGAGGGAGGAAGCCAGCCTGGAAATGCCATGTAGGGAAGAAACTGTTCCATTTCAGTGTTCGGATTCTAAAATAGCTGCTAATAAAATGCCTTCATACTGTGACACTTCAATACAGACACCCACAAGGATACCTTGACAAGCTGTTTGACTCTCCACAAGCCTTTTCTTGCATTTCCTGTGTAGGGCCTCCACCAGTCACCCACACAGATATACAACCATGCAGTGACAGAGAAGGCCAGCAGGGGTCTGCCTAGACCACCAGCCTGGGAGCCCCAGCTCCTTGTGGAGGGGGGTTGCGGGGTGGGGGCAGCGGTGTTGCCCTGTGTTGGCATTGTCCAGGAGCACGGTGTATCACTTTCCACCTGCTGCTTGCTCTGTCTCTCTCGTGATCCTCATGATGTCTTTGACAACACTTACCTAGAGAATGAGTCAAGCTCGCCTCCCAGGATGAGACAGGAGAGCCTCAAATAGCACTTCATTTACTAACTGATACCATAACAAATAGTTCCTGGGTTCATTCGGAAATGTCATGGTTCAATGAACCTAAGCTCTGATGTTCAAGAGGGTAGGATATGACTGTGTGCTGGTGATTAAAATTCAGAGGATCTTTCCCATCAGAAGTCCTAAAAATCCATTAATTATGGTAATACCACCTCTCTCAGGGAAATCAAGGGCGATGGCTGAGAGAATTTTTCACGGCAACTATTCTCCTTTAGAAACTTGATAAATAAAACCTTTTGTAACGTTACCGTTTGAATCTCAGCAGAGAGGAGACTGTGTTATAGCCTTGTCTACTTTCCGTAAGTCGACCTGAGCAGCATCTATATAATAGCTCTACCCTGGCCGGGTGCAGTGGCTCACATCTGTAATCCCAGCACTTTGGGAGGCTGAGGCGGGCAGATCACAAGGTCAGGAGTTCAAGACCAGCCTGGCCAGTATAGTGAAACCCCATCACTACTAAAATTACGAAAAATTAGCCCCGTGTGGTGGCGGGTGCCTGTAATCCCAGCTACTCGGGAGGCTGAGGCAGGAGAATCACTTGAACCCAGGAGGTAGAGGTTGCAGTGAGCTGATATTGTGCCACTGCACTCCAGCTTGGGTGGTAGAATAAGACTCCGTCTAAAAAAAAAAAAAAAAAAAACCATAGCTCTACACTTGGCAGACTCACCTAAGAAGCTTGTGAAGAATATACATTTCCAAATCTCATCACTTTCGAGATGCTAAATCAGTTTATGTAAAGTGAAGCCCAAAAACCAACATTATGCAGAAAACACTCGGGGGTATTCAGATGTGTGACCAAGTTTAGGAGCCCATGCACTGGGAAGGTCTATAGTACTAGGTAAGATCATACTTCCATGCCTCCATCAGCATACAAAGAATTTCAGACGTTTTCTCTTAGTTGCATATCACAAGCTATTTTATGTTTGATAATTCTCTTCATGGAGTCCAATTTAAACTAGCTGCACCTGGTAAGCAGAATTCCTCAGGCAACATGACTGTGCTAAGTTCTTATGGTCACCCATAGGATGATCAACAGGGAAAGCCACTGCAGTTCTGCAGAAAGAGAAACGCCGGTGTTTTTCACGTCTCCACAGGTATCCAGTATTAGGCTACGCTGATGTAACAATATCTTGGAGTTTTCTAGTCTCTCATACATAGACAAATAGACTAGGTAGAAATCTGAAATACTGACTGCAGGACAGAATTTTAAGAGATTGATATGGAGAGCTGAAAGATGAAGTCAAATCATGCTTGGACTCAGGAGTAATTTTCATCCTGAAGACCCATTACTTTGAAGAGCATCTTCACTTTGAAAGACTTACAAGAAGAATGTTATAGAATCTTTCTTGGAAGCTCCCTTTAGGCAATTGTCATGATCTGTAAGAACTTAGGAAGTGCCTAGCATTCCGTGAGGCATGTGGAGTTCAAAATTAGAACTTCCACATCCTCCCAAAAAGTACTTGTTAACAGGTCATCTAATTGTATTTATAACATCCATCACAGGCAATAGTCTTTGCAGTTAACAACATCTCTACCTGTTATTCATCCTTTAAGGCTCACCTCAAATTCTGTTTCTTTCAGATAATTTTCCAGATGTCATCCCACATCTTCCCCTAAATCAATTTATCTCTGCTCTCCATAACATGTATCACACTGCCTAGTATCAGAGTGATTCATTTATGTCTCTTCTCCCCAGGAAATGTGTGGTTTTCTTTGGGGAACAGAACACATCTTACTTGGTATTTATACATTAAAGAGGCATGGTTAAGAACTATGTCTGCAATACTATCTTGGATTAATTCAGCCATTTCACCCATCCAAGGTGTTTGCCCCAACCATAGGCAAAGACTGTGGGGGAATGTGAAAAGTGGGGAGCACTACTAATATTCTACCTACACATTTTTTTTTTGTCAAAGCCTTCTTGAACCAATTCACATTTTTAACCCAGGGAATCTCTCAAAGGTAACAAGTAGGCTAAGATAATTTCTTCTTGCTCAATACTCACTGGAGATGAAGAATACTCTCCTACTTAAGTAATAATTCTGTGTAGGCAGGGAAACTTTAATTGTAGAAAAAGTATTATGTAAATGTAAGTTATTTAATTAAAAAGGAAAAAAAAAACCTTCACAGGAAGTAACTGTTTTAAAGCGATGAGAGAACTTGTTTGCCATGCTGCAGCCTGTAAGTGGTTCACTAGTAGATTTTCAAAATGATATATTCATTATCAAGAGAAATGATAACCGCCTTCTGCTTTTAGGCAAGATGCAGTTATAACCAAAAAATGGCTTCATATGTGAAATAATTGTTTTCACAACACTAGACAATAGGCAATGAAGGGCAGTGAGTGATCCGAGAGATGAGAAACAAACATTGTTAGCTTAATTCATTGAGAGGGACAAAGTGGGGAGCCCAGGAGTCCAGCAAGCTCCCTAAGTTGAGGAGATGGAGCTGAGAGTCTGGGGAGATCAAAGTGGCTAGCGTTGAAAGGACAGAATACCAGAGAAGAGAGAGCTGCACATAGAAAGAACTCTGAAGATCTGCAGAGGATGCCCGTTAAATACTGAGCCGAGTTCTGATCAGTGCATGCATGTGAGGATACTATTTATGACTGAAGGAAGAACTTCCCAAACGATCTGAGAAAACAGTGCCAAGTGCTCACACAGGGTGAGAAATAAAGCTGGTTCCTATGAAGCAGGGTGAGGACCTCAGGATTCATGGGGCATTGGGCAGAGTACACAGGAGGATCGTGCCTCAATAGTGGGAAATAAGCCCTAAAGTAAGCATCGCCCTAAGGTATTCTTGACCAATAAATCTTAACAGTAACACACAAAAGGATCAAACTGTTCCTATGCAATATAAATGCATTCCATAACAAAGCTCAGAAATATTTATAGGAATACAAAAACATCCAGCATCCAACAAGGTGAAATTCACAACATCTGGCATCCAACTTAAAAGTACTAGGCATGCAAAGGAGCAGAAAATATGACCCACAATGGGGAGAAAACTCAATCAATGGAAACTGGTCAAGAATAGACACAGATGTTAGAAATACAGACAAATACATTGAAATATTCATTATGACAATATTCCATATGCTTAGTTAGAGACATGGTAGATATAAGAAAAAGCCCATATTGAACTTCCAGAAATGAAAACTGCAAAGCGTGAAATCGAAACTATACTGGATGAGAATAATGGAAAATTAGACACTGCAGGAGAAAAAATTACTGAACTTGGTGACATAATAACAAAAACTATCCAAAATGAAACACACAGAAAAAAACAGAATTCAAAAACATGGACACAGCTCAGTGAGCCACAAGAGAGTGACAAGTGGCTTATTATAAGTGAAATTGGAGTCCACAGGGGGTTGGTGGGAAAAGCAGAATAAATATTTGAGCAAATAATAACCAAAAAATTCTGAACTGATGAAAACTATAAACTCACAAGTCCAAGAAATCCAGTGAACCCAAGCACAGTAAATATAAATACAACAATACCAAGGCATACCATAATCAAATTGCCCAAGACCAGCAATAAAGAGAAAATCTTAAAAGTAGCCAGAGCAAAAAGAAGCATTAACACAGAAGAACAAAGATCTCCCACTGAGAAACTCTAGTGTAATTTTTTTTTAGCAATTATTTTGTATCACTTCGATTTATAGCTCTCAACTTTTAAATCAGGGGCTCATTGCAAATAAAGAAACAGATGCTATCATGGTGCATAAGGTCAATGTGACAGATAATTTTCTTTGATAACCCCAAAGCCATTTGCTTCCTTTTTATCTGTAGCAGAATTGTAGTTTTCTCTAGGTCTTTGGTAATAAGTCATTGATCTCTGGCGAGTGAGTTCAACTCTTAGTCTTACCCACCTCTGGCCAATGAGGTATAAGGAGAAGTCTTTGCAGAGAGGATGTTCTGGGAAAGATTTATGCTCTGATGGAAAAAGATGTGAAGGAAAAACAATCTGCTCCCTGCAGCAACCTGGCATTCCTCTTCGGATTGCAGTTTTAATGTTTGGAGTTGCTGCAGCCATCTTGCTGCCAGGAGGGAAAGACCAAGGACATCTCCAGTGCCATTCCTCAGCTCTGACACTGGCAAGCCTCTGAACCAATCAGAAATTGCCTGCTTCTGAACTTCCTTTCACTTGAGTAAAACAATCTCCTATCTGCTTAGCCAGCTTTAGTAGTATATTGCTTCCTTGGGCTAAACACATTCCTGACTGATATGATCATAAGGGTAGAAAAGGAAATCAGAGACTTGAATATTTGTCTCCAGGCTCCAAATTGGATGCTCTTCCCTCTGTACCCCAGCTAACTCTTTGTTGCCAGCTTACTTGTAAAAGTGGCTCTGGTCTGAGTGATGCAAAAGCATAGGACATCACAGGCATGACAAAGCTGAGACCCAACTGTTTCAAAACTCAAGGAGGAGAGACCTCTCAGGACCTTGAGGCATCAGAGTCCTTATGCCCCATCCAAGCCAATGGGCAATGTCCACTTTTCCCTACCATCATTCCCAGTGCACCTGGAAGCATACCTAATTTCTGAATGTAGCACTTCTACGTATAAAGTATAGGGGCTAGTGATTTCAAGAAAAAGAGACTCAGAAGACTGAAAAAAAGGGGGACAGATGGATTTACCCATCTACTGCTAGCATTCTTCACCAGTTGGGTGAAGGATGGGACCAAGAACTGGAATAACGTATCTCCATGCTGGTTTCCAAAACTTTCTATAGCCTTTGTTAAAAGATCACAAGGCACAGCAATAGATTAAAGGCTCTGAGGAGTTCTGCAGCAAGCAAAGAGATTGCTGACCTTATGATTACAAGATCACTTTTTTTGAAGCACACCCACTGACAACTGATGAGTGAGACCCTGCTCTAGGCAAATCAAGTAAGTACAGAGGTGAAGATGTTGGGATCTGTTTGGCAGGTCTATTTCATTAACCATATGACATATCAGAATGCAGTCTAATATGTCATTTTCCAATGTAGATACTCTCAGTGGCTCCACACTGCCAAAAGGATCAAGTCCAAAGTCTTTGGTATGGCAAAACCCCCTGTGAAACATGATCATAGCCTCAAGAGCCTATTTTGTTAGCCTCAGAAGAATAGCAAAGACCCCATTCCTGGATTACACACTGTGACGTTTACATTGCCATCTCTCCTTATATCCTACTTTCTGTCTTCCTCTCTATCCTGGCCTAGGGCCTTCTTGCAAATGGAACAATTTGGGGTCTATATCTTAAACACCAGCTCAAATGTTGTGTCCCTGAGAACCCTACTCTGAGTTTCCAAAGTAGGCTGAAGGCTTCCTCCTTTGGGTTCCCATTTTGTATCTACATTACAGCATTTATCACATTGTATTAAAATGTCTAGGAACTCCTCAAAGTAGAGCCTATGTGCCTTTCTTTAAAAAGTCTGGATGATTTTTGCATCTACTATTGCATCTAGCACATAGTAGTTGTTTCATAAATATGTACTAAGAAAATGAATGAATGAGAGGACTCTTACGCTCACCCTGTGGCAACTCCAAAGCATATGTAAAAGGTTCTTAGGAAGGCCTGAATACAAATTAAACCAGCTTAGAACCTTGAAATGATTTATCCCAGTCTAGTTTAATACACAAATAGTCTGAACTCAGTAGACTTCTCCCTGGCAGACGGGTTCCTCTGAACTGTGCTCTAAGTGTTGTGAGAAGCATTAATCGAAGATTATTTCATAAAATAAACAACCTCCTATGGTTTTAAGTCCAGTTTAATCAAAAGAGTCCAAACAGAAAGATCTATAATTGTGCATGTGAAAGCTAAGAGTCATTGTCTAAGTATTATACAGTGATGGGAAAAATAAGAAAACGATCCATGCAAGTGAGGGTCAATGACAGAGAGGACATCCCTCTTTTAGGAAGGAATTGGGTTGCTCCTTAAATTGAATATTGTGCCTGGTTTCAAAGGTTCTAGACATAGTTTACAGGAGGAAACTTTCTTATTATGGTAATAAATAGAAGTAAGTTTTAGCCCTGGGCTCTTCACTGCAAAGAAAATGTTGTCTAAGATAAGGATATTCCTATATTCCTAGCTTTACTTTCTGAAGTCAACACTCCTAGCTTCAAAGTCAGACCCAGGTACAAATCTGAGTGCCATTTTTATTCACCTGCAGGGCTACAAAGGCACACACAAAAGTGGGAGTCCTGGTGGGAGTCCTGTTCAACAATCATGTACTGACCACCTCATATGCACCATGCACTGTGCCAGTTTGTGCAGAAACAAAGATGTGTAAGATTTATCTTCCATCTGCTCTCATATTAATGAAAGACATAGATATGAGCCAGTTTCCTTGACGCAAGGTACAAGGTGCTGTATGCTGTGATGCCTATTTGTATGGAGTATGGAGAAATCATATATTTGTGAGCAATTATTCTGCTAAGAGGAAGTCAGGAAGGAGGTGAAATTGAAAACTCCTCTTCTGTTGCTCCTCATAGAGGGAATGGCGTTAGTACATGGGACAACAAGATGGTAAAAAAAAAAACATCTGTGGAATGAGTTCATCTTTCTATTAATCAGTCAATCAATCAGTTTATACATCCCTCCATCCATCTACCTACCTATCTTGAAATATTCACATTACATAAAAATATTTCTTAAAAATAAACACATTCTTTTTAAAGACCAAGGAGAGATGGTTAACTCTTGATTATTTCTTACCTGTTTGGCCAGATCTTAAATTATCTAAACCTTCTCCTCCCTTCTGTGGCTCAGGATTTTATTTTCCAGTTCATCAACCCTTGGAATCTCCAAGGTGAGCAGGATAAGGTGAAAGGTGCTAAAGTTCACATCTGTTCATCTGGCCACTTGCTGTATTAGCTGGTCTTGGTACCACATGTCTTCCTTTCTCTTCGCAGTTGATAAACTGGGAGTGGGTATCTAATGATGATTTCCTGGAATTTGTTGCTGACATCACTTTAACACTTTAGAGTTCTGCCCTGGTCTTGCTCAGCCAAGTTATATTCATTTGTTTCTTTAAACGTCTACTATAAATCACTTTGCTTATTCTTCTTCCTTTTCTTAAGTGGAAGATAAATTAAAGGACAGGGTTTCTTACCACTCCAACATAAAACTGAAGCCCAAGGGAGAACAAGACTTAACAGCTAGGATTTCAGATGTTTGGGGCCCTCCACTCATCAACAGATCACATGCATTTTAAGCATATGTTAAAACCAAACAGTGAAAACCACCCAAAGGGCACATTACAAACATTTCAATGGGCTCAGTGCAACACAGTCATGACCAAGTAGAGTGAGACCCTAGGTCTCCAACAGGCAGAATGTGACCAAAATCTGGTTCTGATGCTTCCTAAATGTCAGGTTTTGCCAGTGGAGGAAACAAACAAACAAACAAACAAAAAAAAAAAAAACAAAATAAAAGACTGGTACTGCAGAGCTGCTAACGAAAACAATTCAGAGAACATAAATGCTAGAATAATTTTGGACCCACCATGTCGGGCTGGTTTCAATGCAAATGCAGTGTTCCGATTTCTCCCTTCATTGGGAAGGTATAATTAGCTCAGCTGCAACAGGGTGGATGCCTGGAGGCAGCCATTTCCTGGTGCTACCAGCTCCCCTGTAACGAAGGAACAGCTGCCACCCACCCCTCCTGCCATGAATTACACAGAGACACGGCTATCCCTCAAGGCTGCTTATAAGCCACCATGAACGGAAGGCTTGGACTTCTAGTGGGAATGGTTCTTGCTTAAAGATAAAGAACATTTTATGCAGTTCAGTTGACTCTGTGCCCAATCACCATTTTTCCACATAAGATAGTCCTTGTCAGAAAACAAAAACCAAAACAAACAAAAAAACCCACACACAACCGTCTCCCATTACTGCGACGGAAAGAATTTTTAACATTGGTGATGACAGCTCACATCAGCTAAAGCAGCTTCTCACGTTGGAGTTCAACGCAGAGTGTTGAAGAGGATAGGGAGAAAATAATGAAAAATTTTTTAAAAAAATTACTTAAGGTGCCGGCAAATGAGAAACCTGAACTGTAAGGAGAACACATTACCCCAGCTATGGTGACAGAGAAGTTGAAGAGACACCGTGAAGGGGATGGGTCCAAGGTTAAGCTTTTAAGCGCCCCAATAGGTGAATGACTGATGTAAAAGCAAGAGTGCTCTGGGACTTAGCCACTGCAGGAGACACTGGAGTTCTCCTGCAGAACAGATCAACAGCTTCTGCTTGTCCACTTGACAAACTCAACAGAATGGACCCCATCAATATGTCAATAAGCAAACATCTCCCAAGAGCCAGTTCTATGACGGCAAATACTCACTTTCACGAAACGAAAAGGTGAACCATCATTCTGAAATTCTAGACAAGGCAAAATAAAGTGTCATTTCCTTGTTTCCCTAGGCTGCTAGCAAATTGTCAGGTTTTGCATCCATCATTCACCTCCCTACGCAGTCCTGCCCATTTCCATCTGCAACAGAGGCCATTGCGAGGCTGGTTCTTTCCCCTCATCCTGAATGGAAAAACCAAATAAAAACTAACCCTGCAACTGCAAATGAGTAGTGACCATGGGGGGCTGGGGGGTGGGGGTGAAATCAACGTGGCATCTGGAGCACATTTCTTAGTGACTCAGCCAGTTCCAAGATCACGTAACAAATAAAGGAACTGGGAATTGTTATTCTTCCGATCACTTCAGAAGAAAGTACTTCAGAATATTGTCACCTAAGTGGAGGACTTTCTTTTTAACAAATAATAAAATATGGTAGGCAGCAAAGTCCAGTGTTTTTACAATGTGTAAATAAATGAACAAGATTAATTTCTTATGTTCATAATGATGGTCACTGTTTAACTATTGTTTTCCTTTTCAAGCTTTTTTTTTTTTCTCTTTTTTGAGATATAATTCAGGTACCATAATATTTAGCCTTTAAAGTGAATGATTCAGTATTTTTTCAGTATATGATTAATGTTGTACAATTGCCACCACTGTATATACTTCTAGCACATTTTCATCACCCCCAGAAGAAACACTGTACCCAGTAGCAGTCAATTCCCATTCTTCCTCCCCCCATCTCCTGGTAACCACTACTTCCTGCCTCTATGGATTTGCCTCTTCTGGACATTTCATATAAATGGAATCATACAGTATGTGGCCTTTTGGGTCTCACTTCTTTCACTTAGCACACTGTTTTAGAGGTTCATCTGTGTTGCAGCATGAATCAGTAATTTATTGTTTTGTACTGCTGAATAATATTCTACTGTATGGATTACCACATTTTGTTTATTTGTTGATCAGTTGATGGACAGTAAACTTATTTCCACTTTTTAGCTCTTAATAATAATACTACCATGCACATTTGTGTTCAAGTTTTTGTGCAAACACATTATTTCAGTTCTCTTGGGTATATGCCTAGCAGTAGAATTACTGAATTACATGGTAACTCTATGTTGAACATTTTGAGGAACTACCAAATGGTTTTCCAAACCAGCTACACCATTTCATATTCCCACCAGGAGAGTACCAGAGTTTCAATTTCTCTACATCCTGGCTAACACTTGCTATTGTAGTCACCTCAGGGGGTGTGAAATGGTATCTTATTGTGAGTTTTCTTTGCATTTTCCCTAAAGACTAATGATGTCACCCATCTTTTCATGTGTTTGTTGACCATGTGGATAATGTCTTTGGAGAAATGTCTATTCAGAACCTTCTTCTACTTTTGAATGGAGTGATTTTATCTTTTTATTGTTGAGATTTTGGGTACTTTTCTTTAAATTATTTTTGGAGATTCCTAGAGAGGAGGATGCCAGGTTCCATCCAGTTAAGTCCTAGCTTTGGGGATGAAGTGTATGTGTATTGATTTGGGTAATAATTAGGTGGAAAAACTTATTGAGCACTCACTTTTTGTGTCAGGCACGTTGAACCCTTTACTAATACCACGGAGAGAAAGCCTTTGCCTGGGCCACATGTCCCTCCCTTGGGTGCTCATCAAGAACAGCAAAGTTTTTCCTCAGAGAATCATCCATGTGTTTCCCTGCCCCATCAAGGAAGGGAGAACTTTCATCAAGGTGTAGAACTAGCAGAGGAGACACCTCTTTGGTAGGTAAAATCTCCCCCATGTTTTAGATATCTTGAACAAACTAGTCATTGATTTTAAGCTACATTTTGAACACTTGAAGTTAAGAGTGTGCCCCCATCTCCTGAAAATACACCCAAGAGAATCCTTTTCCATGTGGTCTCTATTCATTTTTTGCCATACAAGATGTAAACAATGCTTATCAAGGTGACCAAGAAGAAAAACGCCACAAAACAGTCAAATGAAGTATAATGGAGCACGACAATAGATTCATTTTCTTACTCTAATTATACCAAAGTTCACTCCACTAAAATGCAGAGGCCATAGAGGTGAGCAAGGCTGTAGGAAGGGGGATAGGAAATAAACTGAGAAGGTGCCTCCTCAAAAATAAATAACAATGAGAAGAGCAAAGCTAGCATCTTCACCAGCCCTACCCCATTATGAAAGGTAGCCAGTTCTGTGCTTTATGCTCTGAAGCTACAGACACCAGGACATTTACTCCCTTCCTTCATTTTCCCTTCCTCTCTCCTGGAAAAACAAGCAAAACACGCAAGAAAATCAAATTGAGGGTTGATAGAAAATTAAATCGAAGTGGTAGAACACCACCCCGAATCTTCACCCTAAATATCACAACTTCAACATTTCCAGAAATTCCCTTTTGTCTCATGTCCGAGTTCCAAAATCTCAGTTAACAAAGTTAACATATCCTACGGGCCAGTTCTAGGTCATCAGTGGATTCGAGTCACTGTTTATAACTCTGCCTCTCAGTGATTTCAGTGGTGGAAACACCAGACAAGCTGTGTGGAAGTGTCTAAGAATAGGCAGGACAGAACTTCTTCCATCTCACCAAGCTAAACCGCTTTCAACCAAGATGGTGCTTGGAGGGAACTTCCAAAGTCCAGTGTACCATTATTTATGTGAACAAGTTCACTTCAGTTCAAATCTCAAACAAAGGCTCCAGACATAATTTCACAGAATCAAAGCCAAACCGCAGCATCCTTTAACCTCACCAGGAATTCCCCCAGGCCCTCAGGTTTCTCTGGAAGGATTCTCACACTGAGGACTTCACTCTTGGAGAGCTCACCCACCATGCTGGAGTGCCAAGAGCAGGGTGGGTGCTATGGACTGACCTGTGTCCCCCCAAAATTTATATGTTTGATAACCTCACCTCCAGGATCTCAGAATGTGACTGTATTTGGAGATAAGACTTTAAATAGGTGATTAAGTTAAAATGAGACCATTAGGGTGGGACGCAATCCAATCTGACTGGTGTCCTTAAAAGAGGAGGAAATTTAGACATCAAGGGAAGGATTAGGAAGCCACACACACATAAAAACCATCCCATGTGAGGACACAGGGAGAAGGCTGCCACCTGCAAGCCAAGGAGCAAGACCTCAGAAGGAACCAAGCCCACTGACACCTGGAGCTTGGACTTCCAGCTTCCGGAGCCGCGAGAAACACACGTTTGTTGTTTAAGACACCCAGTCGCGATATTTTGTTAGAACAGCCTCAGCAAACAAATACAGCAGAGGTCCCGCAGGGAAAGAGGTCCCTGGGGTCTCTGATCTGCACAGCTACTCACCCTGTAGTAGTCAGTGCTGTACACGTCCCGGGACATCCCGAAGTCCCCGATTTTCACCAGCAAATTCTCGCCGACCAGGCAGTTCCTGGTGGCCAGGTCGCGGTGCACGAAGTGCTGGGACGCCAGGTAGACCATGCCCGCAGCGATCTGCTGGGCTATATGCAGCATCTGTGACTGCGTCAGCTCCGTGGGCGGGTTGCCCTCAGCCATCAGCACGGCGTCAGGGCCGTGTGCCCTGGGGGAGGACATGGAGAATGAAGCTGGGGGCCTCAGCATTTTCACTCCAGGGGCCCTTTGCCCCTGCCCCTCCCCGTCCCTTCTGCAAAGCTCCTCACCCCCACCCTGTCAGCTGCTGGTGCTAAAAGATGCTGCCTGACTTAGCATGAAGAGGAGACAAAGGTGCTTCACGCAGTCGTACTTCTGAAGTCCCGAGAGCATCCAGGCTGCTCTGTTTCCCAAAGATTCTGGAATTCCCAGGACCCCATGGGCCTGAATATCCCTCTACCCTCCAGTGCGCAGACAGGTTGACATTTTAGGGGTTCAGGCACTGGCCAGGGCCCCTTGACCCCGAGAAACAGCAGGTAGGCGAAGGAAGACAAAACCAAAAACAAAACACTGGGGGAAAGATGGACTCTCCTCGAGGGATGGACATGGCAGCCCTGTGGGTCCCCACCCCTCCCCACCTAGCCAGATTATGCCAGACTATGCCAGAGCATCCCGCAACCAAGCGGATTCCTCCAGAGTATCCCCACCAGCACCAGAGCTGGGCAGCCTGCGGCCTTCCACAGTCCGCCTGATTTGCGGCCAGGCATGGTTTTGAAGCTACCCCTGGCTCTCTCAAGCCCAGTTCAACGACAGAGTCCGAGGGCATTCTCAACCTGGATGTTCATTCCCAATACAAAACACCATTGCCTTCTGTCCACCCCTCCTCCAATCTCCACTCAACATGGGCTACGGCCAACACATACGAGAACTGTTTTGAACCCACAGCCTGTTTATTCTTTTGCTGGGGGAAATTTTATTGTTTACACTATGGGGAGGGGGACTATGATTTTTTATATCTTATTTTTCCTCTGTCTTACACACCTGGCCTCTCGCCAGCTATGTGATGACTTAGGGCATCCTAACGCGCATGTGCTGCAGGGGTGGGAGGATCCGCGTCTTAGGATGCCGCCCTCAGCGCGGCGGGCCCTGCTGTGACATCCCGCGCTGTGAGCCAAGATGGGCGTCATTGCCCCTGGTGGCCTGAGGGGGCGCTGCAGTGCAAGGAATAAAGGCGGGGTTTACTGCCGGGCTCTGCCCTGGCGTGGCCAAAGGGCTTCTCCCTTGGAAAGGAAAGATCTCCCTCAAGACATTTTGAAACACTTGGAATGAATATAGAGGTTTTTGCATAAATGTTAAAGTGGGTAACCTCACCTGCAGGGTTTCAGAGCCGTGTGAGTATCTGAAACTGAGAAAGCCAGAATTGTCTGAGAACACACGTCAGGGTTTGCCCTGCCTCTCCGCCTTCCTTCCCCAAAATTACTCAAGCCACAGGCGTATCCCCACTTCCATCCTGGCTCCAGCCTACAGTGACTCGCCTTCCCTTTGATTTCGGGAGGCATTCTGCCACCAGGTCTTTCATTCCTGTATTCTAAGGGAATGAGCACTGGACAAGGAGTTAGGGGCTCTCCCAGGCCCACCAGGTCCAGTGCCATGATCCAGGGAAGCCCTTTAATTTCTTTCATGTGCAATTTCTTCATTAGTCAAAAATACAGGGGAATATTATACTGGCCATACATAGACCCTGGCCATGCTGGTGCTTGATATATGGCTTTTGGATGAATAGGTCCCTCCTGTCTCTAAATACCTGGATTTAACCATTCCCTAGGGAGGAGTTTCCTGTTTTTGTACAAGCCAGTCCTAACGTATTTCACCTCTACTCAAACCACAACCCCCAGCTGCCTCTTGTCACATTGAGGAACAATACTGGGAAAATGCTCCAGGCCTTTCTTCAGCACAAAAGCACATATTCAAGGTAAGAAGCAGCGCAGTGGCCAAAGCTCCAGGATATGTGAAATGAATTTGGACCCTGTCCCACACTCGCTGTGTGATCTTGGGTGAGTTACATAACCTCTCTGGGCCTATTTCCTCACTCTGTAAATTGGAGATACTAACTGCCCCTTGCTAAGGGCATTGATGTGAGGAGGACTGACACTGTGTTTACATAGTACTTCGTGGCCTTTCCCAGGAAAACCAAGGAGAAAGGCTTTGCAAACAAAGAGTCTCTTTAAAAATGAAATGGAGAGGTGATGTGAAAACACAAGTTATCCTCTGTGCATTAGTTTTTGTAACTGGCCTGTAACAGGGCTCTTCAGAATACCAGAAGGTGAGCCCTTTCCACCTCACTAAAGGTGAATCAGGCCTAACCCTTTCAAGCGCTGAGGGGCCCGGGGAAATTACCAATGTTTTCACTTGTCTTCCTTAACTCTACTGTGACCTCAGCACCAGAAGGGGCTGGGGTGCACACAGACTAAAGAAAACCTGAAATAAAGACCAAGAGAGTCGGTCAGAATTTAATCTTCATAGATACCATTTAAAGACTAAAATAATTGGTTGATTGGCCACAGCCTTATATCAGTTCCAGAAAACTAATCTACTTTAAATGTCTCTCAGAGGCAAAGGCTCCAGGATAGAGGAAAAGTTAGATGTCAGTGCAAAAGGCCACCTCTGCACAAAATTCTGTCCTCCAACCCCACACTCTGCAGACGTCAGGAAGCTGGTGGCCCTCTAATGCCTAATGTGCTTTATATCAGTATGTGTGGGTTGGGGGAGACTCCTGGATTTTTAAACAGTCATTTCCCCTGTTTATATCTGGGTATTTGCTGTTCGACTTTTTGAACAAGGCTCTTTAAATAAAAGAAGCCTCTGGATGCTTTCTCTGAGCAGAACATACTGCTGTAAAAAGTGGGTAGGTGGGTCTGCTGCACAAGTCCTTAAGAGGATCGAAATACAGTTAACGCTGCCATCCTCTGCTTTCACTTTCCCAGGTCCTCATGAAGTCTTAGAAATAAAAACACGTTTCATCTCTTCCAGGAGGA
>NW_012102499.1:25249-52905 GCF_000951045.1 Mandrillus leucophaeus
ACACACACACACACACACACACATTCATGTATGTACAGACACACTGTGAGCTCACAGAAGCATTTAATTGCATCCAGGTGAGCACATTTGGACTTCTTATGCTATAGTTTTTGGAAAGCACCATTTTGTATTAGGGAAGTAGACTGGGGCATGGGAACAATGGGAAAATATTTCTCCTAGAAGCAGCCGGACCTCAACCACATTCAACTTTTTTCTTCCTTTTATGTTAGAGCTGACAAGACAATGTTCAAAAGTCATCCCCTGTCCTATCACTTACAAGAAAAATTTTGCTCACATAGGATAATGCATTAGGATTGTCTCAGAATACTGCAAATTGGCCACATATTCCTAATCCCACCTGGCATTTCCTCACCCACACAATCATAGGAAAAGTAGAGAACAGGGATCCAGCCCAGCAAAGAAAAACTAAATTGCACGTGGATCTACGAGGCTAAAGAGGGTAAAAATGATCCAGACGGCACCAACCATGTGATGCCATTTCTAAAAACAGCAGTATGTTCTTGCAGTGATTGACTGATTACTTAAACTGCAGTGTCTGAGTCTTACAGCAGATACATGCAGCTTACTGGGGCTGATTTCTGTGCAAAGCCCTCTTCAGCACCCATGGAAATGAGAGGTAGACAGAGAGTCCTAGGTGTTGCCATCACAAAAAGGTGCCACTTCCCCAGGATTTCAGATCTCTCAACCAAAATGAAGAGGAAATTGCGGCAGAGATGAACTATTGTGAAAGATTATGGGGGCAACCTTTCTTGATTACCTCTCAACCCAACAATGCACACACTAGACCTTGAGATGGATTAAATGATACCCCTTTCACAGGTAAGGAAACTGAGCTCAGCAAGGGCAGGCGAACAGCCTTTAACACTTACACTTTCCTAACTATTGCTATCTACCAAGATATCACAAGCAACCCATTTGCTAATCTTTCCAAAATGAGGACTAGCTAAATTAAAAAAAAAAAAAAAAAAAAAAAAAAAAAAAAAAAAAAAAAAAAAAAAAAAAAAAAAAGCACCATCAGCTCCCTGGCTTTGGAAGCAAGTAGCAGGTTCATGGGCCTGACTTAGCTGTCCGGTTCTCTCCATCGTGGGTTACAGCCAGCACTGCACTAACTGCTCCGGCCCCAGGGTTCTATAGCGCACCACTTTCCTTCTGGTCTTTTTAACAACCGCCTCAGCAGAGAGGATGGCAGAGTGGTTAAGATCATGAGGTTTTTGCAGCCAGGGGCTGCAAGTTTGAGTCTCGGCTCTGTCATCGGCTACTTGTGTGATTCAGTTTCCCCTACTGTAACGTAGGAATGATGGCAAGGATGGGTTATACCCTACAAGATATTAAAATGCTTAGAAAGTTCAATAAACGCTAGCTGTTAGAGTTTGAAAAATAGTAGTCTATCTTTCCCCTCATTAGAAGGGAACTCTGGACAGATTCTAAGAGGAAAAATCATGAAACCCTTGCAAGCAAAGACATGTGTTTTATTCCTCATTTCCCACCCTAATTAGCATAGAGCCTGGCCATGCTGGTGCTTGATAGATGGCTTTTGGATGAATAAAGAGAGTAGGGAGACAAGAGAAGACATCTGTCTTTATAGGACAGAGCTGATGACAGCTGGAGACTTTTCATGGCAGCTAAGTGCCCAGTTCCCTTGCGGAAAGAGGACAGCCTATATTTGCAGCATGTTACTGCACCTGAGAACTAGACTCTTGGCATGGCAGACCTCTTGTTCCCAGAGTTTAGCAGGTTCTGAAACCAAGCAGGCTAGGTTTCCAATTGCTCCACACCCTGTGCAAGGTGCCAAGGGAGAACCAGGTGCCTGTTCCTTCTGCAAGGCAGGAAGGAGAGCTAGGGAGAAGGAGAGGCTGAGTGAGAAAGTGAAAGAATCAAGTTGCAACACACACACACACACACACACACATTCATGTATGTACAGACACACTGTGAGCTCACAGAAGCATTTAATTGCATCCAGGTGAGCACATTTGGACTTCTTATGCTATAGTTTTTGGAAAGCACCATTTTGTATTAGGGAAGTAGACTGGGGCATGGGAACAATGGGAAAATATTTCTCCTAGAAGCAGCCGGACCTCAACCACATTCAACTTTTTTCTTCCTTTTATGTTAGAGCTGACAAGACAATGTTCAAAAGTCATCCCCTGTCCTATCACTTACAAGAAAAATTTTGCTCACATAGGATAATGCATTAGGATTGTCTCAGAATACTGCAAATTGGCCACATATTCCTAATCCCACCTGGCATTTCCTCACCCACACAATCATAGGAAAAGTAGAGAACAGGGATCCAGCCCAGCAAAGAAAAACTAAATTGCACGTGGATCTACGAGGCTAAAGAGGGTAAAAATGATCCAGACGGCACCAACCATGTGATGCCATTTCTAAAAACAGCAGTATGTTCTTGCAGTGATTGACTGATTACTTAAACTGCAGTGTCTGAGTCTTACAGCAGATACATGCAGCTTACTGGGGCTGATTTCTGTGCAAAGCCCTCTTCAGCACCCATGGAAATGAGAGGTAGACAGAGAGTCCTAGGTGTTGCCATCACAAAAAGGTGCCACTTCCCCAGGATTTCAGATCTCTCAACCAAAATGAAGAGGAAATTGCGGCAGAGATGAACTATTGTGAAAGATTATGGGGGCAACCTTTCTTGATTACCTCTCAACCCAACAATGCACACACTAGACCTTGAGATGGATTAAATGATACCCCTTTCACAGGTAAGGAAACTGAGCTCAGCAAGGGCAGGCGAACAGCCTTTAACACTTTCCTAACTATTGCTATCTACCAAGATATCACAAGCAACCCATTTGCTAATCTTTCCAAAATGAGGACTAGCTAAATTAAAAAGAAAATTAGACCCAGATAAAACTTAGAGAGGATCCAAGGCAGGCCTACCTGAGAACAAGGTGACTGAGCGAACTGGGGTGGAGGCTCTTTTAAGGAACACCAGCAGCTTGATGCCGAAATAGGAAGGAGAACCTGAATCTCCCGTCCTCACTATTGGGCCCTCTTACTCTTTAGGTTCATGAGAATGTATGTGCCACTTCCATAGAAGCCAAAGCATCACTTGCCTTCCTTCCCCAAGGAGTATCTGGCTCAGCACATTTCTTCCCTTCCTTTGTAGATGCAGGAGAAGAACACTCACTATGGACCCCACCAGGGTGATCACCAACTTCCTGCATCTTATTAAACTCAGCTCTCCTTGTGATATCTCTTACCAAGGCAGCTGGTTTACCAGCTGACATCATTCCTGGCAGAATTCAAGCATCTGCTCATTGAACGCTCCCTATTCGCTCCTACGCCAAGAGCTTTCTATACTTATTCTAGTTCAGTCCTCATGGCTACCCTGCCAGCTCAAGATTCTCATCAGAACAGCTAAGAGACTTGCCTGAGGTCACTCAGCTAATAATGCCTGGACTGAGACTCAACTTCAGTGTCTGGAGGCCAAAAATCCCTACTGGTATCATCACGCAGCATAGTCTCCTCAAAGTCACCCCTTATATTGTGTGAGTTAGCTTCACTGTTTCGAAGCAAGTTGACCTTTCTTCCCAGATCACAGTCACTTTCAGCCATTTCTCACCTGCTCTATCTTGTGGTTCCTCCCAGTTTCCTATACCCATCACCTGAGGGAGGGAATTTCTTGAGAAGGCACAGCTGAACTAAAACCCAATCAGGGCCAGGTGTGGTGGCTCACGCCTGTATTCCCAGCACTTTGGGAGGCCAAGGGAGGCAGATCACTTGAGATCAGGAGTTCGAGACCAGTCTGGCCAACATGGCAAAACCCTGTCTTTACAAAAATATGAAAATTACCAGGCATGGTGGCACACGCCTGTAATCCCAGTTATTTGGGAGGTTGAGGTGGGAGAATCGCTTGAACCTGGGAGGTGGAGGTTGCAGTGAGCTGAGATCACACAACTGCACTCCAGCCCGGGTGACAGAGTGAGACTCTGTCTCAAATAAATAAATAAATAAATAAATCCCACCCAATCAGACCAATGCTAGAAATTCAAATGACACCCTAATCAGTAGCCCAGTGACTCCCTTTATAGTCAACATTTTCTCTTTCTTGCCTTGCCTTTTTCCGAAGACCCCACATCCCATAAAACTTCTCAGTTGAAGCTGTCCATCTTCTCATGACCTCAGGGTCTCTGCATAATCTGGAAGACTCCATAATCTGGAGTCTTCAATCAATGTTTTTACCTCCTTCCTTCTGAAGCTTTTCTTCTTTGGATTTTTGTCCTTAGAATAAAGTCCAAGCACACACCCCACCCTTTCAGCCTTGACTCCTCCAGCTGTTTTTCTGCTTCCCTTCCTTACTGTTCATTCCACAGCCTGGGAACTTGAAAACTTCACTCTCACTAGACTGCACTTTCCATTGTGACACCTGGGCACCTTAGCTCTTCCCGTTTCCTTTGCCTTTAATCACACCACATGGCAAACTCCTACAGAACATCTAAGACCCATCCCAAATGCCCATGTCACATACCACTCAATGTAGCAAATGTTCAGTGAATGCAGACTGAATTGAGTTGGATCATTTGCATCTCACATTACATAGAACTCGTTGATTAAAGAAAAAGAACAAGACTGTCACCTTCTTTTTTCTCTCCTCCTTTCTCTGGCACACGCTGGTGTCATTATCAAATAAGACGCTTCGAGAAAGGTCCAGGGGTCCCTTGTTGCCTCCCACGAACCTGCCCCACTCCTGAACCCTGAAGTCCTGCTCACTCCTGGAGCCCACCTCCCTGCCTCACTGTACCTGAGGAACTTGTTGAGGTCCCCGTGCTTCATGTACTCGAAGACCATGATGAGGGGGTCGCCCTCCACGCAGACGCCATAGAACTTGACGATGTGCTCATGCTGGAGGTTGGTCAGGAGCTCGGCCTCGCGGTGGAAGTCCTTGCGTGCATTGTCACTGGCATCCTTCAGGGTCTGGGGGTGGGCATCAAAAGAGAGGGATTACTTCAGTAGACCCTATGCTACTGAGATAGGAAAGACATCCATCTCATTTGTTAGGCAAAAGATGAGAAAACAGCCTAGTTCCTATGGAAATAATGTTTGTGCTAATAACTGAGGAGTAACTCCTCAGGCATACGCAAAGCTTTCCAGCTTATGACACACTTTCACAGAGGTTCTCTCATTAGGTTACAGACAGGAGGTCTTTTTAGGGTCCACATCCTTCCTAATCCTGGCCTGCACCCAATCATTCCCATGGGCTTCTCTCCCCTTGTTGGTGCCTGTTGTGCTTTCTGTGATGCGATGTGCAGCTTACCTCTGCTCAGATAAGATTTAAAAACTTTATGTTATGATTCTGTAGCAAGAAGAGTACAGTGAACCTTTGTGGACCCATCTCCAGCTTCAGCAACGATCACTTTGCCTGTCTTTATGTAGCACTGCACAGAACCTTCTCCAGCCTGCGCTTACAAACACTGCCGGCTCACAAAACATCCCTGCCCAGCAAGCCGCAAGAAGAGTGGTCACGCTGCCAAGGTGAAGATGCCCAGGGGCATGACAGCCGGGTTTTGGTGCCTTTAGTTCTCTGCTCAGATCACTCTGCCACCGCAGTATCATAACATGGCAAAGCTGGCATTTAGTGATGCATATAATGTGCTGAGCTCTTGGCATGTGCCCATCACTGAGCCAGAGCTGTGATGGCATCAAGAAGGCAATGACCCAGATCCTGGCCTCAGGCACTTATGGGCAAACAGGGAGATATGACATATATATAAATAACTGCAATTCAAGCTCAAAACCCACTGTCCTGAATGACTCAGCACCTGCGTCTCTCTCCAGCTCAATCCCTTGACACTCCTCTCGAAACCCATGCGTCCACGTTAAGAACTATCTGCAGCTGCCCCGATAGCAGCAGGCCATGCCTCCCTCCCTTTGCACATGTGCATTCCTCTGCCTGGAATGCTATCTTGGGTGTGGTCACTGGCATGGGAGGTTGAACTCCCCACCTTTGCCAAGGCTGTTCACTTCCTAATCCCGGGAGCCTGTGAATATGTTGCCTGATGTGGCAAAAGCAGCTTTGCAGATGTAACTAAGGATCTTGAGGTGGAGAGATTATCCTGGATTATCCAGGAGGGCCCAATGTCATTACAAGGGTCCTTATGAGAGCAAAGAGAGGCCAGGCGTGGTAGCTCAAGCCTGTAATCCCAGTACTTTGGGAGGCTGAGGAGGGCAGATCACCTGAGGTCAGCAGTTCGAGACCAGCCTGGCCAACATAGTGAAACCCTGTCTCTCTACTAAAAATACAAAAATTAGCTGGGTGTGATGGTGGCTGCCTGTAATCCCAGCTACTCGAGAGGCTGAGGACGAAGAATCACTTGAACCCAAGAGGCGGAGGTTGCAGGGAGCCGAGACCATGCCACTGCAATCCAGCCTGGGCGACAGAGTGAGACTCTGTGTCAAAATAAATAAATAAAAGCAAAGAGCTGTAAGGACAGAGGATCAGAGAGGAGAAAAGATGTCACATTTCTGGCTTTGAGGATGAAGAAAGGGGCCATGAGCCAAGAAATGTGGGTGGCCTCTAAAAGCTGGAAATGGCAGGGACACATGCTAGCCTAGAACCTCCAGAAGGAACCAGCCCTGCTAACATCTTGTCTTTAGCTTAGCAAAACTGATTTCAGGTGTCTGACCACCAGAACTGAGATAAATCATTTGTGTTGTTTAAGGTGCTGAGTTTGCAGTCATCTGTTACAGCAGCCGTAGAAAACCAATATACCTGGTTAATATCTAGTAGTCCTCCAAGACTCGGTTCAGCTGCCACCTCTCTGGGAAGTGTTCCCTGACCACCCCTCATTGCTGTCACATCCCCTTTGTGCTGCAGGCCAGAGTGGATAATCCTGCTAGGCGCACCTCATACTTACCTCTATCACATCACAGACCACAGTGCATTCCAATTGCATGTTTACTTGCTTCTCTCTGGTACAGGCTATGAGCTCCTTGACCCAGGAACTATGCATTTCTGCATTGCCAGCCCTGGGCAGAGCGCAGGGCGAGTATTCAACCTCTATTTGTGTAATGAATGATGAAGGCCATGAGAACTAAACACTGACAGCAAGAGAGGTCAGAGAGGGAGTGGTGGCTTCTAATTGAGGAAAAGGCATACTTCTCCTGGCAGAAGTGGCATGTGAGTAGTGAATCCCATCTCCAGGGAGACTATAGTCAGTCATTAAGGTTACATGGCAAATGGGAACATCTGTGTTCACTTAAATTTAGTATTGGAATGGAATGAAAGCACTGTCATCTGTCAGATATGTACTGACTGCAAAACTGAAAGATGATATCCAGTGTCCAGAACACGACCAGGTCCCTGGTGGTCATTTTCTAGATCACGGCCTCGGTGCTGCTCTCCCTGTGGGGACATTCCTGACCTATGCCACTTGGAGACCTTGAATGTGCCACAGGTGGAGTTCTCCAGGGAGCAGATCTGAGATGGAGATTAGTAGGTGAGGCATTTATTAGGGCACGCTCTGGGGATCAATACTATTTTCACTTTACTCTGTGGTTTTCCGAGAAGTGTCTTTATAAGCACCACCAGCTCTGTTTGGAAAAGTGAGTGAATTTGGGTCAGCAAGTGCTCAGGGGCCATAAAGCTTCGATGGGGCTGTTGCCATAGAAACCGCACATTCCTTCATTAAATAACAAAATGAACAGCGGCCGGGAACCTGGGGTCTGAGTCTCTGCTCCCTTGAAGCTACAGAAACTGGGCCTGTCATGGCCCCTGTGCCACCCAGATTTAATTAGTTTAGTGTTTAGCTAGATCCAAACTCAACTCTTTTGCATCCCTCTTGCACAGGGAGAGGTGATGCGCTTATGTTGCTGAGCTTCACAGTAGAAAAATAGCAGATGAGGTATGGAGGAGATAGAGGAGATGGAGGAGATGGAAGAGATGGAAGAGATGGAAGTCTATCTGCTGGGTCCTTCTCCTGGGTCCATGGAGCAAACCGCACACACCAGTGCCTTTCTCACACTTGCACTTGCATAATGGCGTTGGGTACACGTCTGTCTCCACTCCTGCCTTTGACAGTCGAAGTGTGTCCTGTCCACCCTTTTATCCCTTGCTGCCTAATCCAGTATCAGGCAACTAAAAGAACCCCTGACACACGAAGTTTGTGCAAAGTAGAGATAAAAGAATGTGAGGAGGAATGACCAATGAATGATCATCTAGAAAAGTTGAACATGGGCTGAAGTGAGGAGTGGAAATGAAAGAAGGACCAGGGAAAGAAAGCAAGTGAAAGAACCTGCTTCCAAGACTGAGGGGAGCTGCCCAAATGCACTCTCTCCTGGAGAGTAGGCCCCAAACTTGTGTTCCTCTTCCAGTCAAAGGACAAATCCTCACAATGGTGGTGCTCAAACCGAAGGGGTCCTAGCTTAGCATCAGAAAAGGCAGGTTCAAATCCTGGCTCTGCCCTTGAGCTCTCTGACTCTGGTTTTCTTCTTCGAGAGTGAGGATAACAATATCATCATCTACTCCACAGAGACATGAGGAGAATGATACAAAGTAGTGTAAGGAGAATGATACAAAGTAGTGTAAGTTGGGATGTTTTCCTTGGTAGAGAGGGACATTTGATGACATCAGTTTTAAACCACAATCAGTCTTGTATTCAGTTTGCTCACATAAGAATCCAAGAAGGTCAAAATACGCATGAATAAGGCTCAAGGGCCAACCCAAGACATGAGAGCAGCGGTGCTACTGGAGCCACGACTTCTTCCCAGAGGGCTGTTCAACCTCCCGAAAGTATCAAACTGCACACAGAGATCCAGCCCTTGGCCTGCAATGTTTTTTCAGAGATCCAGTCTCTATAGAGGATGCTCTGAGTCACTGAGATTGCTTATTTCTAAGCCACATGCCTATCTTTTCCAGTGACTTGGAAAACGTACTGACCCTTGAAGGTCATTATCACAAGGCATGAACAAATTTTGTGTATAATTTTTCTGCTCAAGTTTTAGCTGTGTAGTATTGATTCAAGAATGCTAGATTGGGCCAGGCGCAGTGGCTCATGCCTGTAATCCCAGCTACTCCGGTGGCTGAGGCAGGTGAATGGCATGAACCCAGGAGGCAGAGCTTGCAGTGAGCGGAGAGTGCACAACTGCACTCCAGCCTGAGTGAAAGAGCGAGACTCCATCTCAAAAAAAAAAGATAGATTGCCTGTGTGTGTGTGTGTGTGTGTGTGTGTGTGTGTGTGTGTGTGTGAGAGAGAGAGAGAGAGAGAGAGAACAAGGTTTTCTTTTTTGAAATGCCAACCTGAAAGAGTTAAGAAGCATCTAACATTTCCATGTCCCCAAAGCAAAATATGGAAAAGAGCCCATTCTCAGTGCAATGTCAAAAACTGTGCTTCAGTAACATTTTTGAAATTGAGAGAAGAGATTCCACTATTCATGGGGCAAATGCATCTCACAAGCCTGGCCTCATCCAACATGCCCATCCATTTTCGCATGTTGGGTCTTTTTTCTAAATTATGATTCAATTCTATTTTAAGAGATTCAGAAAATATGGCGGTAACAAGTTGGGCAAAATCATCTTCTGAATTTGGCACTGTAAGGGCAGAATTTTTCTAAGGGTGGAACCATAGCCAGATAGCAATCAGAAGCTGGAAAATCCTGCTATCAACCCTATTTATAAAAATCATCTCTGTTTTAGTACTATGGCTGATTGTCATTTTACTCAATTATGCAAGGCTTGGCTGGTTCCCTGAGTCCCTTGGCAATGCACTGAGGCCATGAATATGGGGTGGCAGCTTCCCTCACTGACAATCTCTCTTCTTCAGGTTCATTTTGACAAGCATATTTGCCCGATCACTGAGCATTGCTATTTTCTTACTCCTAGTGTCTGCTTTGTAGTTTCATTTCTTCTTATTCCTGGTGAATTTCCTGACACCCCGAAGCTGCCATCTTTTCTGAAGATACTCTTAAGGGAGAGGGCTCCTCCAGAGCTATAGCAAGATACTGCCTCGAGTACATATTGATTCAGAGTTGGAATAATGCAGTAGTATGAAATAAATTTCAGCACAGAACTGAAAAACTAGTGATGGTGAAATAGGAGAGCAAAAACAAAAGAAAAATCAGAATTCATATGAAATGCTTCAGCAAAATATGAAGGTTAATGGAAAGCTAGTAAGAGAGGCAAGAGGGCTTATTTGAAATCATTGGTGTGATAGAATATTGTAGGACATGACAAATGATCACCCATTTCAAAGTATAGGTGGTGTAGGAGAGATGAGGTAAAATAGAGGTTGTGTCCTTTCTAAAAATACTGATCTTATATTCTGTGTCTCATATATTTTAGAGATCATAGAAACATTGTCTTTGTTAAGGTGAAAGATAAAATATAGAAGAGATTATTATGGTAAGACCTCACTATGACCAATTCCCACCATAGTGTTTAAAACACAGAGGGAAATTTTAAAAAACTCCCAAACCAGTCAACCAAGATGCATGAGAATGTTTGGTTAATATGCCTGAGTTCCTCTGGGTTAGGATCGCTGTGGCAAGATCTGCTGAAAATGGAGACTCTTTAGTCTCCTGATGGCTTCTGGATGTGCACTGTCCAATATGGTAGCCAACAGTCACAGGTGGCTAGTGATAATTTGAAGTTTGGCAAGTCCAAATTGAGATGTATTTTAGGTAAAAAACATCTAACAGATTTTGAGACCTTGCTACAAATAAGATAATGTAAACTATCTCATTAATATATTAATAATACATTGAAATGATAATATAGATATGTTGAGTTAAATAAACTATATTGATAAAATAAGTTTCATATGTTTCTTTTTACATTTCAAATATGCATACTAGGAAGTTCAAAATTACCAATGTGACTTGCAATAGTGGCTCACATTATGCTTCTGTTGGACTTCATTGTTCTATAAAAGCCACCTCCATAGGCTATTAGTGAGCCAACCTCTTTCTCGGGAATGTTGGAAAACATTTCTAAACTACAAAATTGAGATAGAATTAAGGCAGACACACTTATAAGTTTGTTACAGGCAATGATTAACCACGCATTTAGAGCAAGCCTTGATCACAATGCTGCATGCTGCATGAACTTCTAACGATAGGATCTTTTCTAAAAATAGGTAGAGGAAGTGTCTATCAAATTCTTAGAAAATTCAGCTTTGGAGGAGTGTGTTTTAATGAATTCATGGATAGAAAGAACTCGGTAGAAATAAAATCTCAGAAACTAGAGAGAGTGCAATAGGTAGCTTCCCAACATCCCTACAAATGTAAAAACTTATTAAATGATTGTATGAAGACAATAATGATCACAAACACTCAGATAGTGCTTGCTATGTGCTAGAAAACAATACTCTGTGCATATCAACTCAGTTAGTTGTATATAACTCCTTTGACAGGACTTGAATTATGTACCAAGTGATAACCTCAAATACAGGATTTATGGTCAGGGTGTTCACTGCTATCTTTATTTTCTCAGTCATACTGGCTCTTCCAGTTCAGATCTAACAAGGCAACTATCCAAAGGGAAACAGGAGGTTAAGTTTCGATTCACATACTTTAAACTATTTGCAATAATATGGTGGTTAAAATAGACAGTTTATACTTGCATATTATATCAAGTTGCATATTAGGAATGTTATGTCTTTGTATGGGAAACTAATTCATAACAACTGTCAATTAGAGAAATATTGAATCAAAAGAGAGTGAATCAGAAGTTGACCTCCAGTGTGGACAAATGCAATATATTCACAGGCTTTAAATGCACCAGCATAAAATTTTCCAATAAAATTTTGCTAGACATAAAGGAGCTGGTAGACCATGGTTTGATTGGAAATTCGTTCATCATGTTAAAGTAAATGAAAAAGCAGCACAACTATTTCAATCCATACACTCCAGAGATACAAAAGTGTGAAACAAATCCTCCAGCTATGTTTGATGCCAGATGAGTCCTCATTAGAGTGAAATGCACTGTTTTGTTTTAGCTTTTCTGAAAATATGTGGATAAATAGAAGACAAGCCAGAAACGAGGGTCACCAAAGTGATCAACAAGACAAAAAACAGATCCCTGACCCAAGGTCTAAAGTTGAAATTACTGGGAAAGGTATATTGATATAGGAACTTAATAATTGGGGCCTATCTAATTAAAATGCCTAACTCTCTATCTTACAGTGCACTCCTGCATGCCTGCGTATGCACGCGCACACACACTCTTGAGTGTGCACACCAGGAGAGAATATACGTACCCAAAGAACAATAGAAATCTAGTCTATTAAGCAACATCTGGATAATAAAGACAATCACAGACACTATTACATTATTAAAAGTTTTACAGTTCCTGTTCCTAGATCCTTATAAGTGTAGAATTGTCAGTGCTTTCTGTAACATTATGTCATGTTGACACAAACTATTTTTTCAGAGTAACACTAAAAAATGTCTTCTTAAATAACTCATCTTTTCATCATCAATTTCCATTTTATGGGGACAAGTATTTCACATGCCAATGTAAGTGGAAACATGGGAAGGAGGCATAGGAAGAGTGATGAATGGGAGAAGGACTTCACAATTAATGAAGATGTGAAAAGTGATATGGTGACTGTCATAAAAAATAAAAAGAAAGAACGAAAAGAGCCATCTGTCTTAGAAATAACCTTGCCTGGGTAGAGCACTTGAGTCAATTTTAACTCTTGATGCTTTTTGTCATCTGGGTTTTTTTTTTTTTTCAACTGTTCCAGAATTGGAGAATATGTGCTTTTCTTGTGAGCCCTTATACTGCTCTTGTACAGATTCTGAGAAAAATGGCTCTGGTTGCTTCCATTCCCACAGGTGACCTCTTCTGTACCACGTGACCACCTCAAATGATCGGATGGCAGGTAGGTGTCTTGGCATGAAAACTAAGTGGCATTGCAGATGACTAATTGGAAGAACTGGACCATAGTATTTTCCTTCTTGGGGAATCAGCAAGTGAGTCATGGAGGCAGTGTGGGCAGTAGCTGGTATGAAAGCAGCAGGCAAATATTAGGGAGCAGCAAAGGCAAGAGACAGCTGCACTAAGCAGGGGAGCCCCAAGGAGATTCCCTGATGTCTCCTGCTGAGACGATGAAGAAGGGACAGTCACCAGGGCTGCCTCAGATCTTGAGTGAGCTTTCAGATACCAGCTCTTCCCATCACAGGGAGGTCATGCTCTCCTGCAATTCCCATTTGAGTTGGTCATCTTTCACTTTCTTCTGTCAGATCTCTTTCTCCCTTCTTTTGGTTATAGCATCTCTAATATTCCTCCAGGGAACCAATACTTCCCCACGTTCAGTCCATATGGATTGGGTAGAATGGACCCCAACTTTCATTTCCAAGGGTGGGTATGCGACCCAGGCCTGGATAATAAGAATATTCCATTCCTCTGGCCAGAGGGTCTGGTGACACAGCCCAAGATAAGCCAATAGGAGTCATCCCTTGGATTTTGCATAGCTGTTTGGAAGGAGGAGCTCTCTTTTTTTGAGTTGCTGGCAGGGCAGGATCTAAGCCCTGAGTCATCACTGTCAAGTCTTTAGCAAATGTGGAAATAAACTGCCTGAGACTTAAGCCAATACCAAGGGAAGCAGAGCCAAGGGATGGAGAAGATGAGAAAGAGGATTGTTCATTCCCTAGATCTAGTGGTGCCTGAAAGCTGGGATACCCGTAGGTAGGTTTTCTAGTAGCATGGATTTCTAGAAGCCAATAAATTCCTTTTTCTGCTTAAGCCAGCTTGATTTGGGTTTCCAATGAACATAATATTGTTCTTTTTTTAAAAGCTGATTATAATATTTTGCTTGTATTACCCTGAGGCCTAAACACTCCCTCAAGAATCCAGTATATCTTATTTCCACTTATTCCCTTGAATTAAATTTCTACTTGGGAAAATATGAACATGTCTTGCATCCTTCCATACAAACAACAGAACTAACACACTCCTTTATATTATTTGATAAGTGTCATTGTGTTGGATTTCCTGAATTTGGTTCACCAGGGCACATGTAAAATTCAATAAATGAAACCGAGGTGCCCAGTGAGCACTGGACTGTGTTTAAGTCCCAGGTCTGACATTGACATTAAATGATCTCTTTTAAGCTATGTGACCTTAGATGGGTCATTTGTCTTCTTTGGATTCATGTTTCTTCATTGGCAAAATGGTGAAGTTAAGCTAAAGAATATCAATATTAGTTCTCTATATCTATACAGTGATTCAATCACTTCTAAAATAATTTCTTGTTAGATTACATTATTCTATATATATGTCATCTTTACAGTTTCTTTCAGCTATAAAAGTCTGTGACTATCAATAGATCATCAAATTATTTCCCTACCTAGAAATGCCAACTATCAACTCTTTTTTTTTTTTTTTTTTTTTGAGTTGGGGTCTCACTCTGTCACCCAGGGTGGAATGCAGTGGTGCAGCCTCGGCTCACTACAACCTCTGCCTCCCAGGCTCAAGCAATCCTCCTACTTCAGTCTCCCAAGTAGCTGGGACCGTAGGTGTGTGCCACCACACTCAGCTAATTTTTTTGTATTTTTTGTAGAGATGGGGTTTCATCATGTTGCCCAGGCTGGTCTTGAACTCCTGAGCTCAAGCAATTTGTCCGACTTGGCCTCCCAAAGTGCTGGGATGACAGGTGTAAGCCATCACACCTGGCCCAACTCTCCAATTATCTAAAGGCTATTATTTTCATGATCTTTTTGTTCTTCCATGCACCCACCCATCCATCCCTTCATTCATTCAACAAGCATTTACTGCATACTACTATATATGAGGCAATGTGCTAAAAGGCACTATTGTAATCCTGGGGAATATGCCACTCTGCTAAAGGAGACAGACATTCAATGCCATTCATTAAATAAGCCCAGAAATACATATATAATTTTAAAATATTAACAAATGCTATAAAGGACAAGTACAGATGTTTTAATAGCATATATCATGGAGATGTGACCTAGATGGAGGTGCAAGCAAGGGACATCCTCCCCAAGAGGGACAACTTGAATTGAGAGGCGACGGGTGGGTGGGAGCTACCTGGACCAAGAGGCTGGGTAGGGGCCATCCCAACACGGAAATGGAAGAAACATGTTGGATTCCACATGGGGCCTGCCTCATTATGTGCTAGAGGGTTTATCAGAAAACTTTTCCAAACTCTTGGTGGAGAAAAACATCATCATTTTCTCTGCTGACAAGAAAGAATTCAGGAACATGAAAAGCAAAAATCCTAAGTCAGATTCCAATGAAAGTGCTTGCTGAAGTCAAATTTTACCATTTTTTATCTTGCCAAGTCTTCTTCCTGTGCAACACCTCTGACTCACTTTAACTTACACCTTGGGGAAGTCACTCGACTTCCTTGAGTCTCAGTTTTCTCCTCCATAAAACATGAGGCTTGGGTTATATATGTGACTTCTAAGGTCTCTCTCCTATTCAGCATTTTATGTTTCTAGAAATACACCTGAGTTAGTGGGGAGGGGAGGAGAGACCATGAATCCCACAACGCACACTTGTGGATATATTTAAAAAGCAAAAATCAGTGTGGATTCATAGTACAAGGAAATGTTATAGGACTTGCAGCTTTGGAAATACAGGTTGGATGGAGCCAAAAATAGCTAACGCATCCACAGTTAATGCAGGGAAACTGCGATGAAGCGTTTCCTTGGCAATTGACTTACTTAAAGGTAAAGTAACTCAGTTGGATCAAAGACTGGTTTCTCTGCTTCTCCTCCTCTCTATGGGTTCTTTTATTATAACTCAGTGCAAAGGGGAAAAAACGGTTGATAGATCCATTTCACTAAAAAAATAAAGATCATCCAAAAATATCAGGAAAGGGACAATCCAGTTGGATCCAAACAAGCAGATACTCTGATGGGAGAGGATGCTCAGCTCTGTGTGCCCTCCAGTGTCATGCACATGCCTTAGGATCACTTCTACCCTAAATCTCTTCCTATGGATCCCTCAAGCTCTTAAATCATGAACACCAGAATTTACAGGAATCTGACATCTGTCAATCTGAATAGAAAGCCTTAGATTTCACACCAGAGTCAGCTCCTTCTAGAGAAGGAAAAAGGACAATAGCTGCTATTTCTTAGCATGCATAATCAATGCTGCAGGGGTTGCTAAGCAACAGCAGAAAGGCTGTCAAACATCCCTGGGTGTCTCCAATGGAAGAGGAGCAAGCCCGGCAGTCACTCCACAGAGGTGAGAAGCTGTGCAGTCCCCGGCAGCTGCATTCAGTTGGTTTCTTTCCTTTAAAAAATCCCTTCATTGTGGTCAGGGCTGAACCATAGACATTTTCTTCCCAGACTCCTTTGGATAGTCTTTGAATACACTTTCAATAGGCCTAAAGCCCTAAAAATGAGCAGGTCAGGCTGGCGAGTGACAGCTCTGTGAAAAGTCCATGGGTTATTCTGATCCAATTCACCCTGGAGCTTGTGGAAGGTCCAGCCAGTCCCTTATGTGTCTGCAGCCTCTGAATCCCAGAGAGTTGAAATAAACATCCTCTCTGAAGCTCGAAATTACTCTAGCAAACATAAGCAAAACCTCCCATTTCAAAAAAAAAAAAAAAAAAATTCACATGTAAGGTCACTGACATGAAACTTCTTAGGTTTGTGACCATGAAGTTAGAATGAATTTTTAGTCTGCAGGCACTTTGTCTTCCTTATCTGAGATGATAGATGATAGTTTCATTTGAATTTCAACAAGAATGAAACTAGCAAAGAGAAGAGTTGGGATTTAACAAAGAATCAAATCCCGTTTTTCCTTTTTTAAAAGCAGTGTTGATTAAAGAAACACTCATCATAGGCCATTACTTTGCAAATACTTGGCAAAGCCAGGATGTATGTGAAGCCTAGGCCCTAGGTCTGGTTCAGAGGTGGAACTAGGAATGTGACTGGGATACAAACCAGAGAGGGGCCTCACTGACAGTGGTAATGGGACATATGCCCAAACAGAAGCATGCCGTGGGCAGGAAAGTGAAATGGCATAAGATATCTTTTAAGGCCAACCCAGGGACCAGGCTAAACATCACTGTCACCAGCTGACTCCTCACTGTTAGTTGTCCAAGCCCTGAAGTCCTGTTTGAGCATATGTTTTGAAGGAAATGTAACACATAAGCTGAGGGTGCCTTGGATTCAGCTACACAACACACTCTCGTTAAAGGTATTGCAAGAAGTACAGAGAAGTAGGCACAGGGCAAGAAGTGGTAAGATGAAAGGCCATATCCACTGAGAAATCTGTTGCCTCTATATCTTCCTGAGGTTTCTCAGCTATTTCTACACTCTCATCTAGGATTCCCTAGTCTCCCAGGATTTCTTTACATTCAAAGAGACCATCTTGTGACACCAGGAAGTGAATGCAGAGTCTGAAGGTCTGACTTGGCTTCCTGGGTGGCAGTACAAAATGTGGGCCCAGAACACGAAACCAGGGTCTTAAGTTTCTTGTCTATAATACATGGCTAGCCTAGGATTAGATGTTCCCAAAGATTCTTCCAACTCTAACATGTGATCCAACTATGAATTTACAAAAATAGAGCTACCTTTTGGTCTCATTCAACCAAAAGGGGGAAAAAAAGATACAGTAAGAAGAAAACAGAGACTGCAGATTTAACACTGCCAAATGTTCTGAACATTTTGTGCTAAACAATGACAAACAAAACTTTTTGAGTAAGTAAAAGAAAAGAGGAAGTAATAGCAAAAGCAAGAATTAAACATCTCCAGAATGACTGCAAGATTCTCACTTTGCCACCTTCTACTCCATTCAACCTCACATCTCTCTAGGATCTCCTTCCTCTCCTCTCTCCTCTCTCTCTCTCCCGCTCCATTTGCCCATCTTGGGAAGATGATGTTTATTTGAAAAATGTTTACATTTATCATTCCTAGGAAGGTCTGTTCTTTATTCACCCCAAAGTGCAGAGTTTAGGAGTCTTCTCTGAGAGTTTAGGAGTATCGTGCCACTTTGGTTAGTTGTTTTTGATGACAAAGAAAGCAAATGTACAGTTTTTCTATTTGGATAAACTTTAACAGAAACCATTTAGTCTGCCGGATGACTCCAAGAATAATTTTATTTCTCAGTTGCCCATTATGTATGTACTGAAACATTTTAATGTTAAGTATAACAGTAACGGAATAGACTCCTGATTTTCTAAAATGAAAAGTTGTCCTGGTTATAACTAATAAATAAATGCCATTTGTAAAAATGTTTCCTGTTGGGCAGAAATAAAACACAGCAAAAAATTCAATCATCTTATATTAAGTCAAGAACTTACATTTTATTACATTAGCCATGTCCATATTCATTTAGAACTTAATTCATTTTATAAATATATACCTCTTTTAAGTGTTTTTTATATATATATACACAAATATACATACATATAACTCACTATTTTGGTGAGTTAAAAAAAAATTTTGAAAAAAAATACGCAAAATACCTGAAGCCTTTTGTGCTATTTTTGTTAATTCTTGTGTTTTAGAGAGCTCAGTGGAAATTGTATGCCTTTCAATCATAATGCTTATCTTATTTGAGACCAAGACTCCTTTTTGAGTTTGGGAGGACATGACTGTGATGGACGACTTTTGGTCTTCCTTGTTTTAGTAAAACCACCAAGTCACCGTGGGTGGTGAATTTCACAGGAGATGCCATCCAGCCCTGGATGAAATCATGCCTGTGCTATATAAAACCCTGGAGATTTGTATGCATCTGGGAGGGTCAAGGTAGAGAATTGAGTGGCACAGAGGCTGACAGGGGAAGTGAAGTCCACAATCCTTCCTTCCAGAACCATAAACCTGACACAAGCTTCAGCTGAGCTTGGCACAAGCACCGAACAATTTGAGGAGACACATGTGAGTCTTCAGGACTCAGCTGGTCAAATTATCTTTGGCCCCACTGACTTCCATCCAAAATTCAGTTAGTATGGACTTGGAAGAGTACTCAGAGCTCCTCACAGCCTGCGGATTTGTCAGTGGGCCCTGAGAAGAACCTCTGACAGTTGGATGTGCCCCAAATGTCCTTTCGACTGTCCATTTAGTTTAAAGGAATTTGGATACATCCACCATAGCAGGAACGATTTGCTCCTGCATTGGCCACCAAAATATAATAAAATGGAGTTAAATTTCCACACGTAAGTGTGATCATGGTTAATGAGACATTCTGGAATGTTCTCTTACCTTCACTGCCACCAAGATCTTGTCCTGCTCAGGACAGAGGTTATAGCATTCAGCTAGGAACACTTTTCCAAAGGCTCCTTCGCCTAGCTCCCTTTTCAGAACAATGTTATGGCGCTTGATGTGCTGAACAACTGCAAAACAAAGACAGAATGGAAATTGGAATTGAAGCACACGGAGGTGAAGGCAGCAGGTGAGGAGTTGGTGGCTGTACCTGAGCTTCCAGGCCCAAGAGTCTCTCCTCTGCACAGTGAACCAAAAAGGCTGGGTGTCCATCTTCACAGTCCACCCCAGATGGCTGGGAGGAGGTTTCATCACCTTATTCTCCAGAACTCAATTATTGTTTCTGATAAAACTAAAGTAGATACCTAGTTGCTGACTGCAAGATATCCTTGATAACCTTTATAGACTAAAAAAGGGGAGAATGAGAAATTCACATTAATGGCAGGCTTCTTATAAGCCAGATGCTTTGCATATATTTGTTAGTAGTGTGTCCAGTGGGGCAAAGCAGAGAGATAGCTAGCAATCCTGAATTCCTGGTTAAGCCATCTCAGATTCCTAAGGGAGATAGAGTCAGAGGAAACAAAAGGAAAATGCAAGATCTGTGCATTGTTAATTAAGGTTTTGGCCTCACCTCAGTTTTAGCCTTCTGGCAGAGTGGGCTAAAACACGGCTGGGCCTCACTGACTTCCTTTGTTTGGATCAGAAACATCTAGACGTCTGCACTAAAGACTAGCATCCTTAGCCTTGTTTTAAAATCATGGCTCAGTCTTGGCTCTCCAAGGCCAAGAAGAGACAAAAACAGATGAATCCCAGGACAAGAGAATGTTCCTCCCTACAGTCTGGAGCAGCGATGGCTCAAGTCATTCATCCATACACGCTCTTGGTGCACAAGGCAGGAGGCAGTTAAGGGCCCTCAGAAGCTCATTGGCTGCAAGGTGGAAACCAGAGAAGGAGCACACCAAAGGACAGGGGTCATGGAGGAGAGGCCCACAAGGGCACCCTGCAGAGGACAGAAGTACATGCGAGCTGTGCCTCCTCACTCAGCACATTAAATGCTGAGTCTCTTAGCACGGGAGTTCCACCGGGTCTTGGCTGGTATTGTTTTCTGAACTCCTTGTTGCTGAATGGTGGTGCATTAAAAAGAGACTGTGATGCCCTCTAGAGCTTGGAATGTGTGGTCAACTATATTCTCTCATGTCATTCTCACAATCCTGTGACAGAATCCTCTCCGCATTTTACAAGTGGGAAAACAGTCTGCAGGAATTTCCAAGATTCACAGTCTGGGAATGGAATTGGGATTTGGACCCAAATCTGTCTGATTCCAGAGTTCATGTCTTTTCTTCTACTTTACAAAGTCTCTTTTCAATTGTAAATTGCATGAGCAGAGATTTGATTTATAAGAGAAATAGAGAAAAACATAAAAACAATTGCCAGGCTTCCTCTCTGCTTAGTTCATCCTTCAAGGCCCCGTTCAAATTCTTATTCTCTCATAGAGCTTTCCAGGACCACTTTGACCACCAAAGACCTCTTTCTCTCAACTGACATTCTATCATGGCTTGATTGTATTCTGATGTATCCCCCAATTATATCACATCTGTAAGCTCCCAAGGTTAAGAGCAAGCCCTAAATATCTCCTGATGCCTCGTGCAACTCAAAGTAGAGATATAGTACTGAGGTGTAATTTGATAACATTTTTCAAATTTAGTTGATTGTGAACTGCATTATAAGAAAATATAAACCATATCTCTGCAGTTTAAATTCAACTGCAGTAAATAATAATAATAAAATGGATACCTATGAACCCACCATCCCATTTAAGAAATAGAATATCACCAGTAACTTCGAAGCACCAATGTGTTCTTTCCTAATTGTACATACATTCTTACTTATCTCCCACAGATAACTATCCTCTTGAATTTTGTCGTAATCATTTCCCTTGTAAGTTTGTTACCAGTGCTACATCTCTAACAAGAGCTTGTTCAGCTTCACCTGTTTTCGAACCTACGTTAAACGGAGTTATACAGTACGAATTGTTGCAGGTCTTGCATCCCTCTCAACAGTGTCCTTGAGATTGGGTTGTATTGTGTGTGTAGCAGGAATTATTTCCCTCATACCACCGTATAAGATTCTATGGAAGGACGATACCGCCGTTTATTCATCCATTCCATGTTGATGGACAGCCTGTTCAGTTTCTTTTTGGACACAACTTTATAGAAAATGCAAGTGGTAATTAAGATTTTGATTTAATAGGATTTTTTTCCCCCTTGATAATTCATGTGGTCCAGAGCTGTGAATGCCTCTGTGAGCCTCTGGGAACTCAGGGTGATAAAAATCAAAAGGTCTTTTTATGAGCAACAATATTGATGAATATAAGAACGTATATTAATTTCTCATGCTCCAGTGGCGACGCCTGAATTGAAGAGGAGAGAAATGTGTTCATTACGGAGAGTGCCATATAAAGACACAAATGTAATTCTTGCAGATAATTAGCTGCCCTATTTAAATCTAATATTTAACTCCCTGGTTGTCACATGTTCATTGGGAATTAAATTCCCACTTGATTTACTTCTCACTCTAACCAGAGCAAGGCAACTATTTAACTTTTTTTTTTTTTTTTTTTTTGGGTATTTGATTACATACCTTCTATCTTTTCATAGTCTAAGCAGGATAAAATTTTGGTGGAAAATAAGTTTTTAAGGTCAAAGCCACAATTTCATCATTTCCAAAACTAAAATTGATTAAAGCGGTTTTCCCATGTTGACCTTGAAAGTAGGAAATGTGCATCTTTTCTTTAGGAAATGGGCTACTATAGTTGCATTTATCTGCTTTGGTACGATTTGGGGCACTGATATCTGAGCAGCGTCCTTTTGCCAGTGTATTATCTCTAAATGGAATAAATTTCTCTCTCTTTTTTTTGAGACAGAATCTTGCTCTGTCACCCAGGCTGGAGTGCAGTGGCACAATCTCGGCTCACTGCAACCTCTGCCTCCCAGGTTCAAGGGATTCTTCTGCCTCAGCAACCTGAGTAGCTGGGACTACAGGTGTGTGCCACCACGTCCAGCTAATTTTTTTTTGTATTTTTAGTAGAGACGAGGTTTCACCATATTGGCCAGGCTGATCTCAAACTCCTGACCTCGTGGTCCACCCACCTCGGCCTCCCAAAGTGCTGGGATTACAGGCATGAGCCGCCGCACCTGGCCAAATTTCTGTTTTATAAGACTGAGCTACTTAGGGGCACAGGTAACAATTTTGTATTTGTATTCCTGACAGGTCCTCACAGTGCTGTGCATACAACTGGTGCTTTATAAATATCTGTGAAAAAATATGTTTAATAATAATAGTGACAGAAAAATAGTACTTGACTATGTTATTTGAGTTAATTGAGGTCAACTCTTTTAAATATGTAGGTGATAAAGTAGCTCAATTCTCTGAGATGGCAGGAGTGGGAAGAACATCTAATCTGAAACTTTCACATCATTGAGCTAAGAACATCTTCCCATTCTCCTCTAAGAAGGTATCAAAACTCATCCCAATTTGCCCATTTTCCATTTCCCTACAACACCACAGGAAGTCCCTGGTTATCCAGACACTATCCTCCCAACGTGGCTCGTTCACGCCTCTTCAGCTCCCGTGGACACTCTTCCACGGTGTACTCTGAGCTCACTGCCTGTGACTCCACAAGCTCCTTATTTCCTCAACTCTCCTTAAACATCTCTTTACCTCCTTGATTTAAATAAAACCTCGGCAATGTGCCAAGGATGCCCAAGCCTCTCAATTGGATGCCATCTCTATCTCTCATCCCCTGGTACTTCAGGGCCTGCACACTGATTTCTGATCCTTTACTCCCTCTCCCTCCCGCGAGAGCCCCAGCTGTCTTGAAGCTTCTGTTTTAGGGAGGCATTAGCCTGCACCACCTCTGCTGACATCTCGGTTGCTCCTCTCACCCACTGAGCTCTGGGCCCACATTTTCCCTCTCCACCTTACCAGTGCCTTCCTTCTCAGGGCCTGAGCTCAGAAAGGCTCAGTAACCTGCCTAAGCTGTAACAACACTGGGCTGCCATTTCTCCTGCACCTTTCAACAGTGGAGCTAACAGGCCAGACATCCAAAGGTTTAGTTTGGCTGATTATGTGACATTAGGCTAACTTTTCCTGAGAGTAAGACTCTAGTAATGAAGGAAGCAATGCCCTAGTTCACATTCTGGTCAAACTCCTATCTCACTGTGGTCTAAGACTTTGAATATCACTGTCTTGAAGGGCTCTATGGACATTTTTTATTCGCTTTACACAAAATATCCTGAGGGAAGCATGCCTAAGGATTCCGTGATAAATATCATATAAGCATGCAAAATTCTCACATGCTCCCTTTCTCTGTGGTCAGCCAATTCACTGCTCGTAACTTTGGAGACTTGAGCAAAATCACCTTAAACCCAACATAAACAACTGTAATAAGAAATAAATAAGAGGCTGGGTGGTGTGGTGGCTGACATCTGTAATCCCAGCACTTTGGGAGGCTGAGGTGGGCAGATCACTTGAGGTCAGGAGTTTGAGACCAGCTGGCCAACGTGGTGAAACCCTGTCTCTATTAAAACCACAAAAATTAAATGGGTGTGGTGGCACGCACCTGTAATCACAGCTACCTGGGACACTGAGGCAGGAGAATTGTTTGAATCTGGGAGGCAGAGTTTGCAGTGAGCAGGGATATGCATGCCACTGCACTCCAGCCTGGGGACAGAACAGAATGAGACTCTGTCTCAAATTAAAAAAAAAAAAAAAGTAGTCCAAACTCTACCATGAATGACTTCCTAGATTTGAAGGAAAACTAAAAACAATCACTGATTTAAAAAAAAAAAAAAAAAAAAAGTTTTATAGAAAAATTTCTTCTTAAAATTCAGCCTGCTACAGGAAAAGGAGGAATCAAATAGGAGCTGTAGGAAATACACCACCAAACTCATGTGATTGGCACCCTGTCTGGGCAACCCTGTCACTGACAGAATTTTTCAGAATGGAAATGTGGTGCCCTTGGTCATTTGTCCCATGAGTACCAGAAGTGAACTGACTTCCGGCTTTGTGTTAGTATCACATTAGAGTCCTGAAAAATGCATTGTGTCGCAATGTGTCTTCGGCAGTTGACATAGATGCCTGTGGTTTCAGATTGCTTAAATCAAATTTCTGGTATAGATTCCTCCCAGAAGTACATATTCTATATATACACACAGGCAATAGATAAAGTATTACTCCACATCTATACCCATTGCTATGAAATCTAAAACTAATAAAAAATAAATATAACTTTATTCACTTAAGGTCTCAGATAGGAAATGTGTCTTTCCCATTTCCTCAATAATGGAGTTTCATCGATACTGTTGGTCCAGTGGACATATTCCACTAAACATATGGACTTTCAACAGAGACATTTATTCAGTATCTGATATAGGCCAAGGACAAAGCAACCTGCAGTTAAAAAGAGAGAGATCTTAAAGTTTTCAGGAGAAAGATTAAAAGTAATATACTCTAGAAGATAATGTTCTGTACTGGAGTTCCCGAAATTCTCTCTCTCAGTTTCCCTGTGGTCCTAAATGCAGAGCCTGCCTTCAGCAGTTCCATCTCCCAGGACTCAATATTGTGATAGGAAGAGAACTTAAAGATCACTGAGACTGGCTCCCTCGAGTTTGACAGATCAGTGAGGCTTGGCACAGTGACACGACTTTCCTGGGGCCACACAGCTAGAAGGTGACCGAGCTAGGATTCAGGTTCCCTCCCTCTCAGAAGAGCAACCCTTGGACTCTGAAATACAGCACCCTGAGTGGTAGTGAAGACAGAGAGGGTTTCCTGACATTAAAATGAAAAAGGGCGTTTCATTTAGTTAATATCTTTTCTACTAGAAATACTTGAAACACTCATGTTTATCATCTGAAATGAGTTAAACATCTCATAATAAACAATTTCATTAGAAAACTACTGATAAATATAAAATATGAATGTTAAAAGCAGAATGTAAACGTTAAATACTTCAAAAAATGCTTGAACATGATATAAAATAAAATTAACAAAAATGATTTTCCAAATATCTTGATGTTTTAGCAGCATAGTGAATCAGGTAAAATCATCCACCTTATAAAAACAAGTTTGTGTGAAAGATAGAAACTATGTTTTAAAGTTTCACATACATTTTTATTAAGATACAAGTTGGTACTAAATTAAAAAATAAATGCAATTAAGACCACAGACATAAAACACACCAGAACAAGAAAAGGCTAAATATTCATAAATAATATTAAGGATGAAATAGAGCATGTAACAAGACTGAGCCACTCTGAAGCACTTCTCAGCAAAAATTCCCAATGTGCATTATCATCAATTAATTTCATATCCCTCTGAATGAGGTCAATAGCCACACTTATTTTACAGATGACACCTCAGTTAATTGACTTACTTGTGGCCATAGAGCAATCCACTACTTATCCTTTCCCAAGTACTGTTTCCAATGAAATGAGGAAATAGGGAGGGAAAAGGGTGCCTAACTTGTGATGATTGCTATTATGGGCCAGAGAATGTGCTGAGAGACTTACAAGACTTATCATTTGGCATAGCAATCTGGAAGGGTATTATTACCTCCATTTTCCAACTAAGGAAAAAAAGAGGAGGATTGGATAATCTAAATAACTCATATGAGATTGTACAATTAGTAACAAGCAGAGTTTGAATTTTTTCCACTACAACATCCCTTGTCTTGGCCTTCTTACAAAAAGCAAAGTGAAAGAGAGAGCGTATGAGTTCAGCTGTGCCTCTCTAGGGAGTCAGGAGTCTATTTCTATCAATTTAGTTCAATAAACTTTTACTATTCACCTACTAAAAGTGCCGCGGCATTTTTCTAGGGCCTAGAAAAAGAGAAGAGTAAAATAATCCCTGTCTTCAAGGACCTTATAACCTAAAGGGCAGAAAAACCAATGTACATATATCTTTCATGCCATTTACTTACATCTTTGCTCCATTCACAAAATATTTTAGGTACTGTAAATGACACAAGGAAAAACAGAAACTTTAATAATAACTGAAGTCAAGAGACATAAAATAGGAAGTTAAGACAAGGCATTAAGTAGAAATGCAAGTATGCAGACTCTAGGGTCCGCAGTGGTTATTAAACTTAAGTCATAATTTGATCTTAAGCTTGCTGGCAGGCAGGAGAAGCCAAAAAGAAAACACAATAATTTACAAAATTTTGGCTATTCATAAATAAGAACACAGGGATCCCTTCTGGGACATAAGATTCTTCATGACAGTTTGTTTTTAAAGGAACGTATCAAATATTTTACACAAGGGATGTTGATAGGCACAATGATCAATGTCCTCAAAAATGTCTCCAGAGTAAGAAGTAAGTTTCCTAAAAATAGTTCTCATGACAGAGATCACATGACACAAAAGCTATCTTCAGCCAAGGCATTGTACAAGGAGTCCACAGCTCTTATCATAATGGCATTAAAATAAACACCTACAAGCATGCTCAAGAATGCTTTGGGCATGGAGTTGACAAATAGGTGTAATTTCCGCTAATCCACTGCTGAGCCTGGAATACATGAGACAACCAAAACTATTTTATGAACAAATAATAACACAAACATGTAAAAATAGATGAGTAATCGAACAAGAGGAAAAAAAAATGGTGAGGAAGAGAACACTTAAGAGGGGAGAAGAGAAAGAACCAGGATGAGGAGAAAGAAAAGTCCAGAGTGGATTTAGGAAAGAGTGATTTATCTTGGTTTTAGCTAAAGAGGAACAGCAGGCAACATGCCATAAAAAAAAGAAAGAAAATGGGCCAGGTGCAGTGGCTCACATCTGTAATCCCAGCACTTTGGGAGGCCGAGGTGGGCGGATCACCTGAGGTCAGGAGTTCAAGACCAGCCTGACCAACATGGAGAAACCCCATCTCTACTAAAAATTCAAAATTAGCCAGGCGTGGTGGCGCATGCCTGTAATCCCAGCTACTTGGGAGGCTGAGGGAGGAAAATCACTTGAACCCGGGAGGCAGAGGTTGCAGTGAGCCGAGATTGCATCATTGCACTCCAGAAAAACTCCATTTCAAAAAAGAAAGAAAGACGGAAGGAAGGAAAGAAAGAAAGAGACAGGGGAAGGACAGAAGGAAGGAAGGAAGGAAGGAAGGAAGGAAGGAAGGAAGGAAGGAAGGAAGGAAGGAAGGAAGGAAAGGAAAAGAAAGAAGGAAAGAAAGAGACTGGATTATGAAGGGCTTTGAATATCTCACTAAGTAGTTTAGACAAGTTCTGGCACTAATAGGCCGGGCGCAGTGGCTCAAGCCTATAATCCCAGCACTTTGGGAGGCTGAGATGGGCGGATCACGAGGTCAGGAGATTGAGACCATCCTGGCTAACACGGTGAAACCCCCGTCTCTACTAAAAAAATACAAAAAACTAGCCAGGCGAGGTGGCGGGCACCTGCAGTCCCAGCTACTGGGGAGGCTGAGGCAGGAGAATGGC
>NW_012102499.1:53855-54916 GCF_000951045.1 Mandrillus leucophaeus
AAAAAAAAAAAAAAAAAAAAAAAAAAAGAAGAAGAGAAGAGAAGGCGGCAGAGGGGAGAACTGCTGGGAGAGATTCCCAGGGAAGGTGCAGAGAGGGCAGTGGGGTGGGGGTGGTGGGGATGCAGAAAAGTTCTGAACAGAGAAGAGAGATTTTCAGTGAGCTAACTTCTGAGGGCCTCAGGCCCTCATAGCACTGGGTCACCAAAGGAACAAGTGGACCTTCAGAGATTTCCAAGGGGCCTAGACACACGAGCCATCCTAAGCCTCTCCATTTAGCCTTACATTTATTTGGTGCAGTGATCAACTAGATAGACTGCTGCAAATCAACTTTACATTTCTGGGAGGGCACCAGGGACCTAGAGATGCCTCATGCAATATCCAATGCCAGCAAATGGCCCTTTCCTCACTAGACTAATGTTTAATACCCCAAATGACAGCAAGTGTCCGTAGGAGTGGAGGGAGAAAGGCTTAATTTAACCCGCACGTTATAGCAGATAAAAGCAATGGAATTATTTGGAGTTAAATTCCCAAAACTTCTAGAAAAAAGCCAAGGGGGGAAAGCCCCAGAAATCTTTCAAGCTGTTAGACTAAAAAGAACACCACATTTCAAAATACACATACGGTACATCCTTCGCTTTGACATCCCCGAACAGCCAAAATTATATCTGTTCTACACACTGGCATGTGGTAGAATTGGATTGATTTGCCCTGACAGCTCTCCCCGCTGGAACAATACTTGTCAGTCAGTCCCGGCAATGTTTGTATTTTCAAGAATCATTATGCAGCGTGATTGTACAAAATCCTGGCAGGTGGGCCAGACAGTCTTATCTCTGACTCTGTGTCCCTGTGCCCTAAAGTTCTTCCTGCTCTCAAGGCTGGAAAGCCTCATGCTTTCTCCCTTGTACCTCCCACACTGTGTGCATAAACCTTCTTTATTTATTCTTTCTTTCTTTCTTTCTTTCTTTTTTTTGAGACAGGGTCTCACTCTATCATACAGGCTAGAGTGCAGTGCAGTGGCATGATCACAGTTCACTGCAGCCTCAACCTCCTGGATTCAAGCA
>NW_012102499.1:55636-56569 GCF_000951045.1 Mandrillus leucophaeus
CCCCGTCTCTACTAAAAAAATACAAAAAACTAGCCAGGCGAGGTGGCGGGCACCTGCAGTCCCAGCTACTGGGGAGGCTGAGGCAGGAGAATGGCGTGAATGTCGCGCCACTGCACTCCAGCTTGGGCGACAGAGCAAGACTCCGTCTCAAAAAAAAAAAAAAAAAGTTCTGGCACTAATAAATATGACTTCCTTCTCTGTGCCTCCCCTTCCTCATTGTTAAATAGGGGAGTTTGGGCTACATGGCATTTTAGGTCTGCCCCAGCTCACACACTCCACAGCCATGAGTCCATGATTTTACATTATAAATGTGAGTCCTGGGGAGCTGTTGAAGATCTTTGAGCATGGTAAGAAGTGATCAGGGCAAGTCTTTAGAGAGATTCACCTGGCTGGACTAAAACTGGAAGCAAGGAAGCCAGTTAGGGCATAGCACTAGAACTTGCCCTCACAGAGGCTGGTACAGAGCTGAGAGCGGGCTCCATCCCGTCCCTCATCCATCTTTCCTCTCCGGCCTCTTGCCCGTCAAAGGTCCACAGCTCAACAAGACTCTTGTGGGAGGTGCTGTCTCTAGCCACAGAAGCTGCAATCAGGTCTGTGACCCCAAAGGTCACAGAGGATGTCACCAAAAACGAATCCTTGGAGAATGACTATGAGGAAAATCAGGGAAATGCAGAGAACAAGACAAAAATGAACTAATCAGAGGAAGGAGAGGGCCACGGACCATGGCCATGAAGACAACATAAGGCAGCCTGCCCTAGGTGGTATCCTGAATGGGAAGTGAGAAAATGGAAGCCAGGACTGGAGAATGGAGGCTGAGCCTGTGGGAGACTGGAGAGGGGGCGGAGGGTGCAGGGGCAGACAGGTCCATCTAGAGACAGCACCATGGCTCCAGCACATGGGGTTTAGGGACCATTTCGAGGTTTGATAGTATTT
>NW_012102499.1:57559-78104 GCF_000951045.1 Mandrillus leucophaeus
TTTTGAGACAGGGTCTCACTCTATCATACAGGCTAGAGTGCAGTGCAGTGGCATGATCACAGTTCACTGCAGCCTCAACCTCCTGGATTCAAGCAATCCTCCCACCTCAGTCTCCCAAGTAGCTGGGGATACGGTGCGTGCCACCATGCCAGCCATAAACCTCCACTGAGGTCTCTTTGCTGGTGTCTGTTTTATCCCTGGTATCCTCCACTCCTGTGCCCTCCCTACAAAAACTTTTCTTCCTTCAACAATTTAAACTAGTAGCTACTACAGTTTTTTTGTTTGTTTGTGTTTTTTGTTTTTTTTTTTTTTTTTTGAGACAGAGTCTCGCTTTGTCACCCAGGCTGGAGTGTAGTGGCATGATCTCGGCTCACTGCAACCTCCGCCTCCTGGGTTCAAGCAATTTTCCCGCCTCAGTCTCCTGAGTAGCTGGGATTACAGGCTTGTGCCACCAAGCCCGGCTAGTTTTTTTGTATTTTTAGTAGAGTCAGGGTTTCACCATAGTGGCCAGGCTGATCTTGAACTCCTGACCTTGTGATCCACCCGTCTCAACCTCCCAAAGTGCTGGGATTACAGGAGTGAGCCACCGCGCCTGGCCCTGTTGTTGTTGTTTCTGAGATTGAGTCTCACTCACGCTGTCACCCAGGCTGGAGTGCAGTGGCGTGATCTCTGTTCACTGCAACCTCCGCCTCCCGGGCTCAACCTCCCAAGTAACTGGGATTTTTTTAGGTGTGTGCCACCATGCCCAGCTAATTTTGTATTTTTAGTAGTGATGGGATTTCGCCATGTTGGCCAGGCTGGTCTCCAACTCCTGACCTCAAGTGATCTGCCCGCCTCAGCCTTCCAAAGTGCTGGGATTACAGGCATGTACCACCACACCGGGCTGCTACCATAGTTTTCTAATTGACTTCTTTAAGTAAATTGGCTTTTACCAATGAACCTCTGAAGGAATGTTCCCATTGCGGAAGAAATCTTTTGTTTTTGGTGGGGATAAATTAAAAAATGACACCAGTGGTTATTCAGGGGCTTCCCTGACCTGTATCTTAATGAATTAACGTTTTATTTTTACATAAACACATGGAGTATCTTCTCTGGGCACATACTCTAACAAGGGCACAGGAATAGGTAAGAGAAATAGATCAATGACAATAACGCAATCAGAATGTGATAAACAGCCATAACAGAGACAAGCAAAATGTTCTGCAGCTGGGCAACTCAGAAAGACTCCGTGGAGTCATCGGGGCCAACTTTACAAAACCAGACTAGAGTTTTTAATGTGGAAAGCTCTGAACAGAGGAAGGAGCAAGTGCCCAACCTATTAAGAGGCTGGTGGGCATTTTGTGAGGTCCAGAACTCCACGCAAGCTTCCCAGACTGCTCTCCTCAGCTGTAGACTCTACCCCAATTCCATAGAAGGCAGAGGCTCAGCAGAACTCACAACCGCTGATACATGGCCAATGTCTGAAAGGCGGAGGGTCACAGGCAAGATTTTTGGAGGCATCCCAAATGGCTTCCATCTCTGGATGGTTTTCTGTTCGGTTAACATGCAAAGCAGAGTCCTGTGCTATTTCCTGTTTAATATGCTTATTTGAGAACTTTTGTTTTAAAAGGTAGTGTTAATATCTATTTTCCTGAAAGGATTTTGCGATACTTCCAAAATCTTTCGAACCAACCTACTTTCCCTGACTCCTTCATTTACCATTTAATCATCTAAGGGAAAAAGAACCGTGTTTGTGGCTGTGGAAGACTCAAGGATGAATAAGAGGAAGGCGAAGTCAGTGGTTGTTAATTGCACACTAGCTGTGTGCCGGGCATGTGTTAAGCATTGTGTATGCATTTACTGATTCAAACATCTTGATGGGCCGCAGGAGAGACCTCACTGTCCCCATTTTGGGGATGTAGCAACTGGGTGTTGAAGACGTTAAGGAAGGTGCCCAAAGTCATGCAGCCGGAAAATGGGCAAGGCATGCCAGAATTGCTTCAAAGCCCACACAGTCTCTCCCTATAGAACATGATTCTTTTGCTCAAAAGATGAAGAGTCTAACAGAGAGATGAGATAAGTATACAAATAAAGCTGCAAAAGGCAGAATGTAAAAACTGCCATAACACATGTAAAAAATACTGGGTTAAGGGTATTAGAAGAAACAAATCCTTTGAGCACAGGGTTTGGGGTTGGAAGACGTGCCCTTTGAACTCTCTCTAGTAAGCTGAGCAGAACTTGAAGTGCCGGTGGGAAAGAGAACATTGTTGGACACAATGAATTGCAACATTTCCAGGATGGCAGGATGCCACTGACCCAAGCATACGCTGGGCTTTCAGTGAAGACATGTCCACATGAAAGAACAAAATCTGAAAACTATTTCGGTTGAATCAAATGAAATTTCCATTCATACAGGCCAAAAGCGAACCAATATTTGTTATTTCATCTAGATTAACTTAATTTATCACTAAGTCATATCTTCACACACAGAACCCCTGAATTTTAGGAAAAAAAAAACATAGTTTTTTTTCGAATTTTAAGAAAAATTTTAAGAAAAATATTAAAAAGTAATACATGCACATGGTAACAAACTAAGTAGTACCAAAGAGTTTAAGATGGAAAGAAATTGTTCTTTTCCACAGTCCTCTCTGTTGTTGTTCCCACTCTCCTGGGCAGCCAATTTGAACACATTTGATTTTTGGTTTTCTGGGTATTATGTCCATAACTCTAATGAATATGCTTATACCTTCTGCTCCGGTTTTCTCACTTACTAATTCCCCACTACATAGAGGAGGATTTAGCTTGCACTATCTCTCATCTCCTCTCAAGAATTGGGAGTTGCATTATTCATTCTTCTACTAACTATCTGTCATCCTTCCAGCCATATCCTGACACTACTTTTCTGAATAGCTCTTACAAGAATATAAGAACAGTGCAGGCAGGAAAGACAAAGGCTGTAAAAAATCAGTGGAATATTACTATAGCCTGTCTCCAGAAGTCAAATAACCCTTTCTCTGCAGCCACCACATGTATTTTCTTGTCCCTGGCCTCTTTACACTCTCCATATCAATGAGTCGCAAAATCTCTGGTGTGAGCTCATGTCAAGAAGCACTGGTGTTAAAAGTAGTTTATGAGCTGAGAGCAGATTTATAAAGTGAGAGTCACAGTGCTTGGGTTCCTCTCCTCTGTCTTGAGATAAAGACTTGTTTTGTATGCTTCTGTCAGCTGGAAGACTGCCACACTTTGCAGTCCATGCTACAAGCTCCGCTTCTGAGGACAGTAATAAGAACTGTACAACAAAGTCACATTTATCTAATCATACTGCTTCAGAAAAAAGAGAATTACTCCACCTATTGGGCCTTGGGGTCCTTTGGGGTCCTGGTGAAGATACTGCAGAGGGTCAGACTAATCTGGCTGCTGTTATGGCTCCCAGGTTCTGTCATGAAGTCCCTTCTAGAAATTGCCTTCTCCTGGAAGACCTGCAGTGATGCTATGATGCAGGGAACGACTTAATGCTGGGTGATCAAAAATCTTATATGTTAGTATGTTCTTATATGTTAGTATGAACCATTTACATCTGGGATTGGCATGGTCTAAAGCATTAAAATGGCATCAAATATTCTGAGTAGATTAAATTGGAGAAATTCATTCAAGAATAAGCCAATGTTAAATTATACTGAAATGTATGCTGAAGTTGAGGAAGTAATCTGCTGATGACGTTGTCCCTGTGGGGATGGCTGAAAGAGTCCAGTGCTTCCAGCTGCACCTCCTTAGACAGGTATTGAAGAAATCCCTTTAGATTGGTGAGGTGAGGGTATCAGCTGGTCTCTTACCCATAACAGTGAAGTGAAGGGCAATGTAAATCCTAATGGATGAGATTTTTCAACAGATTTCTGGAAGGGAGATGGGGCGTGGCTTCCATGTTAATGCATGAAACATAGAAGAATCGTCAGCTCAGAACATGCTATAGTGGAGTCAGCGATAGAGGCAAGACTGCCCCGTTCGGTGGAAGCTAGAATAGCTCCAGGCTTGGGGCCAGCAGGCGCAACAGAGGGGAGTGGGAAAGAGTTTAAGCACAAGGGAGGGACAACTGGATGAGTGGTGTGCACTGCCACCTCCAGTCTGGAAGAGTACCAGATAGCCCATTATTTATCCTCACACCAAAAAGAGACAGGCCACAGTCTCGCCCGCGTGGACAAGGCTCTGGGGAGAGCCTGACTGTCAGGAGGATAAAACCATCTGCAAAGAAAGTGAGGACCTAACATTGAACTCCGGTCTCTTCTCTGATCCAGGATTCCCCAACCTAATACTTCAGTCAACCAACAGTATTTGTAAAGAGAAAAAAGAAATGCCCCTTATATTTTGTCCTTCCACCATATGAATGTGAACGTAACTATAATGAAATAACAGGAGGGAGATAAAGCCACCCTTGCTATACAAGAACCAAAGTAGGAAAAAGTGAAAACCACAGAGGAAAGCGTCGTAGAGGCAGGGGTCTGGTGGTGATGAAGTGGAGACTGAAAATGACCACAATTTTCAAGCAAGAAATAAGAGGCAGAATGGAAGCTTCAGTTCAATTGTGGCCATCAACTAACTACGTGACTTACAGAAATTAACTCTATTTGTTCCCTTTGGTTTCCTTTTTCTAGCTGCAAAGTGGGAATAAAAATACCTGAGCCTTACAACCTCATGGGACACTGGAGAGAACAGAATGGTATTCCTAATAAAAAGCACTCTGAACAATGAAATGTACAATAAATGTTATATGGTGCAGCCACTGCTATTTAGCAATTTGGCCCTCAAGATTACACAATGGCTTACAGATATATTTTACTGGTTCAACTTAAGTTAAATATTACAGACAAACTACAATAAAAATGGGGCCTTCTGTTCTTGCAGCATTTTAAGGCTCATAAAGTACTCTCACATGCAATTTTATTTGAGCATTAAAACAACTCTGTGAAACGGGCTGTGAAAATTTCTTGAGTTCCATTTTACAGCTAAGGGAACAGAGGCTTAAAGAGGTCAAGGGCCCATTCAAGGCTACATGACTTGTCAGTTAAAGAGCCTTTAACTTGGCCTTTCAATTCCAAGTTCAGTGTTCTTTACACAAGAGGAGCATACTAGGCATTCTGGAGACTAAGAATCCAGAAAGTAAAAAGTTCATCCTGGAGAGGAAGCTTTGTAGATAAGACACTAATGTCACTGCAAGAAACTAGAGTAAAAATAGTGCCAAGCATTTGCCTACGAGAGTGATAGGAACTCAAAAAAGAAGCTGATGTGGATGGTAACTATTGGAAAGGCTTCATAGATACGAAAGGGTCTAAGGTGAGATGTGAAAAATGTATTCATCTGAATGGGCGGAGGCAAAGTAGGGATCTTAAAAAAAGGGAAACAGCAAGGCACCGAGGCAAGGTGGAGGGACTAGGATTCCTCTGCTCACTCAGGGGTGTGATGCAAGGTGGTGGCAGGTAAGTTTCAATGTATGTGCAGATAGGGGACCAGACCACAGAGAGCTTGAAGGTTAGATGAGGGGGTCTAGATTTGATTATATAAGCAGATGGGAGCTACTGTAGGTTCCTTAATGAGGGAGTGGCATTATCTAAATAGCATATCATCTGGTAGCAATATGCATGGTGTTTTAAATAAAAGTGCCCAGAAGCAGAGAAACAAGCTAGAAGGTTGTTGCACTAATAAAAGCATTATCACGAAGTTCTAGAGTATAGTGGTAGTGATGAAACTAAAAGGGAAGCTATACATTCTAACAGCCAAGTGATTTTATAATCAGAACGAAAGAATTATTCACTCGGCTACCATACGCAACATGACTCTCAGGAACATAAATAGCTTTCTCAATCATATTTTCCCTTAACCATGCTGCCAAATGAAGTGATCACAGAGTTGCCAAAGCAAAGAGTTCGTTAAAAAACATATAAATTTGTCATAAAAGGTCCCTTATTTCATCCATTGGTCTTCTATCCCAGGCTTTTCAGAAGTAAAAAAGATTACACTCTGCATAAACACCATGTGGATCCCTTTGAGACCTCCCCAATGCAAATAACTATGGAGTCATGGTATGTGAATCCCTGCATCTAATGTCAGAAGGTGCAGTCATGTGTCATCTTTCACTGGACCCATGTCAGGCAAGGACATGCAAGTGAAGACAGGTGCAGAAGCAGATGCAAAGAAGCCCCCATTGTGGAGGAAAGGAGAGGGCCAACGGAGGGGCAAAAGGGGTAGGAAGACAGGAATGGGTATGACAGCAATGGATGGCCAGCCAGATCCTAATACCTGATTGCTTGGCCCTGCTGGAGTCTTGGTTCCTGATACTGCCTTTCCAGCACCTGTTATCTGAAGCCCTGCTCCAAAGTAAAAGGGTGAATGAATGAAACCTGTGCCTTTCTGTTGCTTGACAAGTGGGTTCATAGACGTGATTATATTTGAACATAGCTACAGCCTCCACTTTTGTAAGTGAATTGTAATAAAGACTTACTTCCCCTTTAAATCTCAATTGCAGCGCTGTGCTTTCCATTCTCTCTTGATTTCGGTGTGTGGGCACACCCAGACACCTCACAGGCTGCACTGACAGCTGCTTGCCAGTCAATGAAGTCACATTACTCTGTCATGAGGATGTGTGAAATAAGCTGCCTCCCAGGAGGTGGGCAGAGGCATTCAGGACGCAATCAATGCAAACAGGATTTTTTTTCTCTCTGGCGCCTGACTGTTTTGTTGGCTCATTGAGCAGAGGAGTGAACAAGCTTCACTGGGTGCAGAACTGTATTTAGGAAAAGCCCTTTCTTTTTATTGTCATTATATGTGATAATAACTGCATGAGATTGTCACCCTTAGATTTACTCTGCTTGGACAAAGTAGGCTGACTGCTCTTGGAAAAATCCAAGAGAACTGACCTCTTTTTACCACAGAAATGTCAACAGCAATTATACAACCAGGACTCCCGAGGCAAGAACACTTGAGTCAGAGCTCCTCCAAGGGCTGTGAGGGCTGTGGACAAACTCGATCACTGTCATGATATCTTCAGCACCTCAAAGCATCTCCCTTAGAGCTGAACATTACAGTGCTCCATGCCATGCAGCTGTCATTGCAACCAAGAAGCTGCCCGGCCCAGTGCTCCTTCTGCTGCACATGTGCTTATGGGCTGTCATCCCACCAGAATGATCTCCATCCCAGACTCCAGAAACCCAGAAACGATCATCAAAACCAAGTACCTGAGAGCTTAATTGTATTATTTCATGGAAATTCCATACTCAGTTTAAAACACAACTTTGAAAGAGGAATACTTATTTTGGGTCAAATGCACTTACATAATGCACAATGGTGTACAAAAATGGTTTTTCTCACCTGATGCCATTGACTGCCAACAAAGACTTCTGTGCCTCCAAAGTCAAGCTTCTCTCCAAAACCAACCAAAGCCAAACAGCAGGCTTATTTGTTTAAATAAGAAATGTACATTGAGAGGAAAGCTACAGGACACTGAGCTAGTAGGAGGCTGTGGAAGGCTAATTAACAGGACCAGGAGAAGGGAGTGTGACAGACTCTCACACACAAGTGAGCTGGCAGCCCTAACTAATTAGCAACAATTAATTTTATGGTAGGAGCAAGAACACGTGTATTATGTTCCATAAAAGCTTAATAGATGTCACCATAAATCACTCCCATCTCTCTCCTGAAATTCAACTTGTAAGCAGGCTAACTTGAAATCTTCAGGAATTAACAATATAGATCAGCTAAACCTTGGATCTTAATATGCAAAGATTTTTTTTTTCCTCTGCCACTTCGTCTTTGACTAATCTCAGCTGTCATAATCAAAGTCAGCAGTATCAGGCTCAGCTGCACCCAGACCCTGAACCAATTCTCATTAAGGAAGGCAAGAAATGAGCAGCCTTAGGCCTGCTCCTAATGGGATCTGGAGTCCACTGTGCTGCTCTAGATCTGATGTCCTGTGTGCCTGGAATGAGCTTCCCACCTGAGCTGGAAAACAGATGTCTTCTCACATGTCTCCACCTATTGATTGGTAGTGCCTGCATGGGACATTATGTTGAGAGGATTGCGGGCCTAGTGGGAAACAGTATCATGATCAACTAGTAATGTCTCCTGAGTACTAGGATGAAGAGTACTGATGTTCTTAACCACCCTGCCTATCCCTTTTTGTTGACTAATGTTTTCCTTCAGTTTCCTAAACAATATTTTAGCTCTCTTCTGAGTCAAGAACCCACTGTGACACACAGCCACATCCTTCTAGGCCCCTTCTTCAAATGGTTCCATTTTATTTCTCATCCTCCCAGTCTCATGGTGGGATGCTGCTTTTGGGAGGAAAGAGTAACTGTAGCTAGGACTCTTCTGCTTGCTAAACCACTTCTGTTGCTATGATCCAGCAAATACACCGGAGAGCCTTGGAACAGAGGTAGACTTGACCTACACTTTGTAACACTGCATGTTGCTGACTCTGGACTGATAGATTTCAAATGCCAGATTTTAGCCAGGAGAGCTCCCCAGTTTGGACCCTACCAACCCTGAACCTCCTTTCCTTAAGTCTAAACTGTTCTATCAACCTTATTATCCCAAAGTCAAATGCCTCCTTCACAATCATCTCTTCCACATTGAGCAGGACACATCTCTAGTGATTTGGGGAAAACATAATTTCAGTTAAGAAGACACATATATACCACATGTTCTTCCACACTTGAATAGTTTTATTAATTTTCCAGAAAGCTCAACATCTGGGGAACCATAACGGTAAATTAAAATATAAGAGATATAACTTCTGCTTCTGGGAAGATGGAATAGATGTACTTTTCCCAATTTTTCCCACAAATACAACTAAAAGCCCTGGACAACTGTCTTAGTCCCTTTCTATTGATATAAAGAAATATCTGAGGCTGGGTAATTTATAAAGAATATATCAGATAAAGAATATATCAGATAGAGGTTTATTTGGCTCACAGTTCTGAGGCTGTACAAGAAGCATGGTGTCAGCATCTGCTTCTGGTGAGGGCCTCAGGCTGCTTCCACTCATGGGAAAGGGAAAGGAAGCTGGCCTGTGCAGAGAACACATGGCTAGAAAAAGTGGAAGTGAGAGAGAGTGGAGGAGGCACCGGCCACTTTTCAACAACCAGCTCTCTCAAGAACTCAAAGTGTGAGAACTCATTCTCTCAAGAATAGCACCAAGCCATTCATGAGGGCTGCATCCCCACAGTCTAAACATCTCTCACCAGGATCCACCTCAACACTGGGCATCACATTTTAACAGGAGACTTGGTGGGGCCAAACAAACCATAGAGTAACATACACTAAGCCAGGGGTCTCCAATCCCTGGGCTGTGGACTGGTACTGATCTATGGCCTGTTAGGAACTGGGCTGCACAGCAGGCGGTGAGCAGCAGATGAGTGAGCATCACCACCTGAGTTTTGCCTCCTGTTAGATCGGAAGTGGCATTAGATTCTCATAGCATGAACCCTATGGTGAACTGCGCATATGAGGGATCTAGATTGTGCACTCCTTATGAGACTCTAACTAATGCCCGATTATCCAAGGTAGAACGGTTTCACCCAAAACCATCCCTCAGTCCCCATTCCCGGTGTGTGGAAAAATTGTCTTCCATAAAACAGGTCCCTGGTGCCAAAAAGGTTGGGGACCACTGTGTTAAGCAAACATTAGAAGACTGAAAGGTGAAGAGAAGGCAGACTACCTGGAGACTTTGGAATGACATGGTGGTGAATTCCCTGGATTTTCTTTTTGCTTCGTATGTCTGCAAATTGGGGCTTAAGAAGCCAGAAACCTGAAAATGCCAATGGGCACAGAAAAAAGTCCCTAGAAAAATTCTGACCTCTTTGTCCAAAGTACAGGAAAAGGGAAGACTATACAGAAAACTCTTAGACAATAATCGTTATACTCCAGTCAACCACCATAGGGACAAAACCACTCCTACCTGCCTCCAACAGGAACAAGGAGATTGCCCTCTCAAGTGTCAACAGAGATTGAGTGGAAAATCTGGACTTCTACCTTCACCCTGCAGTAATGTGTCAGAGTGTGTCAGAGTCCCCCTTTCCCCTGGTAGAATGATGTCAGAGGAAATCAGCTCAAACAGAAGGTATAAATAACATAGAATCTCATAACAGAATACCCTATATGTCCAGATTTCAATAAGAAAAACATCAGTCATCTTACCATGAACCAGAAAGATATCAAACTGAAGTTTAAAAAGGACAATCAGTAATGCCAACACCAGGATGACAGTAATGTTTGAATTATATGACAGGGATTTTTAAAGCAGTCATCATGAAAATGCTTCAATCAGCAATTACAAATACAATTGAAGCAAATAAAAAATAGTAAGTGCCAGCAAAGAAATATAAAGTCTCTGCAAAAACAAACAAACAAACAAACAAAATGCCAGAGGATATAAAGAAAACCAAATGAAAATTTTAGAATTGGAAAATACAATAAGCAAAATTAAAAACTCAACAAAACGGCTCAACTACCGAATAAAGAGGGCAGATGAAAAGAATCAGTAAATTTGAAGACAGAACAACAAAAATTACTCAGTTTTTCAGAAGGAAAATGGACTGGAAAAACTAAAGAAATGGAGCCTCAGAAAACTACAACATCCTAACAAAAGCTCTTAGTATGTATGTCATCAGAGTCAAACAAGAAAAAAAGAAGGTATGGCAAAATAAATAAATAAAGTTGAAAAATAGCAGCTGAAACTCCCAAATCTGGCAAAAGACATAAACCTAAAGATTCAAGGGGTGAACTCCAAACAAGCTAAGCCTTCCAAAAAAATCCACACTATGAAGATTAGAGTCAAACTTCTCAAAACTAAAGACAAAGAAAAACTTTTGAAAGCAATACGAAGGAAATAACATCTTACCTATAAGGAAAAAACTATTTGAATAGCAGTAGATTTCTCATAAGAAACCATGGAGGTCAGAGGACAGTACCACACCTTAATCAGGTGATGAAAAAAAAAAAAAAAAACTAATTAGTCCAGAATACTATATCCAGTGAAAATATCCTTCAGGAACAAAAAAGAATAAAAATATAGGTAAATGCATGTGACACATTTTCCTTTTCCTCTTGAGTTTTCTACATTGTGCTCAATGGTTGAAGCAAAAATTATACATTTTCTGCTGTGGTTTTAATGTATGTAGAAGAAATATGTAACATAATTATATACTAATGTAAAAGGAAACTGAAGGGGAATAAAGGTGAGTAAGGTTTCCATACTTTATTTGAACTGGTAACATGTCAAAAACAGAATACTGTAATAAGTTATATATATATATGTATGTATATATATAAAATGTGCCTACAGCAACCACTAAAAAGGGCATATAAAGAGATGCACTCCAAAACACTATAGGTAAATAAGAAAGGAATTCTAAAAAATGTTCAAGCTATCTGGAGAAAGGCAGGAAGAAGACAATAGAGAAACAAAAACAACCACCAAAGAGAACAAACAGAAAACAAAAAATAAAATAGCAGACTCAAGCCCTAACATATCAATAATTGCATTAAATAGAATAATCTGAATGCACCAAATAAAAGATAGAAATTGATAAATGGACTAAGAAACATGACCTGACTATATGCTATCTATAAGAAACTCACTTCAAATATAAAAATAAGGCAAGCTAAAAATAAAAAGATGGAAGAAGATTTAGAAACATTAATCAAAGTAAAGCAGAAGTGGCTATATTAATATCAGATAGAGTAAACTGCATAGCAAAGACAATTATTAGAGACAGAGAGGAATATGAAATAACGATAAAAGAATCAATTCATCAAAAAGGTATAATAAACATAAATGTGAATGCACCAGCAAGAGGGCTGAAAAACATGTAAGGAAAAACTGATATAACTGAAAGGAGAAATAGACAAATCCACAATTATAGTTAGAGACATCAACATCTGCCTTTCAATAATTGATAAATCCATTAGACAGAAAAAATCAGCAAGAATATAGAAGAAATAAAACACCATTAACCAAAAGGGTCTAATGGACATTTCTAGGATACTCTACTCAGAGTGCAGAATGCACATTTTTTTCAGACTTATTACAGAACGTATACAAAAATAGACCATATCCTGGACTAGAAACCAAATGACAACTAATTTAAATAAACTGAAATCATGTAGAGTGTGTCCCTTTACTACAACGAATTAAAATAAAAATAACAGAATGACAAGAAAGTCTTTGAACACTTGCAAATCAAGCAACACATTTTAAAATAATCCATGGATCAAATAGGAAATCTCAAGGGAAATAAGAAAAAAATTGCATTAAGCTAAATGAAAACAAAACATTAAAATTTAGGGGACACAGACAAAGCAGTGCTGAGAGAAAAATTATAGTACTGAATGCTTGCACTAGGAGGAGGAAAAAACTTCAAATGAATAATCTAAGTTCCTACCACAAGAAATTAGGAGAGCAGTATAAGCCCAAAACAAGCAGAGAAAAGGAATTTTAAAAAACATAAGATCAGAAATCAATAAAATTGAAAACAAAAACAATAGAGGAAAACACTAAACCAAGAAATTTGTTGTTTGAAAAAAATAAATAAAATCGACAAGCTTCTAGTAACACAAAGAAAATAAGAGAGAAGACACAAATGACCAACATCAAGAATAAAACGTTACAAACCCTACAGACATGGAGAAGATAACAAGGGAATACTTCAAACAACGTTACACATAAATTTGACATGTTTTATGGACAAAATGGGCCAATTCTTTGAAAAGCACAAATGACCACATATGAAATACCTAATTTGAATAGCTCTCTAACTTTTAAGGAAATTGAATTTGTGGTTAATAACTCCCCAAGAGGAGATCTCCAATTCTAGATGGTTTCACTAGAAAATTCTACCAAACATTTAAAAATTTCATCCCAATTCCACACAGTCTCATCCAGGAAATAGAAGTGGAGAGAGTATTTATAAATTTATTTATAAAACTAGTATTATCTTGATATTAGAAAACACAGCAAAAAAATACTACAAGCATCTTCATAAATATATATGCAGAAAACCTTAACAAAACACTAGCAAATAGAATTTAGCAATATATCAAAAGAATGATACATCATGACCAAGTGGGGTTCATTCCAGGAATGCAAGGCTAGTTGAATATTCAAACATGTGTAGGATTTGCATACTCAAAACTACAATACTGATTAAAGAAACCAAATATCTAAATAAATAAGAAACATACTATGTTCATGGATTGCACAACTCAGCACAGTAACGATGTCAATTCTCCCCAAACTGGCTTACAGGTTTACCACCATTCCTATCAAAATCCCAGTGAAATCTTTTGCAGATATTGACAACATTATTCTGAAATGTATATGGAAATTCAAAGTACATATAGAATCGTGAAAAACAATTCTTACAAAGAAGAAAATGGGAAGAATCATTCTACCTGATTTTAAAACTTATGCACTTGATTTTAAAGCTTATATAGCTACAATAATTAAGACTGTGTGCTATTGGTGGAGATATGAACATATAAATCAATAGAATGGAAGAGAGAACCCAAATACACTCAGACGGATATGCCCAGATGATTTTTGACAAGCATGTAAAAGCAATTTTGTCGTGGGTTTAATTATGGGCCCAAAAAGATATGGCTGCTGTGTCCTCAGATTGGGACCTTATTTGGAATAGCGTCTTTGCAGATGTAATTAAGATTAGGCTTTCCAAGATCAGATCAGTCTGGATTAGAGTAGGCCTTAAATCCAATGACGAGCATCCTTATATGGGACAGGAAAGGAGAAGAGAGAGAGTGACAGGGACACAGACATGTGAAAAGGGAGACGAGATTGGAGTGACAAATCTATAAGCCAAGAAACACCAGGGATTACCAGCAGACATAAGAAGATGAGAGACAAGGGAAGGGAAGAGTTCTCCCCTGCAGCCTTTTGGGGTAGTGTGGCCCTGATGATACTGGTTTCAGATTTCCAGCTTCCAGAGCTATGAGAGAATACATTTCTGTTGTGTTAAGCCACCAAGTTTGTGGTAATTTATTATAGCGGCCCTGTAACACTAATACAATAACTTTTCCAATAAATGGTGACTGAGCAATTGGATATCCTAGGCAAAAATCAAATCTCCTTAGTCTCACATTGTGTAAAAAATTAAATAAAATATGAATCATGGCCTTAAATGTAAAACATAAAACTACTGAACTTCATAGAAAAAAATAAATATAGAGATAACCTTCAGGATCTAAAACCAGGCACGGTATTCCTAGACTTGACAACCAAAAGCACAAAACCTAAAAGGAAAAATTAATAAATTGGACTTTCTCAAAATCAAAACCTTTGCTTTACACTTTTATCCTGTTAAAATGATGAAAAGACAAGCTACACACTGGGAGAAAGTATTTATAAGTCCTATAAATGACAAAGGACTACTACCTAGAATACATAAAGAACTCTAAAAACTGAATTGTTAAAAACAAACAGTCCAATTAGAAGATGAAGAAAAGGGATGAAGAGATGACATTTCACCATATATACAGATGGCAAGACAAACACACACATGAAAAGATGTTGCAAATAATTAGATGAGGGAAATGCGGGGTGAAAGCACAACGAGATATCTTACATACCTATCAGAATGGCTAAAACAAAAAACAGTGACAACACCAAATGACAGTGAGGATGTGGAGAAACAGGATCACTCATACATTGATGGTGGAAATGTTAAAGGGTACAGTCATTCTGGAAAATGTTTTGGCAATGTCTTAAAAAAACAAAACTAAAACTAAACATGTAACTACCCTACTACCCAGTAATTGCACTCCTGGGCACTTATTCCAGAGGATTGGAAACTTATGTCCACACAATGTATGCAAATATTTATAGCACCTTTATCCATAATAGCCAAAACCAAAAAACAACCCAGATGTCCTTCAATAGGTGTATGGTTAAACAAACTGTGATACATTTATACTATGAAATACGACTCAGAAATCAATAGAAACAAACTGCTGATACACACAACCACCTTGATAGATTTCCAGAAATTTGACTTGAGTGTAATTTTTAAAAATCCAAAAGTTTACATCTGGAATGACTCCATATATATAACATTATGATAAACTCAGAGAAATGGAGAACAGAATAGTGGGTTTCAGGGGTCTTGAATGGGGATGAAAGTGGGTGTAGCTATAAAAGAACAGCATGAGGGATCCTTGTGGAAATGGAAATGATCTGTATTTTGACTGTACGAATGTCAATATCCTAGCTTTGTGACATTGTACTATAGTTTTACAAGATATTACTATGGGGGAAACTGGGTAAAGGGCACATGGGATCTGTTTGTATTATTTCTTACAATACCGTATGAATCTACAATGCCTTCAAAGCAGAAGAGTAATTAAAAACTGTAAGAGGTGTGCCTTGTGCCATTGAGTACGTTTTTTATATGGACAAAGGACATTACTTGCTTGTAAGGAACAGTTTGCCACTAAAAGCTACCATTCATTATTAACAGTTATGGATTTGGTCCCACCTGCATCATAAGTGAGCTCCTTGAGGGTCTGGTTCATGTATTATTTATCCATAAATCCCCCACCGTGCCTAGCAAGCACCCTGCTATGTAATAAGTGCTCAATAAATGTTTGTTGACTTAATGTTTTCATCAGCAATGCATTGAGTATGTGTATTGTGCACTGTTAACACATGGTTTGCTGCAAATGAGAGAAATATTAAAGAAATGTGTCATCAAGTAAATTAATGCCATCATTAAAAAAAAGCAATTAGATCTCTTTGTTTTGTTTTATTTTTAACTAGTGTTCTGTTTATTGTTTTCATTTTTTCTTTCTGTCTTTGTGTCTGATTACAAAAGTAATAGATATTCATTGTAGAAAAGTTTTCAAGACTAGAAAGGCATAAAGGACTTTTATTTACCTATTTTAATGACCAGACAAGCCACTTCTACTCTGACATGGTATGCTTCCAAGTGCTTGACCTCAGTTTTCTTTTTCATTGAGTCATTTGTTCATCAGATGCGTGTCAAGAATCTGCCAAAGGCAGTCATACAGACCCAGAGGTAAACGCCGCTTCCTACATTCTCCTACAAATGAAACAGACTCCTTTGTTTGAAGGGTCCAGCTACAGGGAGCTCGTTTTTTTGTTTTGTTTTGTTTTATTTTGTTTTGGTAGCCAGTAGCAGAATAACTTCAGCTTTCTGTGCTCTGACATCACAAAAAGACACTTGCTCCGTGGTCAATGATAAACACAGCTGAGTATTTCCCTCAGCAGTAAAGGTTTCTAGAGGACATCTTCAGGGGACATCTCCTGGTCCAAAACCACAACCAACAGAGAAGGCAAGAGGCAGCCAAAGGGTGTCCACTGGCATTTATGTGAGAATTTGAGAATTCAGAAGCTATCAACTTGGACATTCTAAAACAGAACAAAGCAAAAGGCAACATAGGACAAGACTCTAAAGTCCAAAACCACCTTTATTTATATCGGATCTGTAAAACCAGGAAAAGCAAACAGTGTTACTCAAAAAAAAAAAAAAAAAAAGAAGAAGAAGAAGAAGAAGAAGAAGAAGAAGAAGAAGAAGAAGAAGAAGAGTAATGCCTCCAAACAGGCAAAATGTTGCTTTATCAACAGACACACATTATTTTAATTCCGGGTATTTGTTGCTAGTGTAAATTTTATCCACCACCCTGAACAGAATTAAGAAAAGTTTTTGGGATTTTTGCCAGGTAGGCACAAAAATATCTGTGCTGTTTTTTGTTCCACATTTTGAAAAAGAAGTAGACGAACTCAGAGAGCACATTTCTGTTTGCTTATTGTTGCTGTTAGTAATAACAGGGAACCAAAGATTCTAGATTTTTACCAAAATGCCAAGTGAGATTCCATACGCAACACATTTTTCAGTTCATTTTCTGAAAATATTCCTTTGCTATGGAAATGGCTACGCAACTTATCCAAATAAAACACATTCTTCCCAGGTGAAGACCCTCTTCTGAACTCACCGTATTTCTTTGCCTTTCAAATATCATGATCTAGTAGAAACTTGCATTAGAAGCAGTCCTGCCAGGTATGGACAAAGCTATAGGAGTAAAGTTTACTTTTATCATCACTTAATATCAGTGGTCAGTGATTCTAAATACTTCTTTTTGGTGTGGTTTGAAGTAGATTTCCATGTTTCCATCCAAGAAATACTGATTCCACATTTACTCCATAACTGCCGCAAGCGCCGTGACCCTCACCGTAATTTACACAAATTTCCCCAACAGCATAGTAGATTTGAGTTACATAATTGGTTAAAGTTTTTCTTTTTAAAAAAGGAATACTCCTTTTAAAATTACTTTAACAAAAGGCAAAGGTAAAAAGTGATTAAGGGCACACATGGTAGGGGAAGGTTGTCTATTGATACACACAACTTACAAAGGAATACTTAAAGAAGCAAAGCCGTCCATCCACAGGCACAGCCAGCAAGGCAATTCCGACCAAAAACAACTCTAAGTGCCTTTACAGTCCTGCCAGTCCCAGAATCCCCTCAGTCTTCACGGACCTGGGAGTTATGGGACTGGACTCATTACCATCCACTATCCCTAGAGCTCTGAGAGACAGGGACAGGGGATGGGTCTGTTTTAATGGAAAACACACTAAAACTGGCAAGGGTCATCAATGTAGTGATTGGGCAGAAGAGAGAAGACCTAGTCAGCTGGAAGAACCAAATCACATGTTCTCAGTCACTCTCCATCTGTCCCTGCCAAACCGACTGCGTGGGGGCCTTTGCCATCAGACCTCCCAAACAGGTCAACCCATACCCTAGCAGTCAGCCCGACCCCACTGCACTGCTGAAGCTGCTCTGCAAGGTCACTACTGGGCGCAGCCTGGCAAATACACTTTTTTCTCTCAGATGCCACCTTCTCTGACCTCTCTGTCATTGGATCCCATCGCCTGCCCCTCAGAGCTGCTCTTGTCCTTCCACTTCGGTGACACTAGTTTCTTCCTCTTTTTCCTCATCTTCTTGCTGCTCCTGAATTCTAGGCATTCCCAAGTCTGGAATTCTAGAATTGCTGTTTTCTCTTATTTTTTTCTTTTTACACATTCCCTCACACTACAACTATACATTTTCTCAAGAGCCAAATCTCCCTTCCATAGGAATCTCTCTCCATTCACAGCTCCAGCTCCACAGCTCTCCTGAGCTCGGTTCCCATTTCCAGCTTCCTTTGGGATGTCTCTTTTGCTTCGTGCATGCAAAGGGTTGGAAATCGAATTCATCTTCTGCTGCCCCAAGCCTGAGCTTCCACTCGTGTTCTTCATGCCTCTTCTCTCACCATTCACTCATGTACCCAGATTAAAACAAAAACAATTTATATTTCTCCTTTGACCTCATATTATACATCCAATCAGCAGCCAAATGCTATTGGTTCCACATTTATTATTTCCCCTATGTCTATCTTCATTCATTCCAATCACTGCCATCACCCTGACAAGACCCTTCCTCTTTTCAGATCTATATTAATTTAAGTCTGCGTATAGAATCCACCTACTTGGCACTCCCAGATTAATTACGCCAAAGTACCACACACAGCAATGTCATTCCCTGGTTTTGATTGTAATCCAAATTAAGAAGGACTTTTACACAGCAATCTGGTATACATTTGCCAGTACACACATAAAATTTCATGTTTTCTCTCCAGAGGGTAATGTACTTTTAAAATTCAATTTCATTTGATTTTAATTTCTAAAAAAAATATTGATTACTTGTGACCCATGAATGAGCCTAAAAAGCACTGGCTTGTAAGACAGCTTGGAAGAAACTTGTTTTACCCTGTCTCATCTCCTGGGAGTGCCCTTCCCTCTATCCTTCAGGTGAAGCAGAAAATTTCAGCCTTCTTTAATTATGCCTAGTGCTTTAAAAACCCTGCTTTTGTGTCCACATCATTTCCTTGCACATGCCTGGTTTCTATCAGTCACACACACACACACACACACACACACACACCGCACACACACCCTCTAAAACCCCACCATGGAGTAGGTTTGGGGTAACAGTGTCACCTTGAAGGTTCTTTGCTCTGCTCAACATTTCTACTACCTTTTTCTTCCCCTTCAGATAGACCTTTTGTCCCCATATCCTTCTCTATTTGCCACTCGTGTTTCACCTTCCAGAATAAAGATAACTATACCTAGAACATTCTTTCTTGTGAATGTGGAAATGACTGCAGGCCACCGTGTGCCTTCTTCTCTCATCTGATGCTTACATAGTCATATCAGCACCATTTCACTGTTCATTTTTCTTTTCTCCTTTTGTTAAAGGAAAAAAACTTCAATGATCTTCAAGAGTTGACAAACATGTAAGGCAAGAAAAATATTAGTATAAAGGAGAAGAAAAGCTGGAGGTTTAAAAACTAAAATGGAGATGTTTTCTGTTCTATCTAAATACTTGGATTATAACAGCATTGCTTCCCAGTATTTTTCATTTCAAAGCCAGAGATTGGACTTTGAGTAAAACAGACTTAACGTGAGCTATCTTCATACTCTAACCACCACTTATAAGATTGTTACTATAGGGGTAATGCGAGTTTCAAAAAACAGACTTTATAGTCAATAAGCATATGTAATATGACAGAAATATCTCCCATACACCTTCACAGAATATTCTGTTGTTTGAAGTGATATCACTAAGTTTTTATTTTCTACATCAAAGGAGAAACAGAGCTTGAATAAAAACATTCACAGAAATTTGAGATTCCCTTTTTAACTATTAGCTTCCATTTTCTCAACTACATTTTTAAAAACACAGTTGTTATAAGAAGATAAAATACTATGTTGGTGGATGATGGTAGAGAAATCCATCCAAAGGGGAGGGAGGAAGAGGAGATAAAGCAAAGAACGGGAAGAAACCATAAATTAAAAGGCATGCTTGAAGAATAAATGGTTGCCTTGCTGTGAACTTGCCTTATTAAAATTCAAAGGTATTTATAAAGATTAAAAATTAAGGTTGGCTGGAGTTATACAGCTAGGCAAATTCTCTGCAAATTCCATTAATAATTAAACCTTTTACAGCATTGTATGTGATTCCTAGAGGAACGCATTAAAGACATGGTGTGTCCTCTGCCCAAGGTTAGGCAAGAAGCCAATTTACTAATGAGAATTAAAATTCATGAATTCTTAGTTCGGAACACCATGTGCCTAGCATACAGGGTAGGAAAAAATAATCTATAATAACTTTGGATTTAAAAGGAGAGGCCAAAGAAGAAGGTGTTCGGAAGCAGGGACATTTCCATATTGAAGCTGTTTTGTAGCATCCATGAGCTTTTTTCTCACTTCTTTGGCATTGTAGATACTGTCCATTTAGTTTCACTAGTTTTGAACAGCCCAAAACAGGCCATCAGTAATGCTGGATGCACCTGCTTAGTAAAATACTCAAGGGAGGGATTTCTACAGGTTCACTGATGAAGCATTTCCCTGTTCCAGTAAAAGAGTTTCCTAGGCCAGGTGAATGTCTTTTCTATAATCTGAGAGAGATAGAGAGAAGGAAGGAAGGAAGGAAGGAAGGAAGGAAGGAAG
>NW_012102499.1:78213-133260 GCF_000951045.1 Mandrillus leucophaeus
GGAGGGATGGAGGGAGGAAGGGAGGGAAAAAGAAAAGAAGGAAGAAAGGAGAAAAGAAGAGAGACAAGAAAGAACAAATGGACATCAGAAGAAAGAAGGAAAGATATTCCTGCCTTCTAAGAACACACTACCTCTCCTACCTGGCCTCCTTTCCTATCAAAAAGAACATGATGCATTGAGATTAAGACTTTGTCCAATTTAAGAAAGAGCTAATAAGTATTTTAGTTCTGAGCTGACCATAACGTGGAGATTGGGAAAGATGGAACATGACGAGATTGTGAGAAATGGCTAGCTGTAGAGTATCTCCAAATGGCCAGCTCTAAACTAATTCTCTACTCCTTTCCTATGGCTTCATCCTTAAGATCACCTCATGGTCATAACATCAACCCAGCAGCAAAAGCTGCCTTCCAGAAAAGCTTTACCCAGACACTTGTGTTGACATTTCCTTGACCACAACTGTATCACACCTATAGCTGCAAGAGAGCCAACAGCGCCGTCCAGCATCAACAGACCTTTCTGCAGTGATGGAAATGTTCCATCTGCACTATATTATTTTATAGTCACTTGAAACAAGAAAATAAAATGTTAAGCTTATTGAATTTTAAATAATTTAAATTAAAATAGTTACCTGTACAGATTTTCAAATGAGCAGTACAGTAAAAATCAAAAACTCCTTTCATTTTCAAACTACATGGTAACTGTAATGAGGCAGGCTGGGGTGGAAAAAGGAATGAACAATCATTGAGATAATTTGTAAGCATGTGAAACTGTGTGAATGACTTGACAGTTATTGTTGCATTTAGACCTCATAGAAGCTACAGCAGGCTTCACTGTGCCCATTTTACAGATAATATAACTAAGGCTCAGTTTAAGTAACTTGGCTAAAATCATGGAGTTCATAGTAGCAGAAATGACTTTTGAACCAGGGCTCTCTGCCAGCAGAGCCCAGGGTGTCCCTGTTATCACATAGAAAGCCTCAAAGACATAGGAAAGAAGGGCCAGAATTCCTACACAAGACACCCAAAGATCGAGGGGAGAGAGTTAGCCTGAGTGACTTATCCCTCTTTGTAGTACTAGTCCTGTGGATTCATTTGCCTGGTCCCCTTTCCTTCATGGTAACTTAAAGATTTATTTACACATTTATGTATGTATTTATTTAATTGCAAACCAGTGTATACTCATTATTTACAAAAACTAAGATTTCTCCCCAAAGTACCAAAAGCAGAGTACAAAAAAAAGCATCCCTAATCCTGCACCTGATTCTAAAGCTTTTCACCTCCCCTCTCCTTCTCCTGAAGTATTGTGAAACAAATACAGATGCACACTCACTCACCCTAATTCTCACATTCCTACAGCATGCATGGGGACTCTTGGAGGCTTTCAAAGAAGAACACACAAGAAAAGTCTTCTGCCTTCCCATAGCAGGAAAAAGAGATCCCTAAAGTGAAAAACACCAATAGTATTGATGGAAGTCTTTTTTTTTTTTAATTTTTATTTATTTATTTATTTTCAGACAGAATCTCATTCTGTTGCCCAGGCTGGAATGCAGTGGCATGATCTCAGGTCCCTGCAGCCTCTGACTCCCAGGTTCAAACGATTCTCCTGCCTCAACCTCCTGAGTAGCTGGAATTACAGGCACACACCACCATGCCTGGTTAATTTTTTCATATTTTTAGTAGAGACAGGATTTTACCATGTTGGCCAGGCTGGTCTTGAACTGGCCTCAAGTGATCTACCCATCTCAGCCTCCCAAAGTGCTGGGATTACAGGTGTCAGCCACTGTGCCCAGCCTGATGACAGTCTTCAGATTCAACTACTACTGAAGCAATATTACTAAAATAACATGCATTTACACTTCAATGTAAGGTGACTCTAGTGAGTTTTGGGGCATTCTATACAGTGGGAATTATGGTCTAGACATACATGGAGAAGAAGCCAGGGGAGGGAAGGGGCAATCTAGCCCTGGACTGGACTGGGGTTGGCTCACTCTCAGCACCACCATCATTGCATTTTAGGAGGTGCAGTCTTTTGGAAAAAGAGGGTTATGAGGAGACAGATGAAAAATCAATATGCTCTTCACAATAACTTGAGATTTCTTGTATAAGTATTATACATAATGCATTTGCTCTTATTTTATTGGACTTAAAGCACTGTTTACGTTTTAAAAATTATGGCTGGGCGCAGTGGCTAACACCTGTAATCCCAGCACTTTGGGAGGCCAAGGCAGGCAGATCATGAGGTCAGGAGATCAAGACCATCCTGGCTAACACAGTGAAACCCCATCTCTACTAAAAATACAGAAAAAAAAAAAAAGCTAGTTTTGGTGGCAGGTGCCTATAATCCCAGATAATCAGGAGGCTGAGGCAGGAGAATCACTTGAACCCGGGAGGTGGAGGTTGCAGTGAGCCAAGATCACGCCACTGCACTCCACTCTGGGCGACAGGGCGAAACTCCCTCTCAAAAAATAAAATAAAATAAAATAAAATAAATAAAATAAAATAAAATAAAATAAAATAAAAATTATAACAGAGCTACAGTAATTTATATTTATTGCCTCATTTTGAGGGTTCTTATCTGTGAGTTATCTGCTGGGGAAAAAACATTAATCAAAGATGTAACCTGTAATTACCCATTTTCTTTTAGAAAATGCCATTCTATTTACAATGTTCTACTTCGTAGTTTTATTTCTAGGTCGAAGAGGGAGCTGACTGTATGCCGTTGATTAGCACAACTGGCTCCTTACCTCCTGCCACTCATTCGTCTTTTGATCAATATGTGGCTTCTTGATACTTGCAAAGAAAAAAAAAGTTTCTGTACTCAAATTGATAGATGAGTTTAGCTGTTGAAAACTTTTTAATTTGAAGACTTGGGGGAGAGGAATTTTAAATGAATCGATACAATGAGGCCTTTGTGTTTTAATCTTATCCAGACTGTCCCTGTTATCTGAGAAGCGCTCAAAAGGCTTCCTCTCCTACTGGAGAAGGTGGTATTCGTGATCCAATCACTGAAAAAAGTAAGCAATGTACAGTTAGACTCACTAGTGCACATATTTTTACAAGGCATGCCTCTGAAATGTATCCTGCTTTTGTCCCTTTAGAAATGGTGTGGCTGTCATGACCTCTGAGAGATAAGGATGCTGTACCAAGAACAGGGAACCACAGAAGCCAGCCTCTTCTGTGTGCCCACAGTGTTCTCGGGACTTTTCATGGGGTTCCTGGACTTAAGGATGAAAACTTGAAGAATATCCTTTCTTCACTAGCCTCAACCCTGTGAATGTACATGGAATCCTTCGCACACCCTGAACCTCAGGAAGCTTAGGAGCTAGGTTAAGGGTAGAAACAGAGTCAATGAGCAGAAACAAGTAGCCTGGTGTCTGGTCTCACCTCTGCTCTTTATTACCTGTGAGACCTTGGACAAGTCACTCCATGAATAGTTATCTTTTAAGTGAAGAGATACAATTACAGGACCACTAACACCCGAACCAACACTCATTTTCCGAATGTGATCGTGGCTATAGGGAAGTGCACACTTCCTTTCCTGACACTAATGAAATTGGTCTGATTTCCAGCAAGAGAATCAATGCATTTGGTGTCACGTCTCATGGGAAGGATAGACCTATGCCCTGTTCCTTTTGCTTGAGATGCCCAAAAAGTAAGTTGTTCCTGTAACATGACCTGCTTCCTTTACACCACGCTGACAGATATTCTTCAGTTGCATCTTTTTCGGTTTTCTAAAGGACCCTAAGACTTAGGTAAGGCAGGAATTTTCTTTGCACAGACCAAGGGACAAAGAATTTGAGAAGCTGGGTGTCCACCCCATAGGGAACTGGAATCCTGTAGTATCCTGGTCTTCGGGTTCTGTGGGGAGTCCACTCTGCTCCACTGCTCTGTTCACATCCAGACATGCTTTCATTCTGCACTCTTGTCTCTGTCCTGACTCTAAATCTCTTTTCCCTTTTTCTTCCTGTCTCTCTCCTTCCCTCTATCACCCCAATATGAACAACAGGAACAGGAAACACAATTTTCATCTAAACAATGTAGAATCGTAGGACGTGCTATTTTCTAAGCTCAGCTGGTTCCAATTCCTGACCTATATTTAAATATGTTACTCAAACTGTGGGTTTTGGCCTTTACTGATATAGTTGCAGAGGAATGGGAACACCAGACCGGGAAGTAGGTCATGGCTGGTGGGAGGGCAGGTGCCCTCCTGACTTTCCAGAGAAAGAGAAAAAAAGTAAAGGATACGAATTAGTGGTGTAACAGAACTGTTAAAAATTCTACTGAGATTGGAGGTACAAATATAAAACCCATTGCTACCATGCCTGGGGTCCTCTGGGCACCCTTTCAGATATTTTAAACACACTCTATGTTTTGTCCTGAAACACACATTCAACTTTTGATTGGGTGTGGTTTCTAACTAGATAAGATAATTTTGTTTTTAATTTCAAAGTCATTCAAATTTTCTGAAGCGAATTAATGCTCCAGTTTGTCTTTAAATAAACACATATTTCATGTTTCCCAATATGACTAAGGAGATATTCATGCTGACATCCTTCTAAAAGGAGCTGTATGTTAGGCTGGAGAATTATCAGTCCCCTCAGCTCCCATGTTTCAGTGCTCAGATCACTCAAGAAAAAGCACATTTGTGTTATACTAGACTTTGTTGTCACTGAAGACAAACCTGTTAGTAAAGCAAGTCTTTACTCAGAAATAAACTAAAAATGCCTGTAATCCCAGCACTTTGGGAGGCTGAAGTGGGTGAATCACCTGAGGTCAGGAGTTGGAGAGCAGCCTGATGAACACGCTGAAACCCCTCTCTACTAAAAATACAAAACTAGCCAGGCTTGGTGGTGCATGCCTGTAATCCCAGCTACTTGGTTGGCTGAGGCAGGAGAATCACTTGAACCCAGGAGGCAGGGATCACAGTGAGCCAAGATTGCACCATTGCACTCCAGCCTGGGCAACAGAGAGAGACTGTCTAAGGAAAAGAAAGAAGGAAGGAAGGAAGGAAGGAAGGAAGGAAGGAAGGAAGGAAGGAAGGAAGGAAGGAAGGAAGGAAGGAAGGAAGGAAGGAAGGAAGGAGAGAGAGAGAGAGAAAGGAAGGAAGGAAGGAAGGAAGGAAGGAAGGAGAGAGAGAGAGAGAGAAAGGAAGGAAGGAAGGAAGGAAGGAAGGAGAGAGAGAGAGAGAAAGGAAGGAAGGAAGGAAGGAAGGAAGGAAGGAGAGAGAGAGAGAGAAAGGAAGGAAGGAAGGAAGGAAGGAAGGAACTGAAAACACTAGATAACCCTCTTTATTCAACAGTGTTTTAAGCCACTGCGTAATTCTTCAAGTCTGAGTATGTACATAGTAAGAACAAGGTCTGCTTGTTCAAACAGAAAGATCTACTTCACCTAAGTGCATTGTAGGCAGCCGCAGACAGACAGGATATCACAGTATCACTTGGAAAACCACTAATAGCTAGTAAACTGGAGTTGACTTCTGAAAAAGTGATGGCACCATGAAAAGACTGTCCTGACAGAGAAGCAGAGACTTCTGCAAGCCCAGAAGTCAGATGTTGCTAGGCTGCTCCTGTGTGGCTATAATGAATCTCATCAGCTATAATCATTTCCCAAAAAGACAGAGGTGAATCTGTCTTATAAAGATGGTTTTCAAAGTCAACTACAGATATTATAGAAAAAAAAAAAAAAAGGCAGTGGCAGATAAGACCTTTCATCTTTTGCTTATCCCACGGGCTTTTCTGCCTCCAGATTTCCTTGCACATCAAGGGGGTTCTGTGCAAATCAGTGGGTCTGGCCCTCTGCCCACTCTGGGCTAAGCTGTGGTTGCCATGGCTACGAAGACAAGAACGACCCTTGGTTTTATAGAGCCCTGGGTCCCTTCCTCATAGGTCTTTTCAGTTGGCATTTCTTTCGTCTTCCTCAGAACCCCATGTGGCAGGTGCAACAAGGAGTTCACCAATGCTCCAGCCAGAGTGAGTAACGAGGGACACATGCACGACCAAGCAGAGCAGCCTGAAGCAGTGGTTTGAGAGGGCGTGGAGGAAGGGCTTACTTCCACACTCTGCACTTCTGGGTCCTAAGGCACTAATCACACCTGGCTCAGGCATCATTCTCAGCCTCATGCTACTTTTGTCCAGGGACAGAACAAGAGGTGCCAGCACTCAAGGGATTCCTGCGCCACAACACAGGGGACCATGATGACTGCTGAAATAGGCGGCAGGGGTCCAAACTATGGCATACAAATGTCATACCAACACTGCAGGGGGGACCCCTGGGGGAAGTAGGGCATGGTGATTAAGAACAGGGGCTCAAGGCCAGGTGCGGTGACTCATGCCTATAATCCCAACACTTTGGGAGGCCGAGGCAGGCAGATCACAAGGTCAGGAGATCGAGACCATCCTGGCCAACATGTTGAAACTCCGTCTCTACTAAAAATACAAAAATTAGCTGGGTATGGTGGCGTGTGCCTGTAATCCCAGCTACTCAGGAGGCTGAGACAGGAGAATCACTTGAACCAGGGAGCTGGACGTTGCAGTGAGCCGAGATTGTGCCACTGCACTCTACCCCGGCAACAGAGCGAGACTCCGTCTCAGAAAAAAAAAAAAAAAAAAAAACGGGGCCCAGAAGGGCCCTCCAAAGATCCAGCTTAGCCCCTCCATTTGCCAGCTGTCTAGCCATGGGGAGCTACAACAATCCCCGGGCTTTGGTTGCCTCATATGTTGAATGGGGTCATGACAGGAAGAATAAGAACATCTCTCTCAGAGCGGGGCTGTGATTCCAGGAGAGGTCAGACAAACAATTCTAGGAAGGGAAGGTGGTCTGCCTCCCCAGAGTATGCCTACTCCTCTGACTCCTAACTCTCAGCTACTGCCACGGCTTCCCCATTTACCGTCATTCGTCCTAGTCTTCATCCTCATCCTCACCATTCCTCTTATCAGGAGCCACTCCTAGAGAGAGGCAGAAGAACAAGCATTTTGTGGATATGTCCTGACAGGCTTTAGGATATCTCACTATTAAAGTTTAATCCCTCCTAAAGCATATGGTAGGAGGTCATTTATGTATAAGTACAGTCATAAACCATAGGGCAAAAAACATTTTGTTAAAATTTTGATTTATTTTTAAAAAGCAGGTCCTTCCAATGTACTTACACTCTGCCAGTTCCATTTCAGAGGTGTCTAAAGTAGTGAGATAGCCCAGAATCCTCCAGGACACTAAATCACTTTAGAGACACACCACTGAGGCCTAACATCACGAAATTACTTCTTTCTTTCCAATCTATGGGTTTCACAAGTGATTAGAACTGGATTACAGCCTCGGCGAGGAAAAAATGTGCTTCCAATTTCCCTCACTGTATGTGCCGGCCATCCCCATGCTCCTGAGCCCCAGCTCTGGGCTGGGCAGTGTTTCAGGCATCAAGGATACAGCAGTAGGCAAAGACGACCAATGTCCCTATCCTCATGGAGCTGCCATTCTTGCACAGTGCCTGGCACACAAGGCGTACGCCACAAATCGCTGCTCAATGAATGCACGCATGCTTGTTCATTCTAACGATGAAATCATCCTGCTATATTTACAGTAGCCATATAATTTCTCTGAAACATGGAGCCACCTGCATTAACCAAAGTTGCCTTGTTCAGGAAAACACACAAACAGATACACTTAGGTTCATTTCCCAGATAACTCATCTAAAACAGAACAACAACAAAAATGTCTGAGAGAGTGGGAGAAAAGAGAGGGTGAGAGGCTTACTCAAAAGTGGGGTGGCCAAAGATCCTAGAAACATGTTATTTATTTATAAATTAACATAGGCCTCTGCAAGTGGACAACATGGATGAATGTCCCATCGCACCCTTTAAAAATGTTATCAAATGAGTTAAAAGTCTCGGAGCACCATTTATTTGCCCTGCGTTGCTAGGTAGTAACTCCCTAAACCCCCTCCATGCAGCAAGCAAGCCCCTTCTACTACAAACTTCCACTGCAGAAGGGAAGTGGGAGAAGGCAGGAAATCCTGCGAAGGCAAGCCTCACAGCTTTGCACTCTCTCAACACTCTATCGATTTGCTCACACTCCCCAAAGAGCTGAGACATTTTATCATCGTGGCCATAATTGAATGCCATCAGGGGTTCAAGAGGACTTTCCTCTTTAACATTTAAAAAGATAGTAAGAACCGGTTTAAAAGCCATAAAACCTTTACCAAGAAGCCAAAGGAGCCCCACAGCCAGGCCCTGCTTTTCTGGTCTCCCTTCTTCATTGTGGTTATGGGTGCCTTGGTCATGGGCTCCAGAGAAATGTGGAGAGAATTCCCTGTCTCTCCTCTGGGATTTGATTATCTGGCTGCCAGGATGAAGTATAGGAGAAGAGAAGAGTTGCTTAGGGAGGATCATTTAAGGGAAAAGCAGTTTACAAAGACTTTTATGAAAGGCTGCTGCTGTGAACCAGCTAATGGATCAAAAGTGCCAGGGAATTCTAAACCTACTGATTTCTAAAATCACATCTAAGCAGCATCTCCAGACTCAGAAAGTAGAAATCTCTGTACTCAAATAATTGCTTAAAAGTTAGGCCTGGAAAGTTGCAAAGTATGTCTTTACTTTAAAAGACATTTCTTAAAAGACACTTTTAAAAAGAGTACGAAGTCCACGAGCCTCCTGTGATTTTGTTTCTCTCATTGTCAATATCCTGCTGTCTCCCCACCCTTCACTTCCTTCTCTTTGTCCTGAGTATGGTAAGCTGTATAGGTTACTGTCTCAGGTTGCCCTATTATCTAAGGGTTATATTTTTTTCCATTATTGCTTAGATAAGCTTGAATCATAAACCTGTATGTTTTCTTGTGAGTTTGTTCCAGCTGAGCCAAGTGGCATCTGTCTTATCTTCTCTGATGCCTGTCCAATTTCCCCTATCTATTCAGCTTTGTCTGTAGCTAATTAGAGGAAAAGGCTTATGAATTGTGTCCCTGGTCCTGTATGGTGTTTTGAAGTCATTCTACACAATATTAGAAATGATTGATAGTTATCTGTTGTTTAGAGATACATATGGCAATTTATTTATCTGATGTCTGTCATCACTCAGATATATTTGCAAGTTAGTCTTCACAGTAAGATTTTTGTAGGCAAAACGATTGCTTGGATAATAATTTTACATGACTACAATATTTCCAGGCTGTAAAACTCAAAGAAGCTCCTTGCTCTTAGCCAACCTTGAGCAGCATGAAGTTTAGATAGAATATTTAGGTGGAGGTTGTGGGGTATGGTGGGGGAATCTTCCTGTTATTTGCTGAGTAGTATCTGATGGGTCCATGCCACAAAATGAGACAAAACAAAAAGTTGGGATGGTTGAACTGCAAGAAGCCAAAGGTGTGGCTCAACTTTGCCTTAGCTCAGCAGCCAATGTCCCAATAACACACAAAGCTAAATAATATAATCCGTTAGAGGAGATAATTGCTGCTAGTCTGCCTATACAAACTGTGTCCCGTTAAACTACACGTGCGAGCTACAAAAGAGAACCGGCTCACAGCTGGAATACATCCAAGACTATGGGGCTGCAGCTTCTTAATGTGGGTGTACAATGAGGACTATCCAACCCCCGCCTCGCAACACCAAAACACCTCCACGTGTGGGGTCTCACCAGCGCATGCAATTGCCAGGCACCTGTTAGACTTTTCATTTAGCCGAATAACACTGAGAGGCCCAGACTTGGGAACACACTCAGTGCACAGTCCTCCCCGCCGGATTGAACAGCATGATGATATCTCCTTGCAACACTCGGTTTGACAGGCCTCCTGGGGCACATTCCGTCTGTGTTGCCCTCTCTCTGTCCCTGAATGTACTGCTTCTATCTTGGAAAGTAGGGTGACCTGTTTCTTGTTGTCAGAAGAACTCCGTAGGTTTGGAAAAGCCAGATAACTTCAGCTCCCACAGGTGGCTTCTTTTACTACACTGAAGGCAGAATGAGCAGTGTCTGTCTAGTTGGCCAAGAAGCTTTATCCCTAGCAATACACACCATTCTCCCCTCTGGGTCGCGTTGCATGCCTTGAAGCAAACAATTTCCTCCTTTGTCTCATGGAACAATCAGAGTAAAATCAATGATACAGAGTCCGATTCACAGACACAAAGGCAGACCTCCTAATAAACACACAGTGTCTGGGGCTCGCGGGTGTCTGCATGGGTGTGCCGACTCTTCCTATCTCTGTCACACGCTGCCCTGCACGTCCACATCTACACTGTCAATGAGAAGCTGCTGCAGGCTTTTGGGGACACTGAAATAAGAGCATGGGGTCAAGTGCTCCAGAATTTCTGGGCAGTCAGAACTGACTTCTGGGACGATTCTTGTTCCTGCGAGGCAAGGAGAGGAGCAGAGGGTCTCAGGATAGCTGCCTCTGGATCCAGCACAAAGAACAGAAGTGAACTTACATGATTTCAGATTTTTCAAATGTATTAAAGAAACCCAGTTCTCACACAGAGTATACACTGCATGATGCCATTTATTTGGAGCTCTAGAACAGGCAAAATGAATCTATGGTTTAAAATAGTCAGAACAGTGATTGCCTCTGGTGGAGGTTGAGTGGAAGAAATTGACTGGAAAGACATAGGAGAGACCTTTGTAGGGTTAGTAATGTTCTGGATCTCAACAGGGGTTATGGTTACACAAGAACATATATTCACCAAACTCATAGAATAGTACATGTAAGGCTAGTGTATTTCATTGCATGCAACTTTTATAACCAGAGACAGAGAAAAGGAAAGAAGGAAAAAAGGAATGGAGGGAGGGAGGGAGGAAGGAAGGAATGAAGGAAGAAAGGAAGGAAGGAAGGAACGAAGGAAGGAAGGAAGGAAGGAAGGAAGGAAGGAAGGAAGGAAGGAACGAAGGAAGGAAGGAAGGAAGGGAGAAAGAAAAGAAGAAAGTACAGTAATTTTTTTTTTTTTGAGATGGAGTTTTGCTCTTGTTGTCCAGGCTAGAGTGCAGTAGCACGACCTCTGCTCACTGAAACCTCCACCACCTGGGTTCAAGCAATTCTCCTGCCTCAACCTCCTGAGTAGCTGGGATTACAGGTGCCTGCCACCATGCCCAGCTAATTTTTGTATTTTTAGTAGAGATGGAGTTTCATCATGTTGGCCAGACTGGTCTTGAACTCCTGACCTCAGATGATTCACCTGCCTTGGCCTCCCAAAGTGGATTACAGGCATAAGCCACCATGCCCGGCCTAGGACAGTAAATATTGAACTGCAGTTTGTACTTGAAGTGTCCCGTTGTCTTCAGCTTATTCTGAAATGCCTCTAGAAACTGATGGACTGATGATGCACTGACAGGGAAATCTTAATTGTAGAATCCAAGTGGGTAGATGGGTGCCCACTGAATAATTCTTCTGTATGTTTGAAACTTTTGTTAATAAAATATGAAGAGTGGGAAGAAGATATTCAATACTACTCTTTAGAAGTCAGGTTTCAGAGTTGGCAATGTTAGTTTTGGGGACGTGCCACATGGAATCTCTCACACAGAAGGTTTAAGATGTGAGAGACAGAGCGAAGGCAATCAGGGCAGTGCATATTTTCTGTACTTTGCCTATGTGGAACCTACTGCTTGGGGCCTCTCTCTGGGCCCTACAGGACTGTAATATACAATCACGTGCAGCAGCAGAGCTCAGATAACTTAAGCAAGAAAAATGTCCTTTGGATAATTTGCAGACTTTGGCCTGAAACAAGGGCAGATACATTTAGATATATGATTTGTTTTCCGGCTGCTGTGCTATTTCAAAGTATCCTTGTTACTGATTGTAGTGAAAAATTCCTCCACCCTCAGGGAAATAAATCAGACTGGGTTACTAATACCCTGCAGCTCTCCTAGCCTATATCCATCTTGATATCATACGGGCTTAAGTTCACCTCTTTAAAAAAAAAAAAACAGTTTTAGTGTGACACATGCTGGTAGAGATTTTATTAAGCAGAATATATTAGCTGAGCCAAGCAAATTAAGTTACATCCCTGGACATCTCAATAAAACAGGGTCTTTCCCATACTTCTCTAGGTTCTAATTTACAACTTAATTCTATGGGTAAAGGATGAAAACATAGACATGAACATCAACAAAAATCACTTGTATTTAGCTTTGGGATTCAGTCATATATGCACACTAAGTGAGATTAATATGTGGACTAACCATCTGTATTCTACTCTCGTCCCAGATCCACCCTACTGGGTCCCAAGACCTAACCTTTCAGCTGAGAAAAGAAGAAAATCCCAGCACTTATTTCCCTACTGGCATGTCCACAGTAGCGTGCCAAGGTAAGCAAAACCATGGAATGCATATTGCCACAGCTTCCACAAGAGTTCATTTTACTTGACTATTTGGGAGAATATATTTTTATAACACATATAACAGATGTATTCCGGAAGAGTGTGAAAACTCCCATGTTGTAGTGGACTATCGCTTTGATGGCCTCCAATGCACCGTGTCTTCCTGTTTTCATGCTCTCGTATAATCTCTTCACTTGAATCTGGGCTATTTTAACCAAAAGAACGCAGAGAAGGTGAGACAGTGCTCATTCTAGAACTTCAGCTTTCAGAAGGCCTGGCACTTTTTTTAAAAAAAGAAAGCTTGACCATCTTGAGTCCTCCATGATGTGAAGAAGCACAAACATCCATTGGACTGGGGCCCTTGGCTGACAATTCCAGCCGAATTCCCAGCCAGCAATCACCAACTACCAGCGATAGGCAAGAGACCATTTTGGACTTTCCTATCAAACTGACACCACACGGTGGAGTCAACAGCCAGGTTGACACACGAGACTACGGGAAAAGTAAATTGTTCCTATTTTAAGCCACTAAAGCTGGGGTGGTTTGTCACACAGAATTAGATCACAAAGTATATGTTTAAAATAAAATCAGAGATATCAAAGATGTATTACAATTGAAGAAAGCACTTTAGGGTTATATTCTCATACTTCTGTCTGCCAGTCAGTACTTCAATCAGGATGACTGAGAAGCATTTCCTTATAATTCACAAGAAGATAATCTCCCAGATTCAGGTGTATTTCTTTGTTGTTATATGATCTAGGGGAGCCTTGTATCCTAAGTCATTGTTCGATTACCAGAGATAAGCGTATTTTAATCATGGCATTCATCCCAAGGCGATTGCTAATGGGATCCTTTGAAGATACTATGGAAGTAGGAAGATGGAAATTTCATTTATATCTTGCTATCTCCTCTAGATCCCTTACTTACTTTTCTTTCAAATTACTGCTTCTGTAACTAGGAGATTTCATTCAAGTGGTCACCTATAAACCTAGAAGATGAGAAAAGATCAAGAAGGTCCAATCTACATGTTCCCTACCTGGGACAAGCAACCTAAAGCTAAGGCTAAGAAATGGATCCTTACCCCAGTAGTTCATCAAATGGTCCCTTCATAAAAAAGATTCTGAGTACCCCCTGCAGGTTAAATCTCTAAATGTAATAGAATCAATTTGCCCCCATCTGGCTCTGAGCCTGTCACATGAGGACGGTAAGGGTCACAGCCATTAGCACTGATCAGTCACACCCATGGACCTGCTGTCACCCATCACCACCATGTTTTATTGAAGGCCTTAACAAGACGTCCTGAGTTATTAGTGACCTAGCGTGACGTAAGGTGAGGGAGGGGGAAGCAAAGGGGAGGAGAGCAGGACTGATGGCTACTGACTACAACATGCCAGGCATCATGCTAGATGTATGTGTATTGGAAATCCCTGAAGATGCAATAGAACCGGAGAAGTTGGGCATTTTTATCCTTTTATCCTCATTTTACTCATGTAAGCAAAGTGCTAAGTGCAGCAGCTGGCTCTTAATAAGGCCCCCATACAGCAGTCATTTTTATCTTTATAATGCTGCTACTACCATTTTTCAGAATGGAAGCTGAGGCTGATTGAGGTTATGTGACTTGCCCAGGGCCACATAAGAGTAGAAGCTGTGAGGCTAGGATTAAAACTCAAGTCTGAAGCAACTGTCTCGATACTGGTAATAATGACGGTGTTGTCAGGACAATTTTTTCTGAAAACTAAATCCTGGTGAAGACTGAAAAAGTTATACTTTTAGAATATGCCACCAATGATACGTCATGTCCACATTTAAAATACAAAAATATTGGCTGGGCACAATGGCTCATGCTGGTAATCCTAGCACTTTGGGAGGCTGAGGTTGGTGGATCACTTGAGCCCAGGAGTTTGAGATCAGCCTGGCCAACATGGTGAAACCTCATCTCTACCAAAAATACAAAAATTAGCTGGGTGCGGTGGTGCACATCTGTAATCCCATCTACTCGGGAGGCTGAGGCATGAGAATCACTTGAACCCAGGATGTGGAGGTTGCAGAGAGCTGAGATTTCACCATTGCAGTCCAGCCTGGGCAACAGAGTGAGACTCTGTATCAAAAATAAATGAATAAATAAAAAATAAAATACAAAAGTATTTTTGAGTCTTACTGAAAAGTATCAAAGTTATTTTGGAATTACAGAAAGGTTTTTTAAAAGTGTTTTTCTAAAGAGCCACTTTAAAACAATTGCTGTCATTAATAAATAATGGGGAAAGTTCGCCAACGGGGCAATTAGCCAAAAGTGAAGGCTGGGCTTCCCAGAGACTTAAACTGAAGCAGGTTTTGTGACTTCTGATTTGTCCTGATCGTGGACTCAACACTTTTGCCATTATGGGTTGAAGCAGGCCTCTGGGATCAGGTGAACTTTATAATATGTTGAGTCCTCTAAGGACTGGGTCCAAACTCTTAGGGATTTTCATAGGATTGGTACCCAGTGCCTGGTTACAAAAAAGTAAAGACAGAAGTCCCCGGGGTGGCTTTGAGGCCAGGGAAGCTGGGTTTGAGTCTCCTGTCTGCCACTTTTTTTTTTAATTTATTTTTTTGAGATGGAGTCCTGCTCTGTTGCCAGCCTGGAGTGCAGTGGTGCTATCTTGGCTCACTGCAACCTCAGCCTCCCAGGTTCAAGCGATTCTCCTGCCTCAGCCTCCAGAGTAGCTGGGACTACAGGTGCCTGCCACCATGCCCGGCTAATTTTTTTTTGTATTTTTAGTAGAAACGGGGTTTCACCATGTTGGCCAGGATGGTCTCGGTCTCTTGACCTCATGATCTGCCCACCATGACCTCCCAAAGTGTTCTCTGCCACTTTCTACCTGAGCTGTGAGTCTGTTACTTAAACTCTTCAAGCATCCCTTTACTCGTCCATAAGAAATTGCCTGAAGGTGGAGTTTAGCTGAGATAACGTATGTGGAAACACTTAGCAGATGGCAAGTCTTAAAAAAATTTTCTTTTTCCTTCCCTTTCCAGAACTGGTTAAGTTTTCTCAGTGCTCATCTCTAACATCTGAACCCAAGAACCACATTTTTATTCTGTTTTCTTTGTCCTGGCTGGCTTTTTCTTGCATTATTAACTATGTGGAAAAAAAATATGAGGCTGGATTTGTTTTGTTTTCTCTTCTACTCTAGTTTATCTAGATGTTATGTACCTTTTAAAAAAATGGGTTTTGTCATCCCTTGTAACATTTATCTGAATTTTAATCAAATAGGACAGAAAGCAAGATCATGTGTCCCTTTTGTCCCCACAACATCAAGAAAATAATCTGCAACCTCAACTAACACTAACAAATAATCTTTCCTTTAAGGAAAAAAAAATGTGGACCCAGCCCTTCTGTAGTTTCCCAGTTTAAGAGATTTTTTCACAGGGGTCCAACCAGGAAGCTGAAATCTATGTAACAAAGTCAAGCAGAGAATAGATGCCACTGGTCCTGCTGGAGATGGCTATCTGCTGTCCCTGGAGGCAGTGACTATTGGATGATGGTCAAAAAAGGAAATAGCATTTTGGGCCACCCTCTGGACTTGATCACTGGGGTATCTGGTCTTGCTGCATGAAGAATCCTTACTACAGCTTATTATAGTCAAGCAATGATATCAAATCATTTCCTTCTAGAAACTCACATCATTTGTCTCCAAGGCCTTTAAAGGTGTCATAAGTGATATTAGAGTATATTTTTAAAATTTCTTTGACAGCAGGAAATCTTCCCCTCCAGGGGGTACTTAATTTCTTGCTGGTCACTTGGAGGTGAGCAGGTCTTAAGGTCTTAGGCTAGGTCCATGCCACAGGGGAGGACACAAGCTGATGGAAGATAACCGTAAGTTGATCCCCCAAAAATTCCTTGGCCCTGAAAACTGACCTAGAGAAAGTGCCTGACTTAAGGCGATGAGAAGAAAAGGAGCAACACATTCAGACTTGGTTACAAAATACCAGTTTGGGCCTTTGCGAGAACCCCTTACATTTCCTGAAATATTACAAATTATCCTGAAATAAAATGCACGAAGAACTGCCACAAATCATTGATTTTTTTTTTTTTTTTTTTTTGGATGAACCACATACTTTCCGCCCAAGCAAAACTTATTCTTGGGAACGGAGTCCAAGCCCACGCTGAATCTTATCTTTTGTTCAAACCCCACACTTGTTTTACCCTCAGTGCGTTTCGGCAGAAACTGATAGCTAATGCTTTTCATTAAGCCAGTCAAGAAAAACTGCTTACCAGGTTTTACTCCTTCATCAGCCTGACTAATTACACCCATTCACTGTTCCTTTCATACAGAGATTTCAAATTCCAACTCTCAAAGACACACACCACCCAAGAGACATCTGCTTCCTGGCTTGCTCTGTCTCCTTTTACATTACCCAGTGAAAAGTATTTGGTGGCCTAGAAAACACAAGCTAAGCAAAATCTAGAAGCAAGAACTGGTTTTAAGCTGATGAGGGGTCAGCTCAAGGAGAAAGTGTTGACATATAGGTAACAGGAGATGGTGGGATAAAAAGACACAAAAGAATCTTCTCATGCAATATATTCAAGGAACGGCATTAGGCGAACAGACTCCAGTGGCAGGCCTCAGATACCACTGTGCAGCAACAGAACAGAAAAAGAGAATGTGCCTGTGTCACTAAGACAAAGACTGATCTGAAACAGTTGGAGGCCCCAGGTTAGAGCAGGGGCTTCAGGGAATGGCAGTGGCCCTGAGCTTTGGTGATAATTGAGGCTGAACTTGAACACCCAAGCCTAGGCAGTGCCAGGGTGGCAATTACATTTCTCCAAACCATCAAATGTTGGGCATTAAGGAGGCGAGGTGACCAACAGCTCCAAAAGCTTTGGAAGCTTCTTCCCATTGGATCATGGTCCCAACTAAAATGTTGCCTTCCAGGAAAAAATATAGGAAGACAACATCAACCTCATGAAGAGTTATAACCAATACTTCCTCTTTGGGTGAATTTGTGTGGCACTGCTTTACCTGAGTCTACAACAAATTCTTCACAGTGGTCTCATTGGTCACATGTATTTATACTGGTCACACATTTCATATACCTATGAAAGTATATAGTCTTGACCTAGAGAGTTAGCTAGTTAGCTCCAGGTGTTCTGTATTCTCTAAAGTTCTCTTCTTTCAGCTCTTTTTTTTTTCTTTTTTTAAAGACCATGTCTCGCCTTGTCGCCCAGGCTAGAGTGCAGTGGCACTATCTCAGCTCACTGCAACCCCTGCCTCCCAGGTTCAAGCAATTCTCCTGCCTCAGCCTCCTGAGTAGCTGGGATTACAGGCAGCTGCCACCAAACTAGGCTAATTTTTGTATTTTTAGTAGAGAGGGGGTTTCACCATGTTGGTCAGGCTGGTCTCGAACTCCTGACCTTGACCTCATAATCCTCCTGCCTCAGCCTCCCAAAGTGCTGGGATTACAGGCGTGAGCCACCATGCCCGACCAGCTAATTCTTTTGTTGGTGAAAACATGATGGTAACAAAGCATAGAATTCTTCAAGATGGCAGTAGGAAAACCATTTTGAATGCTGGGTTTCAGTAAGTCTCTTAGGAAATAGCCCTTCCTTACTTTCTTTTCTTTCAAAGTTGCCCAAACTAACTCTGTTTATTGTTTCAGTCTAAGGGTTTTCCACGTGTCTGACATGATACTTCTTGGGATTATTAAAAGAAAAAAAATAAGATAACTTCTATTCTGCTACACATTCATTTTATGTGCTCAATATATTACCATACAAAGAACACCAGATGCAGTTCCCATTTAAATGGTGTCTTTAATATAAAGACCCGCTGAAATCATGTTTGTATGACCGCCATTCTTCAAAAAACCACGTAATAGCTGGAGACTATGTTTCAGGGGCTTGGTCTTGTGATTTAGCACATGATTCTTTCAGTGGTTGGTCATTTGAATCTCATTTTCAAGGGATCATCAGAAAATAGGCCTCTGGTCTTTCAAGTTTCTGATTAGTGAAGCCATGCTAAATAACTTCTGATTTACCTAAATCACAGATTGCAGAACTGAGTAGCCTGGAGGGACCTCAATGATCATCTCTACCCTAGAAAGTTATAAAGTATTAATTAGACCTGGAGACATATTTCAGACTGGCCAATGCCCTACTTCTTTCTACAGCCCTAGGCTAACTAAGGAGCAAAGAGACTGAGTTTTCCATCAGTTCCCTTGCCTCCTGACTATATCCGGTACATATTTCACATGTTCTACTGTTAGTTTAGTGGCCTTTTTATTATGTTTAATACTGCAAAAAGACACATTGATTCTCAGAAATGCAAATAATAGTATGGTTGCAAAAAACTCTGGTTGCACTAATACATATTAAATAAAGAAAATATTTAAAATCACTCTTACAGGCACACACACAGTATAATTAGTGTTCAGTGTCTGTGATAAATAGTGCCTGACAAACTGTTCAAGCATCATAAGCACTATGAGAAGACAACAGTTTTATTAAACACTGAAAATTGTATTTTTCCCAGTGGTTGTATTGCAAGATAATGAACTCTACAAGCGGCGGCAGAGATGCAAATTCAATTTTGCACAAGACTCACAAACGTCATGATATATTATGCCAGTGGAGACACAGCCTTCGTCTAGACAAAATGCAAAAATGTCCTCATGTTCAGTAAATGTGTATAATTAGGAAAATATGAAGAACAGCTAATCGTCAATATTGCATGCATGTCTGTATCTCCCATCTTCTTTTTTTCAAAAAGTCTAGTTGAAAGTTGAAGGTCACTATTCTAGGTTGCAAATGTCAGTTTTTCAACTTTCAAAAAAAATATTGATATTTGTAAAATTAGAAGGTGCCCTAATCAGGCCTCCAAATTTTCTAACTCTTCTTTAAATTTTTGCTTTCCACTGAGTTATATGCAAGGGTTTTAATTTATAAGAGCAGGTTTTATTTTACAAATAAGCAGACACTGTCTGAGGACCAAAATTGAAGCAGCTCTGATAGTTTTATTAATTTATTTGATTTACTTCTGGTTTCTCTTACCCAATCTTATTTATGTCAAAGTAAGTTGAAGCAGAATTCATTATGTAGTGAAATGCAATTTGAACACTTTTCATTGAAACACGGTGATTCAGTCATTTCTCTCCATCTGTCCCATTATCTCTTCTTACATTATTTTGTACAGATCAAATCACATAAAATGAAATTCCAAAAGAAACTTAAGAATTTGTAAGGAGGAATAAAATAATCTCCCAATAATTCCTTATACTAAATACTAAGTTATACAACTAACATTCTGATAGTTTGACATGATTATAGCATATTTTCTCTGAGAAAAGTCAACTAGGTTAGTGCACTTGAATTTTGAGAAAACTTTTGATGCAACTCCAGTTTCTAATCATTTTGATACCAAATTATTAGAAGGATTGAGCCTAATCTCAACTGGGCATTTCTGCATTTTGCTGATTATATAGATTAAAACATTTGCCAATCCTTTTCAAATAGTTAAGCTTAGGAGTTCTGGCATTTTAGCAACTTTATGAAGTGTTTGTGAAAATGTGAATCAGTAGATTCTTCTCATCTGCTATTTGGTGACCTGTGTCAGGTGTATCACTGGTGCACAGAGAATCCTTAACTCATGAATGGATCAAGTTCCATACTGATGATGCAGAAACAAGAACCATGGCCTCATGGAGACATAGCACTTGTGATTAGAATGACAAGACTATTCTTTAAATGCCTTTTCAACTCCTGTGCTACTATACCCTCAAAGCCACAACACCTGTGCCCTAAACCCCCATGAGTGAAATAGTTCCATGTTTAAAAACCTAAAAGAATTGTACAGCAACCAAGTAGGGTAACCAGGTATCAGCAAAGCCAGGAAAGCTAGGAAAAACTTATCAGCAACCAAGGTACAAGCCTGTCCTCAGGGAGCTTGCCACCTCACCTCACCTTACCTCACCCAGCTTCATGGTCCTTCTGGATGAGAACCTTCCACAATGAGTCTAACCTGGAACAGTGATCCCCAAACTCTTACATTTATCCTAATCATCTGGGGGCTTTTTAACAATGCAGATTAATTGGCCTCACCTCTAGCCACTCAGATTTGATACATACCAGTTTGGATGCAGGGATTTGATTCTTAGGAAGTATTTCTAGTAGGCCAGGTGTGGTGGCTCACGCCTGTAATCCCAACACTTTGGGAGGCCGAGGCGGGCAGATCACCTGAGGTTAGGAGTTCAAGACCAGCCTGGCCAACATGGTGAAAACCCGTCTCTACTAAAAACACACAAATAATTAGCCGGGTGTGGTGGTGCCAGCCCGTAGTCCCGGCTACTCAGAAGGCTGAGGCAGGAGAATCGCTTGAACCCAGGAGGCAGAGGTTGCAGTGAGCCGAGATCGCGCCATTGCACTCCAGCCTGGGTAACAAGTGAAAACTCCGACTCGGAAAAATAAATAAATAAAAGAAAGTATTTCTAGTTATTATAATGCAGTCATGCACACACTAGAACAAGAGATGTCACAGTGAAAAACACAGGTCCAAGAGCTTTTGCTTGCTGACAACTGCCAACAGCCAAGTGGCTTGCTACCAGACTTGGGGTTAAGGATAAATAGATACAGATCTCCTCCAACAGTGGTGTCCTCCAGCTTTCTTGCATATTTGAGAAAAACGAAGCTGAGCAAAGCCACAAATAAAAGAATGCCTGGTAACTTGCTACCATCACCTTCCAAATCACCTTGGCCTTTGGCAGTGGCCAAGGGGTGGCTCTCCATCAAAGATGAAGGACTTGAGACTCTGGTCTGGCCTTTACCATTTAGAATCATGCTCTCCCTTGTCGTCAATTTTGAATATAAACAGTGTTTTACAGTATGGGAAGAAATTTCAGGATTTAAATGACGGGGAAAATGAGAAAGTTGCAGATACCCATCTCATCAGTTAAATTGGCTGCATTTCCAATGTAAACTGCCTCAAATCCATTGTGGGTCAGTGTGTGTGTGTGTGTGTGTGTGTGTGTGTGTGTGTTGGCAGGAGTGTGAAAGAAGCCTGGCTTGATGGCTAGACAGAGAGATGGGCACGAATTCAGTGTGTGCATTAAAAACCAATGCTAGGGTTTGGGTATCTGGGTTAAACTCCTAGCTCTCCTGCCTAGTAGCTATATGTTCTTGGGCAAATTGCCTAATTTCTCTGTGCTTTACTGTTTTCCTTCTGTGTGATTAAAGTAACAAGGATACCCACCATAGGACTATTGTGTAAATTCAATGAGAGAAATATGTATATTTCCATTAAAACTTCAATATTAGGCCTTGTGAGAAATTATTCTCCCATAATACAAAACATAAAGCTTTGGCATACCTGAAACCCAAGTTACAAAACCAGACAGGAGAATTCTCAAAACATAAATTACTTAGGAGGTGGGATAGAAAGAGCAGGAGAAAAAGCTTCAAACCCAACACTGAACAGACATGGCAATGGGGATAGCTAACATGCAATTCAAAAGGAAAGGTAGCCAAACTTCTGCTCCTACTAGAATCACAGGCAAATACTAGAGATGTCTGAAGCTCAATGAAGTAGAGATGTATTTTCTTCCCAAAGCTACAGTAAGATGACAGGCAAAGTAGAGAAGATCATCCATTCCTTTGTTCATTCAGTTGTTTACTACCTATTTATTATAAACCTACAATGTCCTAGGCATTGTTCTAGGAGCTGGAGATGCCAAAGCACTTGTTCGTTTGTTGAACAGACCATAATTCAGAACTTACAAAATTGTCAATAAGTATTTATTTCCATCTGCAATTTTTGATGTCAGTCATTGACTACTGCCACTGAATTCCTGGTGAGACGTGACTTCCTGATTACACATTCATCGTCCAACAGAGACATATGACTATATACCCTGAGCCTAATCTGAACTTGCATTCCCACCCTTGTTGTCCCCTCCCCATCCTGGAGTTTTATTGTTAGAGGTCCCAGACAGTCTTATTAGTCAGAGATTGGTTTTATTTCCTCTCGTTGGGAAAATTTTCCATACTGGCAAATGTTCCGAGATTCATGCAAAAACACACACAACCCCCACCCCAGGGGAAGCAAAGGACTCATCAAATTCTCTGTTTGGAAATATTTCAGCCCCTTTTCTCTGAAGTCACATTCTAATTAGTTTCTCCAAACCGCTCTCTGGCTGCATCTCCACAACCCCAAAGGGCTGGCCACGCTCTGCAGCTTTGTAGCTGATAATGCATGGAGGTTCAGCGGGCTTGGAACTCTCTAGTAAACAATATTTTGAATGTATTTTATTACTTGTCACAATGGACTTTGAACTACATTTGAATAATTCATACTCCAAACTATGGTCTTTTCTAAGTTATCAAGATAATTAAGAGAATAAACATTGAGTCAGAAAATAATTATTCATTTTGGCTAACCTTGCCGTTCTAACTGATCTGCACTTACCAAGCCCAGTAAAGAAGTGTTGTATGATGTTTTTAAAGAACATGCGTGACTCTCTCTATTAAAAGACTTATATGAGATATTGGTCAACATGTGTGTCTGTCATAAAGTGCTCAAAAATATCAGCTCCTTGATATCCCCTGACTTTATGAAGCACGTAGACGCAGGCTTGGAAGAATGCCACGTATGAGTGCCAACTCTTGTTTTTAAAACGGCTCTCTAAAGCATAAAGATCTATAGAAATTTTGACTCCATTCGATTAGCCAGTTTGGAAACATGGGCCTTTGAATGGAAAATGAAAGGACAAGTTGTAGAAGGTGAGCCAGAGGAATACTTGTCTGTCCTCTGAGATGCTCATAAGATTGGCAGCAAGGCTGGTTCCCCATAGGATGCTGATAAGAAGGCTTTACTAGCCACTGTGTTCCCTTGGCCTCCTGGTACAGGGTGACCCTGCCCAGGAGTGGTGGGTTCTCACTCCTCCCAGCATCACCTACAGAAACTCAGCAAATGTGTGCACCTCAACGTGCTCCCAAACATACTTGGTACACTTTGAATTCTTTTCTTGGACATCAAGTTCACCTCGGAAATCAGATATGCTAATCTCAGAGGAGTGAAGCCACTCAAGAAAGAGTCTGAGATCTATGGTACAGCTTGCTTTTTCTAGGATTTTCTGAAAGAAAACTAAAAAAGTAAACTTTTCAGAGAGGCCTTGGCAAAAGAAAAAGTGGGATTTTACATAATTTTAATTGGAAAAAAAATAAAAATAAGGGCTTTATATTCATGATCATTTAGTATTTCTGGTAAAGACACTACTGAGAGAGAAAACATCACAGGCCAGTGAGTCTGTGTCAACCATTGCACTATAGATGGCCTGGGCTCTGCCCACTGGCAGGTTCCTCCTTTAACAGAAAGTTCGGTATCCACCATGTGGACACTCCTCACCCTTCAGATCCGAAAGTTAATACACCCCAGAATACTTGATCACCCACATGAAAGGCGCAATGCTAACACTACAGTTCCTCTTGCTGAGTTAGAAAATTGTTGGGTATTAATTTGGAAAGGATGAGCAGCGCTGGGTTAGAAAGAGCCCTCACTTCCAGGACACCCACCTGGGCTTCAGTAACAACCCCTTGTTCAGGGTGGAATTTGGGTTTTCTTTTTCCTCCTAACCTTTCTGAGTCTCACTTCTCCCATCTGTAAAACAGAGTAATATCTATACTACAGCAAATGATTAGGGTTTTTTTTTAATGTGAAAATACAATCCATGGGGCCTGTCCCATAAAAGGCATTAGATAGGAATTATGTAAAAATAGAGAATGCAAATATTACAAAAAGAGCTCATGGCACTAAGAAACTGGCTGAGTGAAAATGGGGCATTTTAAATCTCAAATAATGTATCTTCAACTTAGCAAATGTATCATACATCTCCAAATGTGGGGGATAAAAGCAATATAGATTTTTTTTAAGAATTTCACTTATTTTTTAAAAACTTTTATCCATTTTTCCCCTAGATTATTTCTCAAACTTACTGAGAAAGTTCCCGATCCTCCCTCCTGTCCTTTTCCACAAAATCTCTCTCTCTTTGTCTCTGTCTCTGTCTCTGTCTCTGTCTCTCTCTCTGTCTCTCTGTCTCTCTCTCTCTCTTTGGCAGCCTCATTCATTCCCTCACTCTGGAGAGTCACATACAACAAATAAAAATTCTAAAAATTAGTGAGAAGATGAGCATGCACTTCTCTGCTATTTCAGTAGATAGCACAGGATGGTTACTGCTGGAGATGCTGAGGCTGGCTGAACAAAAGGGAAACAGGGGACTGCGTCTCCAAGGGAAGACGAGGCAGTGAGGAAAGAAATTAGGCCAGGAACTCAGGAAGTGGCAGAAGACTGACAGATAATCAGCTGAGAAGTTTGTGTACACATAACAGCTTTGCAAAGGCCAGAGGTTTCAACAAGATCCAGGCCACGAGGAGCCCGGAGGCCAAGGCCAAGGCTAAGGGGAGTGAGATTCTTGCTTTGTGCACACAACTTAAGGAAATGCTAAAAAATCAGTTATTGAGATAAATTATATTAAGTGTAACACAATAGTTCTTGATAAAATTGAATGCAAACATTTGTGCTTAAAAAAAGTTGTTTTTTTTATTTATTTATTTATTTTTTTTAGATGTTGTCTCTCTCTGTTGCCAGGCTGGAGTGCAGTGGCATGATCTCGGCTCACTGCAACCTCCACCTCCCGGGTTCAAGTGATTCTCCTGCCTCAGCCTCCCAAGTAGCTGGGACTACAGGCATGTGCCACCACGCCCAGCTAATTTTTGTATTTTTGGTAGAGACGGGGTTTCACCATGTGGGCCAGGAAGGTCTTGATCTCTTGACTTCATGATCCGCCCACCTCAGCCTCCCAAAGTGCTGGGATTACAGACATGAGCCACCGCGCCTAGCCAAAAATATCAGAATTTTAAGGAAAGACAGGATCTGACCCTGAACTTGTAGGACTCAGCTCACTCACCTTACACTCATCTCAGTCCTCCTGGGATTATGCTGGCTTTATTTAAAATTTTGATATTTTCTTCATAGATCTTTTGCATTCTTTTTTTATCTTTTAAAATGTTGCATGAAAATATTATTTGAGTACTGAGACTTTTCGTGCCACTTTAAATTCTGTGCCTTAAGCGAGCGACATTCTTGCCTCACCCTAGTGCTGGCCTACCTGAGTGAAGGAGTTGCTTCAAGAAAACCCAGAGAGGCTATATGGGGGCAACTGGGGAACCAATGGTGACAACTTCTAAAGCACTGTTCGTGGTGCCTTGAGGAATCCCAATATTGAATTATATTCTCAAGTCTATGTAAGAAAAATAATTAGTAGGTGATGAAAGTAGGCAACAGAGACCACAAATATGACACTCTTGTCTTTATTGGTATATGCGTTTGGCTCTGAATGATCAACTACATCACAAATTCCAGTACAAAAGTCTCATTTTCGGATAGATCATATAGATAAAGAATTCCAAGTTCCATCGGTCACTCATACATACACGTGGCAAGCCCTGGAGTTTCTGAACATAGGAAGAGAACGCAAGTCATGTGTTAGGTCCACTCTCTTGCGTGAAATGTGGAAGAGGGAAATAAAATTAGGCAACATTTAGCAATCAACAGAACCCCTTCCCTATCCTACCGCAGCCCAACATGGTGGAGCAGCAGCGGGCTGAACGGCTGAGACCAGGGCAACAAGGCAGCAGGAAGTGCCCAGGTAGGAGGAGGGTCCTTGGCCACATGGGGAGCTTACAGAGATAATCACAGTAATACACAGATGTAGTGCCCATTAGCCAGCAGGGTTTCCTTGAGGAACATCAATCCATACCCACCCACTCAAAGTCCCCTCTCTCCAAAAGTAGATAGATGGTGTGGGGACCATATGAACTAATCCCCCAACCCAGCAACCCTTTACATAGCTCTGCCCTCACACCAAAGCTCTTCCTCACACCGAGACAACAGGAGGCACAAAGGCCCTCAATGACATGAATCCTCTCAAAGAGAACAAAAGAGGGCACTGAGATGTTAACGCCAAGAACTATGCCGATGAATCAGCCATTAGACTCAAATCTGGCTAAGATCCACTTTACTTAAAAATTCAGGATGTAATATGTAGGAAGTGGCAGAGCATATACACAACCCGAGAGGGAAAGTGTGATTCAGGACATGAGTGATGATCTTATTCTGCCTGCTACTTGGCCGCTGTCGCCCTCCCCAAAGCCCAGGAGTTTGGAAGTCAGCGGCGTAGCTACGTATCACCAATATCTTACTAAGAAAACGAGTGTTTTCCTCTTTCAAATCCAATGTCCATAAAAATCTAGGTAGAATTCAGTGAAATCAAAAATCTCACATGTAAATAGAGGAATTTTACCATCAACTCAAAACAAAGACTCCTAAGAGGGAAAAAGACAGACTAAATGTATTCATTCTGACAACACTTGGGGAAGAAAGGCTACCCTTCTAAATGAGGCTCAAGCAGCTACATGTATTGATCATTGTTTCTGTAGATATTAGGAAATGGCACTAATGAAATTAGGAACTAGGAAGAAATGTGATCATTAGCTTCATAGTTCCTGAACCCTAATACATACGGAAAAAAGGGGAGGAGAGAAAAACCACGTGGGTAAAGATATTGATGTTTATGGAGGTAAAACCAAGATAGAGAAAATGTGAGACCAGTTAGTCCATCTGACTCAAGTACTCTATTAATAGAAGGTAAGAACATGAGTTCTGACCCTGGGTAAAGCAGTTAGTGCCTCTCTATTCCTCAGTAGTAGAGTGAAGACCAAATGACTTCAAAACTAAACCCTTTGGGTGTTGCAGGGAAGGGGAGTAAGTATTGAGCACGAAAACATAAATGGATCTGAACATTAATCATTCCTGTAGGAAAACAATTCAGGTGGCTGCTTAGTGGTGCCATATCTGCTTATTTTATAAGCAGACCTTTCATGTAATCTCTAGTAAAGACATTCCCTAAAGTGGACACTAGCTATTTTGATATAACTGCACACTATAGGGCTTTATCCTGTCCTCTCTGTATCAACCACTTTACTGGAAATTTAGGAATATGGCACTCAGTCCAAATGCCATTATTATGTAATGAGGAGCTTAGGTTCCACTTTATTGCACCCAAAAGTTCAATGGCATGGTTAAAAAATGTGTTCATTAATAGTAACAGGATAAAAAAGAATATTGATGTCTACCCATATACAGTAATGAATAAGAATAATATATAGAAACTAGGCTTATATTATTGTTTTCTTTCTGGGATTCCCCCCTGCCTTTGGTTCTGAAATCACACATATCTAATCTCTTACATCACAGAAACTTATTCATTTGAACTCATTTTTAGAATCTAGCCTTAATATTACTGTGCAAAATACCAACACTAACATATTATTGGATTTCATACTATTGATAGAAGCCTCCTTGCCAGAACCCCAGTCTAGATCTAGAGGCCTCAGACATCAGGAGAGGAAGGAAGGCTTTCATGATGAAAGATCCGGGGATCACTGGACAGCAAACTCCATCAAGTTTAAGCAAAGCTGGGAGTGACCAAAGGGAGACTCCGGCTCATCAGAGGTCCTTGCATAGCCAAGGGATCCTCAGTGGAAGAGAAGGCATCCCTAAATATTGGGAAATGTATGAGATGTAACTAGCTTGGCCCTTTAAGATCCAGCACACTCAGCTCTTTGAAAAGAGCTAGCTAGGGTGAAGAACTTGGAGGCAAAAAGTGATCATCTGCTTCAGTTGAGCAATAAACCGCATGTAGAGTTATCTGGAGTGATGACCCTAAATGAGTGCTCTCAGCCTGCCTTGTCAGAACAAGAGGGCCTCTCATTTCCTGAGTCTTTCCAGCGCATAACACAGGCCTCGTGTGCTCTGTGATACTTACCATATGAGAGTCTGACGTGGCCAGTTACGGCCAGACCCCCGCTCTTAACCCCTGCACATCCCCAAGGAAATACAAAATATGAAACTGGGAATAATACACCCAATGTGCTTCCTACACACTGTGTGGCACAATCACCCCAAAGGGAGCCATTACTATAAATATATTAACAGACTCCAGTACAAATAAAGGCAAGGACACATATGGTCAGACTTTATATTACAAGAGATTAAAAGGATACCCACAAGAGTAGAAAGCCATATATCCAAATGATGTCAGTGGTTAACTCTAACTGGTGGAATTACATGGGACTTTTCATTTCATCTTTGTTTCTTATGTTTTCCAGGTTTTCTACTATAATCTGTATTATTTATTTTTGTTTTGAAATACCCATTTTAGGGCACTTAAAAGCATTTTGGGTGAGGAAGACGATTCTATCTTACTAGCAAAAATCATTGGGCCTATACCAACTGGGATTGACCAACGCATTGCGGTCTGTTTAGGACTGTCCTGGTTTTAAAAATGAAAGTTTCACATATCAGGAACTGCCTCAGCATTCTCTCACTGACAGGAAGCAAACCCAAACAAAGGACAGAATGGATTCATCTCCTCCTTGGGCTGCTCTCTCAGTCTCAGGAGGCAGAGGCTCTTGCTTCCAGTTAGGGGCTGAGTCCAAGGAGAGAGATTCCTTTACGTGGCAACCAGGTTGAACTAAGAAGTAGCTCTATCCCCATTTCCTTCCTGGCCGTGGGTTAGAGAAAATGTTTCTTCTCTTGCCATTCAAGAGAAAGAAGAACAATCCAGAAAAACTAAACAAAAACCCACTACAACCTCAGCGATCAACCTCAGAGCAGCATCACAGCTCCCCAGCAAGGAGACCTGGCATGACAATCTGAGAAGAAGCCCAGCTATGGTGGTTACTCTCACAGGCTGGCAGAATTAGTAAAGACAGAGAAAAGCTGCACTTCCCAGGGAGGAAACCTGCACTTTGTTATAACAGCTGCCATAAAGGATTGAGCATCACATCCAAGAAAAACTCCAGTGGTCCCATCTCTACTTAACCAGAGGGAGCACTCAATTGTTCAAAGCACCTGGGTAGCAGGAGCTTCTTAGCAATGTAGGAGGTTACTCTGCAACTGTGTCTGCTGAGCTGGTCCTGGTCCACAATCTGCTGGCACATGCGAGAGTGACCAACCCAAGACCAAAATGGGGGCATAGCTTGATTGGATTCATCCTGTTGGTACACACACTCCAGTCAGGCTGGGCCTTGGGAAATACCCAGAACAAATACATTAGGATCCTCCATCTGCTGGGATGCTTCTAGAACATCACTGATGCTTTGGTGAAATTGGACTGAAATGTCTGATATGTGCAGGATGCAGAACTCCATCTTGGTTGGCTGATGATGAGGGAGTAAACGCAGTCTTCAGATTATCACTCTGAGTGTCTCCCTGACCTAAATCCATAACCTTTATTTTTGTTTTTTTTTCAGACACCAAACTTAGAACTGGAGTGTTTTCTCTAGGAGGTCTAAGAATACTATAATCAGGTGATCTTTCTTTTTTGATAACAAAGAATAATATCACCCAATGGTCAGATGCTAAAAGCATGATTTTACTTCACTGTGAGTGTGCTTGAAATTGGTTTGCTAACAAATCTTCATCTCGGTGCAGCTTATAATAACAAGGCTTACATTTTAAATGTAATTATGCAGCATGTATTCATTTCCTTTCTTTTAAGAAACTGAAGTTGCTTTTTTAAAGCATTATTTGATAGCTTCTTACCATCTCCTTTGGAGTTGAAAATGGAATATGATATCAAATTGTTGTAGCTAGCAATGGGGGGGCCATGGCACTGAGAGGGGGAAAGAATTGTACTGGGACCTCCAAAACAGCAGCAACGTACCATGAAGGTTCCCATGAGATGAGTCGTCAACCCAGTGTGCCATAAAAGAAGCAATTTTTAAGGATCCTAAAATAACTGCATTCTCTGTCCTAATGCTCATGCTGGGCAGAATGGACTTAGCTTATTTTTAAAGTGCAGGCCATGGCCGTCCAAGGCATACAAACAACTCCCAAAGCAGTCATTATTTGGCCAATTAAACAATTAGAAGAAAATATACTTTTGAAAGACAAAACATTAATAGGCAAAGTACAGAAGAAAGTGCTAAAGCAATTGTTTCTACCCGTTTATCAGTCCTATCTCTAACCATCAAAATGGACCATGGTCATTCGATTGCACTGAAGTCTGAAGATAATCTCCGGTAACTCTGAAGGGCCCCACACTCTTTGATCTAATAAGCTTCTGGGTCCTGGATATAATTCAGAATTTTTGCTCATGTGTACTCAAAGTAATACTGCAAATATGTTCAAAACCTCTGTGGTTCTGTGAAAAATATCACCTACATCCTTTCCCCTTATTGGTAAGACAATGACGAAGTGGGCTGTGGCTATTGAGGGGAGCAGAATGGGTGCTTTGTGTGATAGCTTTAGCTACTGTTAAAATACTCCCTCCCTTTATAAGGTCTTCTTTCCTCAGGTCTAGCTGGTCTATGAATCTGTGCTTATCTACATAATTGCCTAACAAGCATGTGACCACTAGGAAAACACATACGCGCACACAAACACACATACACACAAGGAAACACGCACATTAACTACAATAGCTGGAGAAGTATGGCACACTCTGGAGAAAATTTTTAAAAATCCATTTCATTGGAAATGGAATTAAATTGAAAAGAAAAAAAAATGTCAGAATACTTTATATGCCTCTGCCACAGGGAGTTCCTAGCCCTAGGCACATGAAGAGGGCATGCTCTGCAAGTACAAACACATCCAGGTCCATATTTAGAGACAATTTTAAGTCGATTTAGGCCTCAAGCCTAGGACCCTAGCTAATTTACAAGGCTGCTCTAGGGAAGACACAATTTTAGGGAGGACATCTATCGTGTTTGCTCCGACGGGAGAAGATAAGACGCACTCCCACCCTTCGAGAGAACCCAAGACTGATGATTTGGGGTTTTTGCTGGTTAGTGTGTTTTGTTTCTGTTGGTTTGTTTCGGCTCAGAAGGTGTGTTTCCATTGTTCCCTGTCAAAACCTTTCTCAGCAGGCAAGGAAAGGAAAGCAGCACACAGCTGCCCTTGAGCCGAGTTTGTGAATTTTACTGGGAAACCACCCCGTGCTGTCAGGTGACGTGGTGTTCAGACACGTCTAAACAAGCTAGTTGAATTAAAGACCAACTCCAGACTTGATGTTGCTGAGCTCCTCAGCTCCATCTTGCCATCCTGATTGATCGAGGAGATGGGTCTATAGTTAAAGTGGCAGAGTACTTTGAGGGGTTAGTCATTAGAGCACACTGCTTTGTCTTGGAAAGGCAACTTCTTGCTTGGCTAGGTTATGGAAGCTAAGGAGTGACGTCAAGATCTTGTCTGGCCAGAATTTGCAGATAACCATAGAACTCTTCTCCTCCATCAGGCATGGATTTAGCCTCCTTTAGTTCCTGCAGTGACACAGGAGCCTCCAAATACCAAATTATTATCAGGCGGTCTTGGGGGAACCTCTGGGCCCTGCAATAAAGTAGACAGACTTGCTATTGGAACGTGCTCGGGAGGAATTCAGCCCTGTTCAGATTGCTCTACAATCCTGCAAACCACCTCCGGACTTTGTAAATGAAACCCTCATATCACTCCAGATAGTGAAAACATACTTCAGGGGATATAATTGATCACCATCTTTCACTAAAATTATTTTATGCATCATTTTAAGAAGTTGGATTTGATCATGTTTGTTTATTATTTTGTTTTTAAAGCCAAACTATGCACGTATTGAGCTTGTATCACTCTGGACAAGCTACTTCTGAGTATCATTTGTAAAATAAGGTATTTTTATTCATTGATCCTTCAGGTCTAATTCAGAGTATCACAAACGGGTGGTAGACTGCGAGTCAAACCTGCCTCACACTGATATATTTTTATTTATCTCACCCAGTGTCTTAAATCTTGGGGAATCCACACAAAATAATAAACACCTGTTTTCTCTGGAAAAAAATTAGAATATCTGGCAATACCAGGCCCATACTCCAGCATGGTCCTCACTACCCCACATCATTTTTCTTCCAGCCTGTTTCTTACATTGACGTGCCTGATTCTTGTTGGTAATTGGGGTTTTGGACCCATGCTCTAACCTATTCTATTGTAATGCCTATCACGTTGCATTATGATTATATGATGATCTAACTATCGGCCTTGCCAGTGAGACTCCTTGAGAGCAGGGAACAAGCCATTATTTTCAAGAGCTCTCTAGTTCCTAGCATTAAAATAGTGTTATAAATAAATATTTAATGAATTGTCTTTATTATGTAAGTTAGATTCTTAAACTTCAGTGAAATGAATAAGATCATACATATAGATCATATACACAATAGATTCTTACAATTCAGTGATCTTTGTAAGATCACGTGTATATTCTAAAGTCAACATCTTTGAATAGCATGCAGTTTTAGGAAAGAGAAGTAAATAGGCCAGTTTTTGGCTCAAGTCTCTGATGGATCCATAAGAATAGTAACGTTGTACTGTCCATGTGATATTATGCTTTAAGCACATGGTAAGTTTTCTAAACTCTCTCTGAGATCTTCTCAATGTTTTTTTCATTGCAACTTCTTAAAAGAGCCCTTCTTTAGAGGTTCTTTAAAAGCTCACTTGTAAAAAATATTCAATGGGGCTCATGCCTGCAATCCCTCCCTTGGGAGGCCAAGTTGGGAAGGATCACTTGAGTCCAGGAGTTCAAGACCAGCCTGGGCAACATAGTGAGAACTATATCTCTACAAAAAATAGAAATAAAAAATAAAAAAATAAATTAGCCAGACATGGCGGTGCGTACCTAAGAGTCCTAGCTACTTAGGAGGCTATGTCAAGAGGATTGCTTGAGCCCAGGAGTTCCAGGTTATAGTGAGCTACAACTGTGCTATTGCACTCCAGCCTGGGTGACAGAGTGAGACTCTGTCTCTAAAATATATGTTTTTTATATATATATACACACACACATATATGTATATGTATAGTATATGTGTGTATATATAGAGTACATGTATGTGTGTATATTTATATAACACACATAAATATGTGTGTGTATATAGATACACACACACATATACATAGTCAATGGGAATTATCTAATTGAAATCTAAGTTCTCAACATTTCATGGGCCTATAGCAACAGATTAGTCTACATGTCAGGTCTATACATTTTGAAATATTTTAATTTCTGCATGACTACAATTAGAATGTTCAAAGAAAAGATTTTTTGTCCAAAGCCTATTTCTGCTAAAATTGTTATCTAAATCTGTTTAAATTGGCTAATATATTATTAAAAACTTGTCTAATAAATAAACAACTATGTAGGCAAGTTTGATAGGAATAAAACCAATGAAAATGATTATGAGTCATCTTTCTTGTTACATATCTGCTAGCAATTAATATTTCAGTAATATAAAGCTACATCTGGTCAACATGTGGCCAACATCAAAGGTACACCACGTCCTGTGCTATGAAGGAATAGGTCAACAGATAAAGATCCTGCTCTCCAAGAGCTTACAATCTAACCTAAAAGAGATTGCAGAAACACATGAGAGTGCTCATACTCAATATTTAACAGAAGGCCACAGATACACCAAAGATAAAGGAAAAAAATTATGAGATAAAAAAATGACATTTACAAAAGGGTGAAGGGAAGGAAAGAAGTAAATCGCTTCTTCATTCTCATTTATTTGAAAAAGGATTCATGGAAGATTTGTGATTTTAAGTGTTCTTAAAATCATGAGTGTATACGTGGCTTGTTGCCTGGAAAAATGAAAATCTCTTTTGGTATATGGTGTGGAGTGACTGAGGACACAAAGCCGGGACACTGCGGTTGGGTGCAGGGCCTAGCAAGACTTTATACAGAAGGAATGACCAAATGGAGGTTGGCCACTTGGGTAGAGGCCAGAAACTGACAGGAGGCACAGAATGACTGAGCCACACAATCAAGACTACTCCAAAGGGAACCCAAACCTTTGCAAAAAATCCACAGACTCCAGATTAAGGAAATAACCTTTGAAGCCTTTCTTCCTGGATTTCTTTTTTTTTTTTGAGAAGGAGTCTCACTCTGTCGCCCAGGCTGGAGTGCAGTGGCCGGATCTCAGCTCACTGCAAGCTCCGCCTCCCGGATTTACGCCATTCCCCTGCCTCAGCCTCCCGAGTAGCTGGGACTACAGGCGCCCGCCACCTCGCCCAGCTAGTTTTTTGTATTTTTCAGTAGAGATGGGGTTTCACTGTGTTAGCCAGGATGGTCTCGATCTCCCAACCTCGTGATCCGCCTATCTCGGCCTCCCAGGGAAGAAAGCACTTCCAGCCATGTAGCCCACTTTTGTCTAGAAGATCTCATTTGTTACTTTGTTTGTTTGCTCTCTTGCTCATTTGTTCAATTTCTCTTACTGGACTTGTTGGGCTATCCGGTCTACTTAATTATGCAGCTTTATCTTCCCTCCCTCCACAAAGGAAAGCAACTTTTTGAGGGTATGTTGATTTTAGTCAGCCTCAATTATACTACAGCCTCAGGCTAACTGAAAAGCATCATAGGCCTGGTTCAGGTGGTGACTGAGGTGTCAATGTCAAAGTACTCTATTCCTAGGGAGAACAATCAAAATGATGACAGATGCTCCCATCACAGTATCCTGCTTAGTCTTACTCCTTATTTGACAGTTCTGCGTACAGGGCATTCCAAGGATCTTTGGAGGAGGCTCACCCCATCAAAGAAGGCACATTTTAAGCAATACCTCTACTCACCTTGTTCACACCATAATGACAGTATTAAGAGTAATAATACCTTGATTTCAACTAATACCTCTTATTTTAAGGAGCTCAATATTCTTCACACATTATTCTATTTATCTTGTCATGTTACAGAGTCAACCAAAATCTCTGGTGGATTCCAGTCTCACACATTAAAAGCTCATAATACTGTTCTTCCTAACATTTAAACTCACATCCAACCTTAAACATACCTTGGGATAAATTTGAGTGAATAGGATGAAGTTATAGATATTTCCTTATACATGCACAGATCTGATACTCATTGCTAAGGCCCTTCATCCCATGAAAGCTCTTGACGAAGAGTCAGCCCCCAAAGCCTAACCTTGCAGTAATCCTCTACCTTACCTCTATGACAAGGTAGGAGAATGGTATTTAAGTTGGGATGGAAACATGCAGGATACCCACTCCTTAGTGGCAGGGAATCTCTGGGATCCGGGCCACCTGATGTCATTGCCCTCACGGCCCCTTAGTCACGTATGAAGGAAGGCCTGGAATCCCAATGCCATAAGCCTGTTTGTCCACCGTGGGTTTATTTTGTGTTGTCTTTAAGGCTGTGCTACACGTTTAATATTGGAGCAGTGGTGCAGAAGATAGCACAAAAAGCCCTTAGAAAAATCTCAAGCTTGCTAACAGAGATTAATGGGTTAATTTGGTTTTGAAAAATGAAAGTCAATGTACTTAATATGCAAATCATCTGCTAACATGTCTCCTTGCTATTGTGGCAACACAACAAGGCCTCATGCTGGGAACTCAGACTGAGCAAAGAATACAGGACTCCCCAAACTGATACCACCTGTGGGCAACACAGTGCCTTCCCAGCTACCTAGAGTGCATGTTTCAATGACTCAACAAGCTAAATTTAAATTACATTCATTTGCTTGTCATCTATAACTGATATATGTGCATTCTAATGATACTTCTGGTTTCTGTCTTTCTTTTTTTCAAGATAAGCATGCCTGATTCCAACTTCACATTGACAAATGGTTTTGGAAAATAGATCCCAAGAGAAGTCAGCATCTGCCCACAGTTCCCTTCCCAGCAGGAGACACACCCAAAGAATTCCATAAGCAACAAACTAAAGGATCTATTCCTGGACCAAAAGCTGCAAGAATCCTCAGACATTTCACTGCACCCTGCCCCCCGCCAGTCATCCCTGTCAGGGACTCTGATAAGCACTCTGGTTGATACAGCTATGCAGCAAATGGGCCAATAAGTATAAACAGCTGTACTTACATGTGTCTGGCTTGAGCTGACTGTTGGTAATGCCAAAGTACTGGGGATTTTCAATGACAGGGATCTTGGTCATTCCAATAATGACAGCATCTGGGCCACCTTCTGAAGAAGATGGGGTGTTACTCCCATTGGAGATGTGATGGAGTGGGCTGGCAGAGTCATCATCATTGCTGATAACGGAAGCTGGGCCTGGAGATAGAAAAATACATATATTCTCCTGTAATCAATGGTTTTGTTGAGCTGTAATTCACATACATAAAATTTACCCATTTAAAGTGTACAATTCAGTGGGTTTTAGTATATTCATAGAGTTGTGCAATAATCACTATAATCTAATTGTAGGACATTTTCATCACCCAGATAGCACTCACTCTCCATTCTCCCCACTTTCAGCTGAGGATATTCACAGATTTACACTCTATCTCTCTGGCATTTCATATGAATGGAACCATATAATATGTGATCTTTTGTAACTGGCTTCTTTCACTGAACATCATGTTTTTAAGATTCATCCACATTGTAGTATGTATTAGTACTTCTTCTCTTTGTATTGCCTAATAATACTCCATTGTGTGGATATGTCGCACGTTATTTATCCATTCATTTGTTGGTGGACATTTGGGTTGCTCTGGCTTTTTGGCTATTATGAATAATGCTACTACGAACATTCATATATGAATTTTTATGTGGACACGTGTTTTAATTTCTCTTGGGTGGAATTACTGGGTCATATGGTAGCTCTATATTTAACATTTGGAGGAACTGCCAAACTTTTCCAAAGTGGCTGCACCATTTTCTATTCCCACCAGCAGTGTATGAGAGCTCCAATTTCTTCACTTCCTTCTCCTGTAAGATAATATGTAGCTTTCCTCTCTGTTCTGTGATTGTCTCTAGAACACTCTGTCACTGAAACTCTCAACATGAATCTGGGATTCCTATTTCACAGAGCATTGAAAGTTCTTCTGGGAATTTCAGAATCTGGGTTTCTGTCTCTACCCTTTGGACAAGTCACTGACTTTCTTTGGATTTCTACATCCACTCATATGCAAAATAATATTTGCTTATTTTATGACACTAGAATGAGACTAGTAATAGGAAAATGTATTACAAATTTAAATCTGCTTCATGAGTATGTATTACTACTAGTTATTACTAAATGAACTTTAACTGGTAGACCAGATATACATTTGACTGTCCTATGACTATATTCCTCTTTCTTCATATTCTGTGAGTGTCTGCACCACTTTTGTCTACAAAACACTTTTATAACAATAATGGACCAATCCCATGGCAAAGTTACCTGCTTTGTCTTCAGCTGTAATACTCTTTATAGAGTCATTACTTGGTGTCTTTGTACTAAATTAATAATCATAGCATTTTCTGTACAAGACAAATTTTCTAGTCGAAAGTCTCAGAATGTATATGCTCACACATACAGTCTACTGTATCCTGTCTAAACAATTTACCCATTAGCCACTAAACTCATACTGTTTGCAACCAAAATTAGATTCGCAAAGATAAAGGTCTACGTGAAAGCTTCAAACCAATGAAGACAGCAGTGGCTCATGACAGGCACTGTCTACGTGGGAGGTGGACAAGGTATGTATTACACAGGCAGGAAGCAGACCACTGACCCAACTACTGCCATAAGCCCAGAGAAAGAATAAAGAGAAAAGACAATAGGGAGTGAAAAGGCAAAATCAAATGCCCAGCGAAGGCAAATGCCATGCCAGGAAAAGTCTGAATTGCTACTTCCTACGCAAGGAAATGTGCTTTCTTCCAACCCCCCCACTAAATGCATGTTTCAGCACTTCCATCCTTTTTCTGCCTTTTCCCTCACACTTAACTATTTTAGTGAGAAGCACAGCAATTCTGAAAACAAAAGTTGTTTTGTTAACCAGTCTTGAATCCCTTATGAAATATAATAATACCTCATCCCCCAACCTCCAAGATCCATTTTCCCCCCTCATATGGAGATTATCACAGTTTGTAGTGATAACAGTTGGACATTCCCCAGCTAAGCAGTGTCTTAAACAAACTATGCAGGAGACAGCCTGCTGTTATTATAGGTAATTTTTGAAGCATTCTCTCAAGGGATGTGCATTTAAGCTGCTTTTAATGATGCACTTCGGCTCACTTCTGCAAACAAGTCCTCACACAGCCAATTTAGAAGCCACAAAACACTCAAAAGCAAAGGAAGGCAAGCCCATCAGTTATGCTCGTCTTGTGTCTAGCTCACCTGCGTTAGGATACAGCAGAAATCCTGCCAAGAATAACTACAAAGACAAGTTCTTTCCAATATTCCTAATCATCCCTGTTCTGCAACTTGCTCCCTGACAGGCCTAGATCATCCAGCTTCTGGCCAGCAATTAAAAATGAAGATGTGTTGGCCGGGCGTGGTGGCTCATGTCTGTAATCCCAGCACTTTGGGAGGCTGAGGCAGGCAGATCACGAGGTCAGGAGTTCGAGACCAGCCTGGCCACCATGGTGAAATCCCATCTTAACTAGACGTCCAAAAATTAGCCAGGTGTGGTGGCACGCGCCTGTAATCCCAGCTACTCGGGCGACTGAAACAGGTGAATTGCTTGAACTCGGGAGGCAGAGGCTGTGGTGAGCCAAGATGGCGCCACTGCACTCCAGCCTGGGTGACAGTGTGAGACTCAGTTTCAAAAAAAAAAAAAAAAAAAAGAAGAAGAAGAAATGTTATGCTAAGTTTTCTGCAATAAAACGTCACCACTGACTCCCTTCCTTGGTTCCAGACACGGCTGTTACCTCCTGCAAGGTTACCAAAACATGCTCCCTACTGCCTGAGCTCCCTGAAGGACTACAGTCAAGGCTGCACATTTCTCAGTAGATTCCAGGCACTACCTTTACCCCCAGAAATGCAGGAGCTTCTTTTTCTTAAAATTTCTTGTTTTTATTTCAATAGTTGTTTGGGGAACAGGTGATGTTTGGTTACATGAGTAAGTTCTTTAGCGGTTTCTGAGATATTGATGCATTCATCACCCAAGCAGCAAACAATGTACCCAATGTGTAGCCTTTTATCCCTCACCCCCATCCCGCCCTTTCCCCACAGTCTCGGAAGTCCATGGTATCATTCTTATGCCTTTGTACAGGAGTTTCATTTTAAAACACTCCACATGCTGTCAGACATCCAGCAATGTTTCCTTCTGGAGCCCCTGCAACGATTAGAAATGCATTGACTCCAGTTGCTTTCTTCTCTGACTCTCCTCTGGCCCAGCATGCTCTGAAGTTCACGAACATCAGAGCAACGTTCAATCATGTCTGAGGAGGCTGATACCTAGAAGACAACTTGAGATTCCCGAATTCAGACTTTGAATCTTCTGCCAAGTGCACAGCGAAGCCCTCACTTAAAGAGTCCAACCAAGTGATTTGCTCTCTGCTTCTCCTTCCTCACTAAGGGATACCATTTTCTTTCCTAAACCTCTCCAATTAAAACCCCCAACTCCGATGGAACAGATTGGAAGGGAATGAGCTTTTGTTTGGGGAGCGAGAGGAGGATTAAGCATAGAAGCAGTAAAAAGTACCACAGGTAATTTTTCAAAAGGCTTTTCACTTTGCCAGAAAAATCACTGTTGACAAATGTGAGTAACACATAAACCTCAACAATTCATCAAGGGGGATATTAATTCAAGTGCTGTTTTCTTCATTATTGATGTTCCAAAACCTAGAAGACTGATATGGCTGTCAAGGTTGCAGGGTTTAAGCCCATTTTTCTGTGAACATTTTGATATAATGGAATGCAAAGCACAGCAAAGTTGGGAAGGCAGAAGCAGCTCTCAGCGGGGACAATGAATGTCTACATAATTTGACAGCAGCCTGTCTGCGCATATCACAGGATGTGTCTTTGTATGTCTATGCATGTGTTTGAGCAGGCACCACGAAAAAGACGGAAGAATAAAGGGGCACATCACCATGTGTTAAACGAAATTCATATGAGGACTTGAAAAACTGTATTATAATATTCATATAAAGTTTTAAATGGCGAGGTATGTGCACACTTGGCTGATTTAGGGTAAATAGTTCTAATCACTCAGCTGACAAACATGAGTTCAGTCTGGAAACATTTTTAGCCCATTTTTATTTTAATATGTCTTCTTGGTCGCATATCCTGTACTATGACTTTACAGACATTTCTGAGCCTATCGTAGACTTAATTTCCTGTGATAAGAATCACGAAGGTCATCTGGGGGAGTTTTCTTCTCTCAATACCAATAGTGCCTTCAAGGTGAGGGGAAGGGTTAGTACTCTTGAGCAGCTGTACTAAGCAAGCCTTTTTATATTCTGGATCCTGGTGCTTTGACATCTGGGGCCCTGCTGATCCTGGAGGGACAGCCCTCCCACAAAGGGTGAGTCAGTTCCTACAGATGGTAAATACCCTGCCTGGGAGCACACCTTTCAAATGCAAACCAACCAATCCAGAGACAACACCCCCAACCACCTTCCTGATGTGAGGCTCACACTTCAGGCCACTATCCACCTGCCCTCCCCATGCCAGGACCAGGTACTTGACAACTCTAGACAGCTCCTGTACCCTAGAGCCTGTTGAAATTATTCAGACTAGCCAATCCTAAACCTGTTTACCCTCCCTCCCCAGTTCCTTACCCTGGAAACACACTAAAAGCTCCTGTCCAAGTTCTCCCTTCCCTCCTCTGCCTCTTAATGGATCCCAGCGCTTCCCCATGTGGCTCTGCATTGCGTGGTGTGCCCCTTTCTTTTGGGAACCATGAGTAACACACTATCTTCTCAATGGCAATCATCTCCTAAACTGTTGGTCTCAGCAGACTTGAAAAATAATGAAACCTATGTTTTGTAAGAGCAGCACCTCTGCTGGATTGTAGCTGGAAGAATAATTCTGAAGAAGTCTCTGCTGTGGCCTAAAACAGTAAAACCACATTTTTGCAGCTTTTCAGGAACAAGCGCCCTTCAGCAGTGCAAATTGGCTTGAAAAAATATTTAAGTAGTTGGAATGACTTGCAATTTAGCAGAAGCAAGACCCTGTCTTATAGCACTGTGATGGGAGAGTTTATTACCACCTTCCCCAAAAACACACAGGATACACCTGTGCACGCATATGCATCAAACCCGTAAAACAGAACACCTTTAAGACTGCCCAGGCAGGATGATCCCTCCGGTATCTTGGTAAAGTGACAATGATCAGCTGTGTCTGAAATTTGCCCCTGGGGAGCTGCCTAGAAGCCCTGACTACTTGAGCTTGATGTTCTAACTTTGCCAGGGCTCCACTTCCCCTTTGCGGGTTAAGAACTTTAACCTTGGAATCCATGGAACTAGCAAGAGTGAAGGTGACTTTCCCCCCATGCCCAGGCCCCATCTGGCCAGGCTGCCTCAGCCCACTGGTCATTTTTGGATCCCTGGACAGACAGTGATAGAGGCTGCCCAACAAGACAAGGTCTGATGTCAGGTTCGAAAGTGACAGGAAACAGCTCCTTATATGGCCAGGATGAACAAGCATAGGGTGGATAGTTTGGAATTGAGCAGTCTCCTGACAAGGATACATTTCCCCTACTTTGACATTTTACCTATGGCCAACCTTGCTACCAAAAGAAACACTATACGAACCAACAGATGCCCAAGATGGTCGGATCTTGGAAACCCACGTGAAAGATGTAAGAATGCCTGTCTTCTCATGTCTTCTGAGCAATTCCTGTTCATTGTCTCTGTACCCATAGAAAATGCTGAACAAATTAGAGGTCCCAAGAGATCACACCTGATTTCAATTCTAATGATGCGCTACATCATCTGCATTCACTTGGTAAGCTACAAACTCTGCTTTTCAATTGTCAGCACATAGTCTGAATGCGGGGAATAGAATGCAATCAAGCACAAATCACAGCGTCTGGACGTTAGAATATGTTTTGAAAGAGGAATGGTCATAAATGGAAACTGATTTACCAATTCAGAACTCTATTACATCTTGGCCAATGGAAGAAAGTTAAGACCTAAACTTATCCAGCTTGACTGTTCAATCAGCGATTCCCTGTTGCATTTATTTTCTTAACCTTCTTAAAAATGCATCACAAACTAGAACTGGAACGACAGTTAACACTCCCCCCACAGGCTAAAAACGAGTCAAATCTAAAACTGTAAAACCATGTACTGAACTCAATTAACAACAGTAATGCCTCTTCTGGAAAAAATTCTAGACCTACTTCTTCAACAAATCAAAAACCAGGAACACAGAAAATGAATCAAAGACCGTGGAATGTAAAGAGGGTCCAAGCATTTTCATCCGAATAAAAACACAGACTCATTACTTATCCAAAGAAGGAGTGAGTTAACTACTTACCAACACCTTGTCTTGATTTTACTTTCCCAAATCCAAACCATGAGAAATCTGAAAACCACAACAAAACATAAAATAAACTTCGAAAGAGAAGTAGAAACCGGAGGTGGTCAACACTGTCCTTGGTCAAATAATGCAACAAACTCCCCCCGACAAAAAATAAATGAATAAATAAACAAACCACTTGGGATGAAAGCTTCCTATTAAACACCTGGAAACTAACGCTTGCATTTCTGTGTTAAGATTGATTTCCCATTCAGAGAACACGGAGACTCCAATCAGATAAGAGAGAGCAGCCCGTCTATGAGAAAAATAGCCACAACCCAGGGTTTAGGGCTCTGAACTGTTTTCCTTCTTTCTCACTTTCTTTCTTCCCCCTTAGTGGAGAGATCATTGCCTTGTATTGAATCATCTGACAGGGAAGCTGCAGGGGTGAAGACACACACAATGCACTTGACAAATGCACTACGGTTCTGAACCACAGCAATGTGGGAAAATAATAAGAGAAAACAGATCTTTTTTGAAGCTGAGACAGACAGTAAAAAAAAAGGAGCACAAAATTCCGTGGGAGAGCAGACACTTGGGCTAGATAGTTTAGGAGGGAGGGACAAAAAAGATCTTAATTCTACACAGATTCTTGCTCCTGACTTGCTGTGTGACGCTGGACTGTGTACAGCTGTTCTGTGCCTCTTACAACACAAGGTCCAGTAGGCACGTGTAAGAAAATATCTGCCAAACGTCTGGAGAGCCTCCCGTGAATAAAGCCACAGTGAAATGTCTGCTTGCTTCCGGAGCCCAGCTATTTCCTTCTAGGTAATTTCCCTGGGTTCAAAGTTAATTCCGCGCAGTGGGGAAATACCTGAATATGAGGAAGATAAAGGGAATGGACCCCAAATCAGTAACTGTGTTTCCCACCTCTTTCATAATTTTTACAGGCATTTTGGATAATTAGCTAGCTAAATTGAAGAGAAATCAATTTAAGTGAACACTGTACAGAAAAGCTCTTTGCACACTCAAAGATGACTTAGGAGGTTGTTGTCATGACGATTGCTCAAGGGTAAACGCAGGCTTTCCCTCCCTGGTATCCTACAACTTCAGCCCCCAACTTCTAAGCTGAAGTTTACTTCGGATCGATATTTTCCTCTGAATGCTTCCTTCCAGGTTTTAGAAGACGAGATGGAGGCCTGGCCTTGAGCCAAAGCCAAATAAAGATTCGTTTGCACAGAAGACAGTGAACTTCATTCATTGGAGCTGTTAGTCTAGGGAGGCAGAGTCCTGCCTACGGATTTCTTAGTTACAACTAACCCCATTTAAAACGAAGTGTATTATCCCACTGGTCATCTTTTGTTTTCCTATACTTGTTTGATTTAAACACTTTTTATTAAACCACAGATTGAATTTTTTAAGCCTAGTTTTTTTCACTTAAGTAATTTTTCAACATTACATTCTTGTTTTAGAGAGAACCCACCAAAGGGCAATGCCATCACAATCCCTCACTGATTGCACGTTTCAGATTATTTTTGATCATTAACTATAATAAACACAACTGCAATGAACATCTTTACACATCTTAAGCGCTCCCCTTCTCTTGTTAAAAATAATTCCCTTAGATAAATTCTAGAAATTGAATTACTCATTCAAAAAGAATGAATATTGTGAAAGTTCTCAATACAGGTTATCAAACTGCTACAACACTATGCCAGGTCTCACTGTCACTAACAGTATTTGAGAGGGTAGAAGGGTATTTTTGAGCTCTACCCAATGGGAAAACTAAAGAGGAACAATTTCCCCTTACAGGAATTGCTGAATTCCCCACCGTTGGTGTGGCTCCACCTAATTGGGAAGAGACCCGGCGAATATTCCCCTCCCATCGGTGTCCCATGAAACCATTCACACCTCACCTCTCCCAAGCTGGAGTTTTGCACAATGAGAACTGCAGATATACAGAAAATAAGAATTCCTCTCACCTGTGAAGTCATTACAGTTCACTGAGTGCCTCCACCCACCCACTGGGCACTTCTTCCTTGGTCCTCAGCCAAGCTTTGTTTACATGAGAAATTATCCTATGCTTATTGACGAGGAACTGAGACTCAGGGAGGCTGATACACTTAGCAAATCTCTCAGCTTGTGGTGACCGAGCCTGGATTCATATCTTCTGATGTCAAATCATAGTGGGTTTTTTTTTTCATTCTTTTTTAGTTGCATTTCCCATGCTCCAAAATCACCAAAATTAACCGAATTTTATAACAGTATAATTAGAATTCAATTTTAAATATAGAAAAACACTATAAATAGTTATTCATTCTCATTTATTTATTTATCAGGCAGAACAGAGCCTTCAAAGAGAAATGAGCTGCAAAGCAGCCCTTAAGAAGCTGGCCGGGCGCGGTGGCTCACGCCTGTAATCCCAGCACTTTGGGAGGCCGAGGCGGGCAGATCACAAGGTCAGGAGATCGAGACCATCCCGGCAAACACAGTGAAACCCTGTCTCTACTAAAAATACAAAAAAAAAAAAAAGAAAAAAAGAAAAAAATTAGCTGGGCGTGGTGGCAGACGCCTGTAGTCCCAGCTTCTCGGGAGGCTGAGGCAGGAGAATGGTGTGAACCCGGGAGGCGGCGGAGCTTGCACTCGGTGGAGGATGAGCCATCTAAGACGTAAGTTCAGAGTGTGGGAGCTCAGAAAAGAAGCCTGTATTCCAATGGAGGATTGGAAGGGGGCTCAAGAGAGAGGGCTCAGAGGATTTCTAGAAAATAGATTAGAATTAGCCAAGAATGGGAAAGAGCAGAGGAAAGAACGCTGACTGCACTCAGAATCCAGTTCTGGCTAAGGTGAGAAGTGCTGAATGTGTCCAGAGGCTGATGCAGCTGGAAGGTGGGTGGGGAGAGGGAACTGAGAGGTACAAGTAAGGGCCAAGTCAAGAGTTTGGATATGGTAGTGAAAATTGCACAGTTAGGCTCAAAAAAAAAAAAAAAAAGAAATCAAACTCAAGCCAGGAAGTAACATTGTCAAGATTAATTTTAGAAAAATCATTTTGGCTGCAGGGTGAAATCAGGATTACGGGAGGAAAAAACTGAAAGCAAGAGATTGGTTAAGGAAGTTTTTAGAGAAATCAAGGCATGAGAGAATTGTGGCCTGAATTGGGAATTTGGGAAGGGGAAGGTAAAGGAAAGGAGATGACTGCAGGCATATTTAGGGACAGTAGCAGAACTTGGTGATTGACTGCAAATTGAGGGGAGTGCAGAGAGAAAACAATGAAGGTTTCAGATTTGGACAATTAAGTATATGGTTATGCTGCCCACAGAGTCCCTAAGGAACTTAGAAGGAAAACAGATTTAAGAGTCAAACTGAGAACATGGGTTTTAGCCGCAAATTTCAAACAAGGTGCCTATGTGAAGAAAATGGAAAGCAATACCCTCAGTTGGCAGGATGGTCTGAAGCTCAAGACACAGGCTTAATATCAAAATTCTGGAGCCCATAGATCAACCTGAGAATGGAAACTGGACTCTCTACCTAGGATTCGTTTCTCATTTGGGCCTATACAATGTCCTGTCTTATAGGCACAAATGAAGGAGCACCCAGCTGAGGCCAACTTTTGACAAAATTATTCTTAAATTAATGAACTATTTCTACGTTCTGTTTAAAATTAACTCAGTCATTATGTAGGAGAGAATACAATCTTCTTGATCATACCACAGACTTCCTTGAACATTTAACAGACCAGATACAGAAAGGTCAGGCTGGCACCTCTTCCCTAGAAGCTGTTATGCATTCAACAGCTCTTTCTTGATGGATTTAAGCAGTCGTCTTAAAACTTTAACACTAAATTTCACAAGCAAAATTTTCCCACAAGGCCAAAAAGAAACAATTTCTCAATTTCCTGTGATGTTTCATCCATGGGGAGGAGAGTCCTGCCAAACCTTCTTTTATTTTCTGTTTAATCAGAGAGACTTTATTCACTCCAAAATAAAGGGCTCCTTCAAAAGTAAATGTAGCTGTACTGAGCTTAAAGAATCCCCTCCTTTTGGAATGTAGACCAAGAAAGACTCTAAATTATGAAATTAACCAATTAGATCCATCTCGTGTTGAAGAAAGCTCAACATTTTCCCTGACCGGAGAGAAGGAATATAGGAAAAAATAGCATGTAAACACATTAACAACTCTAAGCTGGAATTCAAATTAAATAAAATAAATGGCAAAAAAAAAAAAAATACTGCTTTTTAAATTTCTCTTAAAGGAAAGAGCTAAAACGTAGGGGGTTGAAAAGGAATATTTATGATGTAAATGAGAGAATCAGAGGAAGGAGCTGGGAACAGGCAACGTGGAAGAAACCTGACCTTCCCTGTAGGTACTGAATAGCTCAAACATTAAACATGAGGCTTAGAAAGGTTCTGATCTCAAGAGAAAACAGCTTCTGGATATTTTTAAGTTTCAGAAAAATCATTTTAGTATGTTAAGAGAAAATCAGCTTTCCTCCCTTCTAACGCTGAAGAAATTAAAATTTGCCACGTTCTCAAATGAATTTCTTTATGTTTTAAGGTAAGACTCACCACCCTCCACCCCCAAGAAAAATGACTTTACCATTGTCATGGAATCAAATGGTAAAATATGATTTACTAATAAAAATGGACTTCACCTCCAACTTCTTAGGACCACACCCACTCCCTAAAGGACGTTTGAAAGAGGAGTCTCTGGGCTGCTTTGCTTCAGGGAAAGGATGGACCAGAGTTGAGTCCAGAGTAGACAGGTCAAGTGCTTGCCTGAGTAGCCAATGAACTGTCACATCTAAGATCTAGAATGACTGCTCATTGGAGTGAGAGAAAATGAACACAAAATTCGCCTTGTTGACAGTATCATCATCTCCCTTTCCTACTGGCACATAATCGGGGTGAGTAATAGTGTGCTTCAAATTAATTCCAGTTCCTCCGGGCACAGAACAGTGTAGTTTGGGGCCAAGTTTCCACTTCAATTTGATCTTAATCTTTTACTTAAGGACATACCCTTAATAAAAGAAAGTCCCATCTCCACAGTCTAGGAAGAGGGCTTGCTTTGAGTTAAACTGGTTCCGGAAATCATGACACAAAGGGTATTGTATCCTCCTGACCAACCTTCACTTGGCTCCATCCCTTGTCTTTCATCAAACTTACAATGTGAGGTATTTCCACTGTTCTCTAAAAATGTAACATTGAGCAACTCCTATGTGACAAATATAAAGAAAAATGTGTGTATTATGGCTGAACCTCCTAACTGTTCCTGAAATTTGTATTTCCCAGCGGGTGGGGAAAACAGCTACACCATATTTCCCAGCTTCCCTTGTGGTTAGTTGTGGGCAGATGGCTAAATTCTAGTCAATGAAGGGGGAGCAGAGCAATGGGTCCCACTTCCAGGCCTTGCCTCTTAAGACTTCCTCTGTGTACTCCCTTTGACCTGGCCAAAATTAAGATAATACCTAGGGCAAGCTTGGAAGTTATGACTTGAAGATAGCACGGGGCCGTTTCAAGGAACAACGAATTCTCACAGTATTGTTACGTGGGCGTAGACAGCGTAGAACACATCTCAGAGTCTTTCTACCAGAGGGCCAATGAAGTTGAGCTATCTTTCCTTCCATTCTCATCCATAAACAAAAATATATGTTTGAACTATGATCCACTTTGGGACTTACTTACCACTATAGAGAGCCTACCCCTACTAACAGATGTGGGAAAAAAACACAAAAAACATATGCTTGAGGTTTTATTAACTGACTCCATGACTTCCCAACCTGTCAGCACACATTTAAAATTGTGTGTCAGTGCACATTTGCATTTTCCTGGAGAGGAGATCCACAGATTTCATCAGATTTTCAAAGAATTCTCACCTCCAAATGCTAAGAACCACTTCAGTACATATAAATACCCACAGAGACAAAGATATAAATGTGTATGCACTCTGTGTTTGTATTCTATTTACTTCTGTTCTCTATCAACAGTTGAGTCTGGAAACTGAAAAGCATCTATTATCTCTCACCTAGATTTCTTCAGTAGCCTTCTAACTTAGCTCACTGCTTCATTCTTGCCTTCCCCTGATCTGTTTCCCATGAGCTGCCTGAGTAATCATTTTCAAGTATAAATCAGATTATTGCATTCTCCTGCTTAACATCCTCCAAAGGTTTCTCGTTGCATTTACTACAATGACTTCTGATCCTTACTACAGAGTCTCTCACGACAGGGCCAACCTCCTCGGCCTTCCCCCTCCCTGGCCTCATTCCCCATGAAATAGCCCAGTGTTCTCTTTCCTATTCCTGCTCACTTTGCATTTTTTCATACCTCTTCCCAGAATCTTCTTCTCAGGCTCTTTTGTTTTGTTTTGTTTTGTTTTTTGAGATGGAGTCTCGCTCTGTTGGCCCAGCTGGAGTGCAGTGGCACAATCAGCCCACTATAACTTCCACCTTCTGGGTTTAAGCGATTCTCCTGCCTCAGCCTCCAGAGTAGCTGGGATTACAGGTGTGTGCCACCATGCCCGGCTAATTTTTGTATTTTTAGCAGAGATGGGGTTTCACCATGTTGGCCAGGCTGGTCTTGAACTCCTGACCTCAAGTGATCCACCAGCCTCGGCCTCCTAAAGTGCTGGGATTACAGGTGTGAGCCACCGCACCCGGCCCTCAGACTCTTTTTTGTAACTACTTCTTGTTTTTCAAGTTTCAGGTCAAATATCACACTATCAGAGGGACCCCAACTTCACACTTTAATCAGAATTTCTCTGAACCCCTCTCCACTCTCTATCATTTCATTATTCTCAGTAGGCACCCATACGTGACCTTTTTTTATTGATTTATTGTTTATTATCTGCATCCTTTTCTAGAATTTGAGCTTCAAGAAGCCAGTGACTGTCTTAGACCATCTCCCCTAGAAACAGACCCTGACTAAGGAGCCATGCAAAAGTAGTTTACTAAGAAGAGATCCCAGGAAGCACAAAAGGAGTAGTCAAGAAGTGAAACAAAAAGAGGTAGGAAGCCTGTAATGCATACATTATCCAGGGGGTTGCACTGTGGACAACTGGCGTTCAAATGCCTGGGGAACTTGGAGTGATGGAGTAGAATGAACCTTAGAGTTACCCCATCCCAAAGGTGAGGGTCATTTACCCTCCAACTCCCACCTGTCATTGACTGGAGGCTTCCAGCAAAGAGAAGGTCCTTTTTTTGTTTGTTTGTTTGTTTGTTTCTTTTTTTTTTGCGATGGAGTCTCGCTCTGTTGCCCAGGCTGGAGTACAGTGGTACGATCTCGGCTTGCTGCAACCTCCGCCTCCAGAGTTCTCCTGCCTCAGCCTCCCCAGTAGCTAGGACTACAGGCGTGTGCTACCACACCTGGCTAATTTTTGTATTTTTAGTAGAGACGGGGGTTTCACTGTGTTAGCCAGGATGGTCTCGATCTCCTGATCTTGTGATCCACCCGCCTCGGCCTCCCAAAGTGCTGGGATTACAGGCATGAGCCACCACCCCCAGCCCAGAGAAGGTCTTTATGCAGACTCATGAGTGGTTGCAGCAAGACTCTGCAGGCAAGCGCTGGGGTGGTGAGAGCTGAGAGGACACAGGCGGGGGGGAACGCCAACAGTATTTGCTACAGTGATTTTGTCTGTGTAATTCACCACTATCTCCAGTGCCTTGCATAAACACTCAATAAACACTTGTGGAATGGATGAGAATAACAATTTTGAAAAAGCATAACAATATTAAATATAGCAAATGTAATGAAAATGCCAATATGCAACTTATACATACAACATAAATCATAAATCCATTATATATTTTGCAAATATATTTGCTACCTTAATGATTTGTGGCTCTCCAATGGAACATGACTGAAGACAGTATTTAAAGCTGAGCAATTCTTAGAATCCAGCACTCCAGGCAGTAGTGTGGAATAAAGAGCTGGACTAGAATGTCAGAAGATGTGGGCCCTCTCTAAACACTACCGGAAGTGAATGGTGTGACCTTGAGTGAGCCACTTCCCTCTCATGGACTCCGTTTCCTGCTCCATGAAAACAAAATTTGAGAAATGGCATCTAAGGCCTCTACAAGCTCTCAAAGTCTATAGGACTAAACATTAGGCATATATGACTGAGAAGATTGACACATGGCCTTATATAGCTTTGCTGAGCCTGGGTATTTTGAGAAGGTGAGATCATGTGCAATTTAAGGAAAAGCACTCAGTCAACCGGCCTAGATTTTCTCCTGCTAAATAATACTCGGAGGCTTTGGGGCCACTATATCCTCATTTTAAGAGAAAAGGCCAGTGCTCTGCAAAAGCAATTTTTTAAAAAAAAAAAACAGTATTTATTGAATGCTATATGCCAGGAAACTTACTAGAGATCAGATATTGCTTGAATTTGAAAATTAATCAGCTTCTTTGCGGCATTAAAAAAAAAAAAAAGGCTTACATCCCATAAAGTTCAAAAGCCTCAAGTGGGAATAGATTAAATCAGACTTGTCTGGAACATAGCAAGATGTCTTGATCACATATTTCAAACATTTAGTTTTGAAGAGAAACTTGCCAACTATTTCTCTCTTTCGTTTAGTACATGTGGACTATTTCAAAGGTAGTTTAGTGCATCTACATTTTACTCATTCCCAATTAAACTACATAAAACATTGAGTTTTTTAAATCTCTTGTAGATTCCAGAAAGTTTTTTCTTTAACAAAGATGGTTACAATCTTCACTGGGTAGGTGAAAAATGGAACCTGCAACTCCTAATAATTACTTTCCATGACTGGAACTTTGAGAAAGGCAGGGGCAACCTCTGCTTAATAATAGGAGTTGACAGAAGTGAGAGAGTCATATCAAAGATTTGCCTTTCTACAGTACCACCCCAGTGAGAGCTCAAAATGCTTTATAAACATTTTCTCAGCTGTCACAAGCTCCCTGCAGGGAAGGCAGGTGATGTCTGGTTGCACACACACACAATTTCCCTGTTAACACTGTCTTAATGTTGGATGAATGACTCCCTGAGACATGCCCCAAATTCCCTTCTCTCTGCAAAGCCATGCTGGTTAGCACTCAGGGCAAGTCTTTGCAGAGGAAACTGGCTGATTCTCAGGGTACCATCTTAGAAGCGATGTTAGTGGCCCTGCAAGAGACTAACAAGTCCACAGAGTCTGGCAAACACTCGATGTCAAATTCCCAGGAGCTTTTGTTTCCAAGGAAAACCTAAACAATGACTCATGTCTTGGCTGATTTGCCCAGACCTGTCCATTGTGCCCAGTCACCAAGTGAGCCCAGCATGAAAGAAGGCCGTGCTCTCTGTTCTTTCTTGCATAAGCTTTGTTACCACATTAAATGTGTTTAGAAATGCCTTTGCAATTTCTGCTACATATTTATAGTTATATTCATATTTATACTTACATTATTTATATTCATATATATAAAACATGCAAATTCTTTTTTAGTCCTTCTAGACCAACATTTGTTGTAGCTCATGCAAAGCACCACACAGGAAACTTTTTGCCGTTGTGTTATGGAATTTTGGAGGGAGGAAGAAAATTTTAGCTCCATTCTCATTACAGGATATTTTCCATTTTAGGTGGTATCTGAATTCTTCCCACCAATCTGGGAACCGTGGTGACCTGTTTCATGTCACCTTTCAGCACCTTTGTCTTTCTTTTTAGTGATCCATTGTCTCCCTTCCCATCCCATAACCACATTCGAATCCAGCCAAAGTCAGGAAATGTGTGAGGCCAACACAATAGCCAAAATGTTTATTTAATTGTATTACTGTGTGCTCTTCTGTTAGGAAGTTCCCATAATGGAATAGAGCATAACAGGATTATACACACTTATAAAGCTGGGTGCTGAATAAAAATAATTGGATAAAATGACCATAAATAGGACAAAATGAAAACCCATTATTTAAAATGCAATGCTGGTCAAACAAATTAACTATGAGCCATCATGCACACTGTCAGTGGAAGAAACCTAAACCCATCAGATGAGACTGCATTTCTTTGCTTGATGTTTTCCCACTAAATGCCCAATGTGCTCTTTAGGGTCCACTGATTTTCTGGAAACTAATCAAAATTGATTGCCTAGGTCAGTGGTTCTCAAACGGGGGCGATTTTGCCTCCCAGGGGAAATTTGGCCACGGGGACATTTTGGGGCTGTCACAATGGTGAGGTGGGTGGAAAGTGTGTGCTAGGAGCATCTAACAGGCAGAGGTCAGGGACAATGCATAGGACAGTCCCCACAACAATGAATTGAAGGCCCCAAATGTCAACAGTGCTGAGATTGTGAAACCCTGACCTAGGTCATAGACCAGCAAGGGTAGAATTCATGCTAAAACCTTTTATCCCTGCTAAAAAGAAATCCTAGTCTGCCTATGCTCATGGTCACCACAAGAGTTTGGTCTTCTCTCACATTATTTTAATGTCCTCATCCCTAGTGACCTGGCTGCCAGCCCCTTTCACTCCCAGTTTATCTTAGAAACAGCTCTGATAATGTCATTTCTTTCCACAGCTCCCAACACCAAAAGGGCGTTTCTGCCTCAGGACAGAGCCATAATGCAGTACAAAGGAATAGAAACTGAGTTTGTACTACCTTGGGTATTAAGTCTTGCATTCGCTATTTCCGGACATAACGTCCATAATTACTTGGACTGTCTCTGAGTTCCTCTCTATTGGATGGGGCAATAATTACTGTCCTGACTACCTGATTGGACCATCTTAAGGTCAAGTGAGCTTTGGTGAACATAATGGTGTTATGTAAACATAGGGGTAAGGGAATAATAAGGTCCAAACTCTTCAATGACATTCAAAATCTTTACCTGGCCCCATGACCTGCCTCCAGCTTTATCATCTTCGTTTCACCTTAAGATTCCAGTTAAACTATTAGTTTGCATCTTTAATAAAGATGCCTTGAATTTTCCTATTAATTCATTTGAAAATTATTCATTGATCACCTGACGGATGCAAGACAGTGTGATTAATGCTGGGGATGTAATGAGAGTAGAATAAAATCATCACATTCCCCGTTTTCAGATTTGGTGTGTTTGCGTTTGATGTGTGTTTTTTTTCCCCCACCAGACATGTAACCCCCATGCTTCATCTTTGATCATTAAACTCATTTATTCAATAAAATTCACATTAAAAGTTACCCTACCATGAAGCATTTATTTATTCCCCAAATCAGAAATACCTCCATTGACATTTGGTCTGTTTGTCTCTTATGATAAACACCACACTCTGCACTGCATTCATTATTTATGTAATCTTATTTCTCCTATTAGATTTTAAGCACTCTGTGTGGAAAAAAAAGTGTCTTATTCAACTCTGTACTCTCTTCCATAAGCTTCATAAGATACAACACTGTCAAGCAGGGCACTTCCCACATGGTAGGTACTCAATAGCTGTCTCAATTTCTAATTGAAAGGTTTTAAAAATAGGGCATAAAATGCCCACAAAAGAGTAGAGACTGCATTGTAAAGCTCAGAGATAGACAACGGTAGGAACATTCATTAGTGTTGTCTACTGTTCTCTGTATTTCCAAGGCACCCTGTTCTTTCTCTGTCATAGTTCCTTCCCACTCTGAATTTTTAGCTATCTACTTACTCGTAACCTCCTCCTAAACTGTAAGTTCTTTAAAAGCAACACATATTTCTGTCTTGTCTCCTCACTGTATTTCTAGCATTGAGTACAGTGCCTGGTTCATTGTAGGTACTAAAGAGCTGAATGAATAAATGAATAAATCTTGCATGGATTGCAACTTTTCACAGTTGCATTCTTTAGTTAAGAACCAAATTTGGGCGTGCCCAAGATGGCCGAATAGGAACAGCTCCAGCCTCCAGCTCCCAGCGTGAGCAACACAGAAGATGGGTGACTTCTGCATTTTCAACTGAGATACCAGGTTCATCTCACTGGGTCGTGTCGGACAGATGGCGCTGGTCTGCGGGTGTAGCCCAACCAGCGAGAGCTGAAGCAGGGCGAGGCATCGTCTCACATGGGAATTGCAAGGGGGAAGAGAATTCCTTTTCCTAACCAAAGGAAATTGAGACACACAACACCTGGAAAATCAGGTAACTCCCACCCTAATACTGCACTTTACCAAGGGTCTTAGCAAACAGCACACCAGGAGATTATATCCCACACCTGTCCCAGAGGGTCCCACGCCCACGGAGCCTCCCACGCCCACGGAGCCTCCCTCATTGCTAGCACAGCAGTCTGAGATCTAACTGCAAGGTAGCAGCGAGGCTAGGGGAAGGGCGCCTGCCATTGCTGAGGCTTAAGTAGGTAAACAAAGAGCCGGGAAGCTCAAATTGGGTGGGGCCCATCACAGCTCAAGGAGGCCAGCCTTCCTCTGTAGACTCCTCCTCTGGGGACAGGTCATAGCTAAACAAAAAGCAACAGAAACCTTGGCAGAGGTAAATTCCCCTGTCTGACAGCTTTGAAGACAGCAGTGGATCTCCCAGCATGGAGGTTGAGATCTGAGAACGGGCAGACTGCCTGCTCAGGTGGGTCCCTGACCCCTGAGTAGCCTAACTGGAAGACATCC
>NW_012102499.1:139430-290983 GCF_000951045.1 Mandrillus leucophaeus
ATACACCATGGAATACTATGCAGCCATAAAAAAGGATGAGTTCATGTCCTTTGTAGGGACATGGATGCAGCTGGAAACCATCATTCTCAGCAAACTATTGCAAGAATAGAAAAACAAATATCACATGTTCTCACTCATAGGTGGGAATTGAACAATGAGATCACTTGGACACAGGAAGGGGAACATCACACACTGGGTCCTATTGTGGGGTAGGGGGAGGGATAGCATTAGGAGATATACCTAATCTAAATGACGAGTTAATGGGTGCAGCACAGCAACATGGCACATGTAGACATATGTAACAAACCTGCACGTTGTGCACATGTACCCTAGAACTTAAAGTATAATAATAATTAAAAAAAAGAACCAAATTTGGTATAGCACAGATCCATGATTATGTTAGATGCTGCACTGCTCACCTCTCCTTCCTTGCCCAGCAGATAATTGGACTCCCCCACCCACTGATTCATTGTGCTTGCTTTTGCCAATGAAAAAGTAAGCAGAAATGACCCAGCACTTCTAAGCAGAAAATTTAATAGTCAGTCCTGGGTTTTTCACTCCGTCTTCATCCTGCCACAGTGAACTATGAAGCCTGGTGTTCAGAAGGCAGCATCATGAGGTTCTGGGTTCCTGAGAGACTAAAATGAATAGAGTCCCCCCTGCCAAACTGTGTTGTATGTGCAGCAGGAGGAGAAATCATCTTTTCTGTTTTAAGGGTTATCTTTTTCTGCAATAGTGAAGTTCTAAGTGAATCTTATTGCAAAGCAGCCTCATCTATAAAAATATAGGGCTTTTATCTTATAAAAAGACTCCAATATGTATGCCTAAGAAAGTACATATGTAGTCTCTAAAGCATATGTAGGTGTGTATGTCAATATGTAATATATAAATGTTTACCATAAAGGGATGCAAGTTTATAAAAAGTCACTCGAACTCATATTGACAAGCTATCTCCCTAGAAGGCCACACCTTTATTCCAAAGATGATGCCTCCTATTTTTACCATATTTTCAAAGCTCCCCTTGGGGAATTATTTTTGAATTAATGTACTAGAGTTTGCCAATTATGCAAATCTTTATCATTGGAGAGAAAATTTGATTTTTTTCATGCTCAAAGATCATTTGGCGCCGGGTATGATGGATATATGAGTGATTAAGCTGGGCCACATCGCCGTCATTGAAAACATCAGAGGGTCTGGTTTTATAGCGTCAGACGTTTTCCTGTGGATCTCATAGCTTTTCACTAAAGGCACTACCGAAAGATGAGTTCCATAAAGGTCTCTTGCCTGATGATTGTCAAGTTTTTTCATAGTTCTAGAATCATAAGTAAATGTCATTCTCCAGGAATCTTCTTGGTCCCTAAATTCATAGTTGGTAAATAGAAACAATATGACTGGGTGCGTAAGTAGGTGATCTTCACAGTGTACATTTGAAGCTACCTGGGCACATTTATTCTCAGACACCATAAAAACAACTGGACCCCTGGTGGATAAAATCACACCTAAACCAGGATTAATTAGAGATACATAGCTGGGAATTATCATTTTTGTTTGTATTAAGGACTGAACTGTGTGCACATAGAATTCATATGTTGAAATCCTAATCCTCAGCGTGACTATATTTGGAGACAGGGCCTTTAAGGAAGTAATTAAGGTAAATGAGGTCACAAGGGTAGGTCCCTAATCTGGTAGGGCTGGGGTCCGTATAAGAATGGACACTAGAGCATATGCTTGAGCTCTCTCTCTCTCTCTCTCCTCTCCCCGCTCCCCGCTCCCTAGTGGAGCCACAGAGAAAGGCCATGTGAGGACACAGCAAGGTGACCATTGGCAAATCAAAAAGAGAGCCCTCACCAGGAACCCAGCTAACCGGCACCTTGATCATGGACTTGTAGCCTCCAAAACTATGAGAAAATAAATGTCTGTCGTTTAAACCACCCAGTCTGTGGTATTTTGTCATGGCAGCCTGAGCAGACTAATATAGTTTATTTGTCTACTGTTTTGACTGCCAACCAGTATACATCTCCTCCTCCTCCTCAACTGGTAATGATTTTCCTTTGGTTATTCACCCAACTCCCAGGCAGTCAATGTGATTCAAGGTGAAACCAATGGCTCAGACATAAATAAATCAACATAATTCCAATCCCTGCCCACACTGGTTTGTTCAAGGATGAGCATGTGACTATAAAGCTGGCCTGATCAAAACGAAGTCTATGATGTGTGTTCAAAGGTTGACATAAGCCATAATTTTCTTTTCTGCTGGATGGGCATCTGGAGGATATCGCATCAAGAGAGAAGGAAAGTCATCTGTCCTGCAACCAGAAGACAAATGTTTGTCTTCAAGTTGAGCCATCCAAATGGAAAACAGCCAAAAGATGGATCCTGCCCACAGTGTTTGGGCCTTGCATCAAGCCACATGCAAGCCTGTATTTACTCCTGGATAGTATATTTATGTGAAACAATAAATCCCCACTATTGTTCAAGCCATTTGCAACTATACAATGCCAAACTAACACAGGGATTGGGCAATAGCAGTCTTATTTTCAAAAAGTTACTTCTGCATCCCCAGAGGCCGGAGTGAATGGGTACCACATTCTGGAGTCCTTTCATGCACCAAGTTTTATTACCACTAATGTTGAATTGGCCTGTTATGGAGATGTAAATGTCCTGCTCTTCAAAGGCATGTTTGACAGGATAAAAGGCTTTGGGATTTCAATGACTTTGACTCCTCTGGAGATGGAAGGACAGCCTATTTTAGCAATTTCCATGGGAATGAATAGACATATACTTTAGCTATTCAAATATTTAACTAGCTCTTTTGTTGTTGTTTTGAATCCCAAGGAGCTGCAGCTGCCTGTTTGTGTCTGTTGTGCCTTTAAGGGGCTTGCTGATTCAGTAGGATCTCTTGAATGCATTAATTAGCCTTCTCTCATTTTCCCAGCCCATGCCTATGAAGAAATGAGCATTTGCAGCTCCAATTGCTGGGAACGATGCGAGTCTTGAGGGTACTAGATAAATGGAGGTTCAGAGTTGCAGGCTTTTGATGGGCAGTTTTATGCTGGCAGCAGCCTGCATGGCAAGGCTTGTGTGGCTGCATGATTAATTTATTGGCTATCACTATTGGCAGGCAAATGAAATACAGGCCCTGGATTAAAGTGTAACTGGGGAGATGGGGCATTCATCAGCCCAGGTACATGAGTCAGAGGAGGTAAGGATCCAGAGAAAACAAAATGTTATGAAAGGCTGGAAAATGATTTATTGCTTTTAATATATATCATCTAAGCCCAATCTTTGTAACTGCTTGTAGGCCTTCATGTTGTGAAGACTTTGGCAATAAAACATTCCTTCCTTAAAACACTAATGTGAAAGATGCTGGTGGGAAAAATAAAGAATCATGAAGAATGAGCTGACTGTAAAAGGAAAAAATAGTGTCCAGCTTAAAATTAAATTTCCACTTGTTTCTTCTTAAATGATTTAGAAATATAGCTTTTGCTTGGAAAAACCGCATTCTATTGATCACATGGAGGGGACGATGAGAGGTCTGTCCAGGAAGGCCAATTTCTCAGATCCTTTTGGAAACTATAATATGAAAATATGTACTTTCAAAGGGTAAATGTTCACATCAGGTCTAACTGTTAACCCAACCAAATAAATTCTTGTTGGCCAAGAATCCTTGAGCTTGGAAGCTTGAATCTACACAATTAAGCATTGTCGAATTCGGAAGTTAGCAAGGTTAAAGTCTTGCAATGAAATGGAGGCTGGTATGAAATGAGATATCCCTATTTAACCTCTTCGTGTTTATTCAACCCAAGAAATTATAAGAGCCATTTTTGGGAAGGCTTCCCTTTCCGTAATGGGCGGAAACACATAGAAGCACATTCCTTAGCATTCTGCAACTTTTTATGGCTTCTTATTTTTTTCAAATTTTAATAGTTTTTGGAGTGCAGTTGTTTTTTGGTTACATGGATGAGTTCTTTAGTGGTTATTGCCGAGATTTTAGTGCACCCATCACCCAAGCAGTGTACACTGTATCCAATATGCTGTCTTTTATCCCTCACCCACCTCTCAATCGACACCCCACCAAGTCCCCACAGTCTATTATATCTCTCTGTATGTTTTCACATCCTCATGGCTTAGATCCCACTTATAGGTGAGAATATATGGTCTTTGGTTTTTCATTCCAAAGTTACTTCACTTAGAATAATGGTCTCCAGTTCCATCCAAGTTGCTGCAAAATACATTATTTCATTCCTTTTATGTCTGAGTAGTATTCCATGGCGTATATTTATACTTATCATTAGCCAAGAATCTTTGAGCTTGGAAGCTTGAATCTACACAATCAAGCATTGTCAAATTTGGAAGTTAGCAAGATTAAAGTTTTTCAATTAAACTGAGAATTGTATGAAATGAGACATCTCTATTTACTCTGCCTCTTTGGGTTTACTCAACCCAAGAAATTATAAGAGTCATTTTTGAGAAGACTCTCCTTTCTGTAATGGGCAGAAACAAATGGAAGCCAATAGTGATAGCCACAAACAAATAGAAACAAATAGTGATAGCCATACATATGTGTGTGTGTGTGTGTGCGCGCGCACGTGTGTGTATACACCACATTTTTGTTTATCCACTCATTGGTCAATGGGCACTTAGGCTGATTTCGTATCTTTGCAACTGCAAATTCTGCTGCTATAAACATGCTTGTGCATGTGTCTTTTTCAAATAACTTCTTTTACTTTGGGCAGATACCTGGTAGTGGTATTGCTGGATCGAATGGTAGTTCTACTTTTAGTTCTTTAAGGAATTGCCATACTGTTTTTCATAGAGGTTGTACTAGTTTACATTCCTACCAGCAGTGTAAAAGTGTTGTTCTTTTTTCACCGTGTCCACACCAACATCTATTGTTTTCTGACTTTTTAATTATGGCCGTTCTTGCAGGAGTAAGGTGGTATTTCATTGTAGTTTTCATTTGCATTTCCCTCATGATTAACACTTTACAGCTTCCTGCAGTTACTGTGCTTCTCAGTTCCCCTCCAGAAATGTCAACTGTTTATAACAGAAGGGCAGGAAAAGACCAAGGATTTATGCAAGTTACCCAGAAACATCAGCAAATATAACAAGAGAAAAATAGGGAGTCATTTTTCTCCTCCTCTATTTGACCTCCCTCCCCTTACAAAAATTCTCTGACTTATTCTGAATGTGGGAGGAGTCTGCAATATGTTTATAAATATAAAGCCCATTACTTTATTCAAAGCAGTGAACCATCTATGGATGGACTAAGGCTGGCTGGAAAGGCAGCAGCCAGCGCTCTGATCCAGGCTGCTCCAGCTCTCAGGCAGCTGCAGTTATGGCCTGTTCTAGCCTCCTGCCTCCCTCCTTCCCTCCTCTGGTCCATCCTCCATGCTACAGCTGAAAAGACCTTTCTAAATTGCCACTAGGATCCTCTTCTTCCCCTCATTGTTACTTAAAATGGATCAATGGCTTCACATTACTGCCTTAGAATCCAAACTCTCATCTAGGTCTTGGCCTCAACTTTCTTCTCCTATCTCCCCTCTTACACCCTAGCAACTGCAGTAGTGATTGGTAGCTCAATGCTCATATTGTGCTGTGTCTTGCCTCCATGTCTTGTCAATGTCAATCCTTTTCCCTTAAAATCGTTTTCTCTCAAAAATCACCTCTTTCAGGATGTCTCCCTGACCACTTCAGACTGGGCTAAATGTTTCTCCTGTCTGCTCACATAAAACCGTTTGCAGATCTTGATAGCCATGGATTATAACAATCTGTTTACTCATCTATGTCCTCAACTAGACTGTAAACTCCTTAAAAGAAAGCTTCTAGTTTTTCAACTCTTTATTCTACATAGTGCATAGCATCAAGCCTCTACCCCTGCAGCAGGCCTGCACAGGGCTGAGGCGTTGCAACGCTCCCTGACTTGTGCCCCTTACAGTTGTTTGACTGAGGGCAGGGCCAGGCTGCATGTGACCCACCTTTGGAGAGTCACACCTTTGAGTTCTAACTCTGCCCTCAAAAATCTCCAGGGAAAATGCAACTGTCCCTGGTAAAAAGAACACATCAAACCATCACAACCATTCAAACCAAGCACTGCTGGTGGGCAGCTGGCCCACCTCTCAGTCGGGTCCTGGGAGTGAAGGACAGTGGGAGCCACCTCTAACGGAAAGAAAGTGAAGGGTGAGAAAGGCCTGCAGCTCAGGGGACTTCCTGGGAAGCGATAGAATCCTGTGCTGGGAGAGAAGGCTACTGAGAGAAGAGCAGAAACGCAGGTCCCATGCCTCATTCACTTTACAAGGCATCCAGAGCACCTGCAGGCATAATAACTGCTCATCGACTGTAACCCAGGGAACCAACCCACCAATTTAAAATGTTGAGATTGGAAACCTACTGTGTGCCATACTGTAGGAAGAATTAGCACTTACTGAGTTCTTTGTATGTATGAGGCATTTTATTAGATCCTCACCATAACACCATCCAGTAGATGCTATGACCACCATTCCTACAGGAGGGAACTGAGGTGCTAGGGAATTCTTTCAGCCACACAAACAGCAAATGAAGCAAAGTGAATATGTAGTTCTTGCTCTTAGATGCCAAGAATTATTCAAAAAGACTGGATCATGGGAATAGATCAGGAGGTCCTCTAGGTACATACCCTGCCTCATTACTCTCCTCAGTGACACTCCTGGTCATTCACAAACTTCTGGAAAACTGGGTTCCCCCAGTCTAAGGTCTTCTAAGGTCTTTGCATTGGCTCTAGCAGTGGGTCTAGAACTCGGCCATTTAGTTTTCCCAAATGTCCACTCAGATCTAGTTCTCACCAGGTAGTGGTGCCAGGCTGTGGACGAAGTGAGGTTCCAATGGTCATAGGGAGGAAAGCCCCAACCATCACTGAAATCAACCCCAGGGAGATGGGAGCACCCATGAGCATGCAGGTTTCTGCTGGAGAACCCAGAGTGAGACCAGGGAAGCAGCACTATGGGTGGAAAATGAGGAGAGGCAGAGCCACAGCCAGAGTCCCAACCCTGGAGCAGTCAGATACCCATGAACCTACAGTGGAGGTAAAATCCTGAAGCAGATCAGTAACTTCAGCCAATGGTCTTCCTCTGGGTTCAGAGCTGGCTGCTGAGCTATCCAGAACTAGGATTTGATTCTCACATAGTGCCTTAAAAACGTGCTTTCTCTCGGATACCAAAACACAGATTTATGATGATAACTCTGGCAGCCATGGGGAGTATGATTTGCAGAAGGGCAAGACTTAGATCAGGAGGGTGAGGAGGGAAGAAGGAAGTACAGATGGAGAGGTTAGAGCCTCTTCCCAAGGAACGGAGTTGCACCCCAAAGTACGTCCAACACCCAGACAAAGCTCAGTCAGCCTTTCCCTGAGCAGAAGAAATGTAATGGCATGCAAGACTGACTGGACATGAAAACAGGGGATTAGCAGGGATTCCAGAGTCACTCACATTGCTTGTGTCATCAAACTTCTGGAGAAAGGATGAATAGTTCCGCTGGTTGCTTCCATGTTCTGTCTATGGGATTGAACATATCTGCACATGTGGAAACATCTGGGCCACTAACACTGGCACTTTTCATGGGATGCTTCTCATACATGGCCCTGAACTTTGCTGTGCCCTAGATTCAACCTGGAATGTTCATTCTTTCATTCATTTATTCAACAAATATTTATTACAATGAACTGTTTTAAGACAAGTGATGAAACGGACCAACATTTCTGCCACGAATGTAGCTTATATTTTGTGGGGACAGACAGAGAATTACCAATAACAACAAGGAAATCTGCAGCACATCTGAGAGTGGTAAGTGCTTTGACCATAAGTGAGGTGGGAGGAGGGACTGGGACAGTCTAGCAGGTGTAAGGGCTGCAATTGAAAACAATGGTTAGGGAAGGCCTCCGGGATATGGTGATATTTTAGCAAAAACCTGAAGGAGAGGAGAAGAACGTTCCAGAAAGAGGAAGCCACAGATACAAATGCTGTAGGGAAAGAGTACGGTGCCCAGAGTGCGCTCTGGCCAATGTGGCCAGATGTTCTAGAAGAGATTACAGAAGACTACACCAGGTTATAGCTGTGAAGGTAAAGCAAAGCATTTGGAGTCTAGCTATACTTTGAAGGCAGAGCTAATATAGGCTGGGGGTGTAAGTGAAGAGAAGGAAAACAAGGACTCAGGTTTCATCCTGGGTGCCCAATTATTGAGTTGGGTTTGATCATGGGAGGGTCACATCTCATGGGACAGTTCAGGGCTCTGTGTTGGTCATGCCAAGTGTAAGATGCTCACCTGGCATCCAAGTGGAGCTGCTGAGCAGATGGCTGGTATATGAGCCCACAGTTCAGAAGATAGGTCTCCACTGGAAACAAGAGGTAGGCAACGCCAGCATAGAGATGGATTCAAAACGCATCTGAGGTTCTACCCATGAGACTGGATAAAATCCACATATAAGGGACAGCAGCCGGAGAGGAGAGGGCCTCAAAGACTGAGCTTCAGGGCTCAGCAATAGTCCCACTTGGTAGTTTTCTTCTACTACCCATGTGGAAGGAAGACAGAGAATGGAGCAGCCTGGAGCCAGTGAAGAAAGTGAAGTCAGTGAAGAAAGAAATAAGAAGCTGTGCTGGGTGCCTCCAACAGGCCAAGTAGGATAAGAACTGGTTGTGGCTATGGGACTTAGCAATGCAATGACCTCGGAAGGGGATGCTCTGGTGCAGCATTTGGAAGGAAAGCCTGATATGAGGGAATGAAAGAGAAAGGAGACAGAGAGGAACTGGAAAGAGGAAGAACACCTTGGAGAGAAGGTTGTTGGAGGCAAAGGAGAACAGCATGCATGGGAAGTCAAGAGGAGTGTGTTTTTTTCAAACATGAGGAATAGAGGAATATGAGCTTCCAGATTTGCAAACTGATGGGCATGATCCAGTTCAGAAGAAAATGTAACATTGCAGGAAAGAGAGTGGACAATGGCTGGGGGGATGTCTTTCAACAGGCAAAAGGGGTCAGAGTCCAGCCAGTGCACATGGGGAGGGCAGTCCTGGAGAGAAGTCTTCGGTCAGGAGAGAAGGCAGAGCCATGGCCATGCATACAAAGGTGGGCTATGGCCTGGGGAGGCTTGTAGGTGTTTTCTTCAGACAGCTTTGATTTTCTCAAAAACAAAACAAAAAAACAAAAAAAAAAAGTGACCTTATAACCAACGACCACAGAATCAAACTTAGACAAAGCGAAGACAAGAGCAGAGTGAGAAAGAGTTTTAAAAAAAAAGAAAAAAAAGAAGTGTCAATGTCTGCAATGTCTGTGGTCCTGGAATGCATCAAGGTAGCAAAAGATGAGCTGGAAACAGGACAAGTTTAAGGGAATGTTCACATGACAGCGTGACTGATGCCGGGCAGAGGACACATTTCTCACAAAGGACCGAACTTAGAAGTGGCTGGCTATTTTTCCTAATCAGCAAGAAAAAGCAATAAGGAGGTCTTATTTTATTTCTAAGGTTTTTAAGGAAGGAGGAAGGAGGAGGAGGAGGAAGAAAGGAAAAGAACGAGGAATGGAAGGAGGAAGGGAGGGATGTTGGCAGTGCAATGTACCACTTACTAACATCGTATTTCTGAAGGTAGAGCTTGAGAAAAAAGTAACCAAGAAACCCCAAACCCTGTAGTTTCAGAGCTTCCCAGAGTCCTTCATCCGTACCTCTAATAAAGAGCAGCAATTTGTCTGCATTTTGCAGACACACTTGATGTGTTGGCAGACTCCTCACACGCTGCCTGTTTGCAGGGATTAGGGAGAAGGCGGCAGCATAGCTCCCGGGCAGCAAAGCAGAGAAAACCCACAGGCACGCCAGGGCCTGGCCTGAAGAATGCACAGATTGCTCTGCATCTGCTGGAGGCTCTGAAATCAGCTCCACATCATAAAAACTACCGCTCAGCCCGATTCAGCACACGGCCTGCACGCGCTCCATAAATATCTGGTGTTGACCTAATGCAGCAAAATGGTCTCTGCTCTTTACAGAGAAAGAGTGACCCCAAGGATGAGTGTCTTTTGATGAGAATCCAAATGTACTAAGATCCGGCTGGGCAAATAGCATGTCACAGTGAAATGGGAGGAGGGGGCCAAGAGTTTGAAGCCTCTGATTTTTATTCTCATTTCTGTCCAGTCCACATACATTTCATAAGCAACTGTTACGTGCTAAGCTTTGTGCAAGGGACCAAGGGACTCATGGAAATTAGTCAATATTGCATTTTACCAGGGTGAACAGCATACAAGACAGGCCAATTAAAAGTCAGAATTAAAATCTGCCCTCATCTGGCGTCTGCATTGTTTCAAGTTTTTTAAAGTGTATTTGACTTTTCTGATGAGAAAGTATTGGAAAAGCAGATGAGAACAACTTCAATGTGTTTCATAAATAAAAAACTTTCTGACAAAGATGCCCATTAGGTTGACCACCAGACCACAAATGGATAGTAATAAATAATACAGAGCATCGTTCTGAATCAGTGCAAATGTGAGTGCTAATTATTACTGTCGTAAAGGAAGTGAGGTCATTTATTTTTCAAAGAATTAATGAAATGGATGTTATTTCACCTCCCAAGGCCTTTGTGCACATCTTGGCATTCCCTCTACTCCAGAAATTGAATCCAAATTGCATAACAAAACATTGTAAAAAAAAAATCACTAAGGCGTCCATACAGAATTTCAATTTTTTAAATCAACAAAGCAGAAGGTATGTAGTGTTATTTTATATTTTAAAGTCTAGAATTATCTATTTTTGGTAAATAAGCCACCATTTATTTTGCTTTAAATTATATATTGGCAACAAAAGTTCACAAAATAGTGAACTACTATAATAGTGAATTACAATATACTATATCGGAAGAAAAGTAATACTCATTAGGTACATTCATTCTCCTGGTATTATTTCTTTCTTAAATACTTTTGAATAATTTTTTGTATTCTATTACTATGTGTTTGCTTTTTGTAGAAAATTTGGAAAATGCAGTAAGTATAAAGAAGAAAATAAAAATCACCTACAACCCAATGTCTGATAATAACATTTTGATCTCATAATTTTTACTGCATAAAAAATAAGTTTGGGATCATAATGCATATAGAATGTACACTGAAAATAGTGTAATATTGTACATTTTTTCTTAACATTGTATGGTGAGCATGTACTTTATTTTATTATCTCTGCAATTTTACCATCACTCAATGAATTCAGTTACTTATTCTGGTATTATTGCACACTATTTTCTTTTTCCCTTTTTTGCCATTATAAGTTCTGTGGAGACTAACAATCTTGTCCACATAACTTCCTCCGCATCTCTGTTGCTATTTTCTTCTGGATGTACTATAGTTGTTGCCGCTGCTGTTGTTGTTTTCCTATTCTGAGTGACACTTTTGCCATTATATCGTCTAACATTATTGCTAACATAAGGGAAAGCCATTAACCATTTTATATGGTATCCAGCCAGATTATAGGACCTCTAGATTTATTATTGGATTTGTAATTTGATTCTCCACTATTTTTGAAGAAGTATAATGTCTATGATTATTAATATATTTGGCTTTTCCATAAGCAAACTTTTATATCCATTTCATGTCTTATCCCATTAGCCAGAACTTCCAGGACATGACAAAATAATGGTAATAATATAGGCATTCTTGTGTTGCTTCAGATATTAATGGGAAAATTTCTTAGATTTTACCAGTAAGTATGACGGTGACTGTTGGTATATGACATAGCATCTTTAGCATATAAAGGAAGCATTCTTCTATTCTTAGTCCACCAATTTTTAAAAGAAAAGTTACTTAATTTTAGCAACACCTAAATCACATGGAGACAACCAAATACACTTTCTTTTGTGACTTAGACTTAGTTACTGGATCCCGAGTTTATCATAGCAGCATGTGATTATTCTTTGATTAGTGGGTTATATATGATGTTATCTAAAGTTTTATCTTTTTATTCTCTATTCGATCAGACAAAATTCTTTGCTACAAAGCCTCCCTCCAAAGCATCAGTTTAAACTAACATTCATTGAGGGTCTATTTAAGTTCCAAACACAGTTTGTAAGCACTTTAGATATATCTGTAAATAATTCTATAAGGCAGAACTTATTATTCTCATTTTACACGTGAGGATATTGAGGCACAGCAAAGTCAGACCATTAGTGTAAGTGTACCTGGCCAGTGAGTGGTAGAATTAGGACTTAGATCCCAGGAAGCCTGACATGACCAAGTGGGCTCTTGATCCCCATAGCCAAACCCCCAAGGCTATCACCTGCCACCCTGATAGCCTTGGTCACTGAACTTCTCTCAGAAACAGTTTCCTCATTTCTAAAATAAGAGTAACAATAGGAATAACAACATCTACCTAAAAGGATTAGTATGAAGCTTCTCTATGTCTGACATGGTGTAGACACTCAGTAAAATAGCAAGTAACATTTCTTCTTATTACTTTTATTATTTAGTTAATAAATATTTACTGAACGTCTACTCTGTGCCAGGAATTGTTCTGGGTATTTGGGAAATAATGCCCTCATGGAATTTCTGTTATAGTATATTCCAGTATTATATTATATTATATTACACTCTACTACAAGCTCTCAATCTATTATCTGCACTTTCGAAATCCAAAACGTTCTGAAAACCCAAAGTTACACTCACTTGGCAGGGAAACCTGACTTAAACTGCTGTAAGGTTATTTGTAGACTTTACTGATCCCAGTTAGTGCGGCCAGCTTTAGCGCCACCGCAGAAATACCAATGACTGCGAAGAGCTCCCCAAGGCCCCACTGGAGGTGGCAGTGATAATCACTGACGAACCATAGTGTGCATTTCCAAAATTTCCAAATCCCCCAAATCCAAGGCATCTTGTTCCGTGGGTTTTGGATAAGAAACTGTGGTCCTGCATACTAGATGATAATATTAGATTATGCTAGAAAAGAATAACATTACATTAGAGTGTAATCTAATAGGATAATAATTTGTTCTCTCAATGAGAATGCAAGTCCCCCGAGGGCACTGACTGTGCTTGCTTGCTCATCCCACTGTCCCTACTGCAGCTCACATGCTCCAAGTACCTGGTGGGTTCTTGCCAATCATTCCACTCCATTTAATTCAACTCAAGAGCATCCTCCCTCATCCAAGATGTTTCAGTTCCCTGCAGGGCTACTTCTCTTACATAAAAGCACCAACATAGCCATCATTTCCTAACAAACTGGGGCGAAAGAACAGGGCAGATCACAGGAAGAGCTGCCTTCTTCTTGCATTTCTCTAAACCTAGCGGGGATTTTTTGCCCCATATCAACATGCTTGGCCTGAAATACCTGAATAGTAACTCTGATTAATAAAATGCTCACAATATGTCAGCATATTTTAACAATTTTACTTCCGCCATAAGGCTAACTCAAAAACATTTTGGCAAAGAACAGAACCATGGCGTTTGCTCGAACGGTAAAGAAGCTCTGTTTCCCTGAGATTTCTGTTCTAAGACGGCCCCACAATGTGATGGGATCTAGCGTTCTGCCTTGGCACAAGGCATGAGCCATGCCAGTAAATCCTGTCTTACACTTCAACCACGAGGGCCTCCTTATGTTTCTGGAGCTGTTCTGTCTTGTCAATTGTTTTGAGTTTTATATTAGATTAGGATTTGCTGGCATTGCAGGGAAGATGCCGAAATGCCTCAAGCAAGCTCTATGAGCCATAAATAAGAAGAGCAATGCCTTACGTTCCTCTCACACATTTTATTTTTCAGGTTACTTTCACACACAGGATTTCGGAATAGTTTTCCATCAGCTGGCTTCCCTGGGTCAGCCTCACGCTGCTGTTACCATGCAGCTATCTTCAGCGATCATTTTGAGAGCCAACTGCCTGATTTTACAACCTGACCATTACAAAGAAGCAGGGAGGGGCAGCTTTGGTTTTCTGCCAACCCAATGGGCCATCTTCGGAGTTTTGTGCGTTTTTGTTATTGTTGGTGTTGTTATCTCTGTCTAAATCTAATAGTGGCCAGAAAACTTATCCCGTGGCTTTAGCGCCTAATAGACACATCCTTTTCTTTGTTGTGGAGAAACTCTCTGTTCTAAAGATAACACTGACTGCCTTTTGGAGTGGAGACTCATTTCACCGACAGAACACAGCTTAGCACGCACCATCTTGAAACAAAGGGTCATGCACAGATAGGCACTGGATACATCTACTGTGATGAGTGATAATGATGAAGGGGCAAGTGAGGAAAGGTGTCTCGCACAGGGCCAGATACTCAATAATTGCTGATTGATGAACGGTGACACCTACTAAATGCCACTCTAAAAGATAGCCACACTTGAAATGATATGTAGGTGAATTCAGGCTCCCAAATAAAACGCCTGGATTTGAATGGCAGAAGTCTTTGTGAAGGCAGGCATCCCTGAAAGAGCTAGAAGGCATGGGTAGGCAGTTGTTATGGTTTTCCCCGCCAAAGGAATATCACCTACCCAAGAGAGAAGACTAAGGCCATACCCACTACCAGGAATGTAAATTATCAGCTGTGCAAAAATGCCACTGCTTTTAATCTATATTGCCCATGTTTCATTGCACGAGCTGGATCAGCTACATAATTTTCAGTGTCCATTGCTAAATAAAATGCAGACCCCTCATTTTAAAAATATTAAGAATTTCAAAATCTTGACAGCAGAGCGTTAAACCAAGTAGGCAGCCCTGCTGAGTTGTATGACGGCACAGATCTCAGCCCCAGGAAGGTGGCCCTGTGTATGAGTAAAGGTTTGTGCGTAATGTTACGGATGTCCTTCCTGTTGCCTGCAGTCAGTGGACTTGAACTAGAACCCTCCACACGCGGGCAGAGGTAATAACCTGAGCCAGGAAAGATGAAGTCAATTGTTATACTGGCTCAACATGAGACACACCCCTCTGATTTGAAACGGAAAGTGAGTAGGACAACCCTTCTAGGGCTTCCTAGAAGCTCCAGGCTAAGTGTTGACCTAGATCATCAAGGGAAAAAACGTAATTAGTGGTCAACTTCCTGTGGTGGAATATAAGGGTGTTTCCTCCTTGTTAACAGTGACTTAAGATAGGGATGCTAACACTTTGGGGCTCAGGCCTAATTATCCTGGGGGCAGCCTCCAGGGCACAGCAAGCCTGGAGACGTGTTATTAACTGTAGAATCAGACACTGCTATTTTAAATTATTTTGATTTGATTTAACTTCCTTTATAGGTAGGATTAAATAGAGAGTTCTCAGCTAAATTTAAATTTCATCAAACAAACAAGAAATAATTTTTTATTTCATGTGTGAAACATAATTATACTAAAAATCATTTCTTGTTTATCTGAAATTCAAATTTAGCTGGGAATCCTGTATTTATTTGCTAAATCTGGCAACCTTATTGATAGGCTTTCGATAGGTTCTCCTTTTGTATTTTGTAAAGTTCTGTATGAAAACACCTGCCTCTCCCAGCTAAGCTAGAATTTTAGGCAGGTGACAGTACAATACCTGAGATATAGTGGCCACGGCGATTGTAGTGAGTTTCCCAAGTGGAAGATGAAACTCACATGAGCTAAGCCATGGAGACACCTTGCTGCGCAGTGGAATTGCCCAGGGAGCTTTAACAGCGTGAAGGGTTCTGCCCCCAGAAATCCTTACTTACAAGGTCTGGGATATACCCTGGGTTTTAAAAAAGAGCTCCAGGTAAGAAATAAAGTGTCAGTGAGTTACTTGATCTGGGTTACCAAAGAAAGCCGCTATAAAGCTCCAAAGATTTATATGTAGTCTCAAAATACAAGAGTAAGAATGGATTGGACACCCATCTTAGTATCTATAGGAGGTGACCCCTCCCCACTCCCTCCCCTCCCTTCCTCCGGAGCTCCCTTCTTTCTTTCTTTTCTTTCCTTCTTTTCTTTTTCTCCCTTTCCCTTTCTTTCTTCTTTCTTCTTTCTTTCCTCTCTCTTTCTTTCCTTCTCTGTCTCTCCTCTTTTCTTTTTCTTTTTTCTTTCCTTTCTTAGTATCTACTAGAGTGATTCTTTCTTTCTTTCTTTCCTCTCTTTCTCTCTCTTTCTTTCCTTCTCTATCTCTCCTCTTTCTTTTCTTCTCTTTCTTTTTTTCTTTCCTTTTTAGTATCTACTGGAGTGACTCTTTCTTTCTTTCTTTCTTTCTTTCTTTCTTTCTTTCTTTCTTTCTTTCTTTCTTTCTTTCTCTTTCTTTTCTTTCCCCTTCCTTCCTTTTTTCCTTCTTTCCATCCTTTTTTCTTTCCTTTCTTTTTCTCATGCAAATCACTAAAAGCATTAGGTTACTCTCATCCAATACAAGTTAATCTCAACCCTGTCTGCAGGTTAGAATCACCTAAGGTATTTTAAAAAGAGACTGCTGCCAAGACCCCATGCCCAGATATTCTTACTTAGTTCATCTAGTGTGGATCTCAGGCATGGATATTTTAAAAATCTCTCCTGGTGATTTTTAGCGTGCAGCCCAAGCTGAGAAGCGCTTCACAGAACAATGGCTGTCAGACCTTAGTGCGCATCGGAACCCTGTGGGGAGTTTTTTGAACATGCAGGCTCTTGCCCTCCCTATCCACTCACCACCACCACCACCAATAAGGCCCAAGAATATACACCTTTAACTGGATGATTCTGAGACAGTCCACACTTGAAGACGGGCAGCCTCAGCTGTGGGCTCCTCTGATACAGAAGTCCCCGTCAGCCCAGCACTGCCTTCCCAAGGCACCATAGAGTGTGCAGGAGTACCTGCATCCAGTCTAGCCGGGTGCTGGGGTGGCCGCTGATATTATCTGTGGCCCAAATAAGAAAACCAAGGATTCAAGCCAATTCCTCCTGCATTGTCCTCCTCCCTGCGATTCAAACACATCGGGCCAGTTCAGGAGCACTTCTGTAAAACAGACTTTTATTGAAAAAGACTACAGCAAATCATACTGAGGTAAATGAAGACAGTGAAATGAAGGAGAAGGCAGGTCCTCTTTATGTTTTTGCAGCTGTTTCAAGGGGCTTGGGGTTTTCTATCTAGATTAAAGATTGGGTAATACACGGCTGGAGCCATGGACATTAATGTATGTTTATCACACGCAAGAACGACGTTGCATCATGTGATTACAGCTGGGCCTGTGCTGCTTCTACACCTCCCTCGCCCTGACACTTCCACCAGGTTGCCCCTCACCTCCATCTCTGCTTTTATCCTCTTACTGCTTCTTTCAGGACCAGCAGAAATATCAGCTTCCCAGGAATCCTTCTCTGGATGTCTACAGCAAGAAATAGCTTCTCTGATCACTGTAGCACTTGGTTCTTTAATATCTTTATCTTGCTCTACCTTGTTATGTTTTTTCTTGTGAACTTAAAATTCCCTGTGAGGATGTAAACCTTTGAAGGTATGTCTCATATCTCTGAACCTCTTTAAAATGCCTAGCATCACTGTGTGGGTGCCAATTGCTGGCGTATTGAATTAAATTGTGATTGTTAACATCGCAACCGTGTAACTTATTAAGAATCTAAGAAAGTCACTGGGTTTCCAGTTATATGGAGAGAAACGGGTAACAAGAGAATACAAGAATACTGAAGGTCAAGGTGGAAGAAAAACCCTATACCTCTTCGTATTTAGAAAATCACTATGTTTTCTAGGCATAAAAACAAATGCAATTTCTGAATTATTTTGGAGTTAACTGTGTATGATCATGAAGAATAATTTACAAATTTTATTTTCAGTGGCAGTGAAAGATCTTTCTGTCTGAGCTAAAATATCTTCCCTTTTTTCAGAGGTTTATCTTACTTTGAATCAGAACCTACTCTTCCAGTCACTAAGAAAAGAGAACTGTGAGAATCTCCTAAGTGTACTTACATCCCGTGATCACCTGTGCTCACCAGCCCTTCTGTTGATTATCCAGCATGTGGCCTAGGCCCTGAAGTCTCTTCTTTTCTCTTACAAGAACGCAGACTCTGCATCCCAAAGGCCCTGTTTGAATTCTTGCTGTGACATTTGTTAGCTCCATGACCTCGAGTAAGTCATTCAGCCTCCTTGGGCCTCACTTTCTTTCTCTGGATGAGGATAATGGTGGTATCTACCTCACAGGAATATTGTGAGGATTACAGGAGTTGGCACATGGAAAACATTTAAAGTACTGCCTGGTGTATGCTAAGTGCCTCTCCTCGGTAACTGACCGCCAATGTACCATGGTCATAGAAAACCAGACATTTTTTCTTATTAGGCAGTGATCCTCTCTCTCTCTCCCTTTCCCTGACCCCCTCCCTTCCGTTAGTCTTGTATATAAAACAGCATATAAACACTAAAGCAAAGATTAGGGGAGAAATTAGCAACACAATGTTAACAAGGTTGCTAACAAATGGGCATTTGTATACTCTTCTGGTGTGACTGTGCCAATATTTCTGGAAAGCAAATTGGCAATATATTAGAAGGGTCTTAATATCAAAACCTGATGATTTAGAAATGTTATATCTGGAAACCAATCCTAGGAAAAAATCCAGAGATATGGACAGCGATGTATGCACAAAGATGCCCATTACAGTGTTACTTTTAACAATGAAATTGGAAATTAATTAAACATCCAACACTAGGAACATATCAAACACATTATGGTTTTTTCAGAGGATAGAACATTATGGAGCCATGGAAAAGTTTATTTATGACAAATGTTAACTCCATGAAGAAATCCTTGTAAATATACTGTTCAATACATGTAATAGGAAATAAAAATATTTATATACGAAATGATTCAACCACAGAATAACTATAGGCACAGAAAAGCATTAGGAAAAATAAATGAAATATTTCTGGGTGGCAGGATTATAGGAAATCTTTACTTCTTTGTAATTTATATATTGTTTAACAAATACAATGCCAGTAGGATTTTTAAAAATCACTTGAGGGAAGAAGTAAACACAGAATATGGGATCAAAAGTAGTTCATTACCACTCTATGGTTATTTCAAAACACTTTAAAAAAAAAAACTGAGAAAAGCTTTGGAGATTAAACTGCCTCTACCTGGCATAGGGTATCAGCATATTTTGTTCAATAATATATCTTATTTATAACATCTCCTTTCTCTCTTATAGGCTAAGAACAGTTTATAAAAAGAAAAATTAAGCCAAAATCACATACACACACACACGCATGCACGCATGCTCACACACATACACACACACCCTTAGGCTGCTCTAAAGCATAATAAGGAAACAGGAAAATAATACGGAACCCAAACCTGTGCCAGTTTCTAAAAGCTACTTATTGGGAGACTGTTTCTATCACACTTCTAACCAGTGGTGCTAATGTTTAAATGCCCATAAAGGATCAATAAAGCCCTATGTGGGTTAAAATGAGATGCGATGCTGCACAACATTCTATGTACAGGAAACTGTATACAAGAACGTGAGGGTATACAAGAATGTGAGGGTAAACAAGGACAGACTTGTGCCTAGGGTGTGTGAAAGGCATCATGAGGCGGCCTGGGAAAGGTGAGAAGAAGCATGAAGCATGTCTTGACCTGCTGTTGTTGCCAGGCCACTGTGAGGCTTCCATACTTAGCATAATTCTACATGAATGCCAACATGTCTTAAATCTAACTCTCAGCCAGCGAGGTGATAGGTGATAGATGTCCACCACAGGAGGATTTGGAGAGAAGGGGGTGTTCCCTAAACTGCTCCTACTCTGGCGCAGTAATACCCACAGGGAAGCTTTGCCCCAGATGTTTTTGATGGTTTATTCCCAAGAATTACTAGTGTTTTCCCCTCATTGATGAATGAGAAACAAAACACTTTCAAATGCAGTAAGAGGGAAGAAAATCTTTGCCATCCCTTGTGGAAAGGCAGCAGCAGTCCAGGAGTTCTCAATACAAAAGAAAAAGATGGGGTTTAGTGGAGAGAATTAAATGACCCCATCCATCAAAAACAAAAAGTGAGCATCATAAATCCCTGAACAATCCCAGAAGGCATCTGATGTACCCCCGCCATCGATCTTGGCATGTCGGCGACGAGCAGGTGGGATTCTCTCACTGTCTCCTCTCCTGGGTGGTGCAGAGTCCAACAACAGCCCAGCATGCAAACGGGCGGAACATCGCCCCTTGAGAGGCCAACAGACAGAACACTCAACACGCCAGATCTTGAGAAGGCCTGGAGAGCGCAATGATTGATTTGGTCATTTTGTTTAGAGAAACAAAACCATTCTAAGCTGTTGTGTAGCATTCGTTAGGACAGAAACCACATCTAGGAGTCCATGGAGTGAACCTGTCCTCAGATATGCTTTGACTATTACCTGCTTAAAAAAAACCCAAAAACCAAAAAACAAACAAATAAAAAAATACACATTCATACGACCGGAAGACATTTTAAAATTAGAAAATTTCATGTGAAAATTGATCTCTGGGCCAGGTGCTGTGGCTTGCACCTGTAATCCCAGCACTTTGGGAGGCCAAGGCAGGTGGATCACTTGAGGTCAGGAGTTCAAGACCAGCGTGACCAACACGGTGAAACCCCGTCTCTACTGAAAATACAAAAATTAGCCAGGTATGGTGGCACCCACCTGTAATCCCAGCTACCGGAGAGGCTGAGGAATGAGAATTGCTTGAACCTGGGAGGCGGATGTTGCAAGTGAACTGAGATCGTGCCACTGCACTCCAGCCTGGGTGACAAGACCCCATCTCAAAACAAACAAACAAACAAAAAAAGAACCACCATAGATTTCTGGCTTCTTTTAAAAAATTAATAAAACAAACAATCCTGTACAATGGTCCACATTTGTCAGTAAACACTACTAAGCTACTATCCTCAGAGAAGGCATGCAGCATTCCTTTTGATACAACCCCCAGGAGCCTACTGCACTAATTTATGTATTTGCCTGCCCCTTTAGTCGGCTTTGACGTTTCAATCCGTGAATCACACATCACACAAGGAAATATAATAACTAAATATTTCACTTTCTCCAGCTTGTAGGAAGGATTTACAGACATTTTCCTTCTTCCCTTTCTTTGAACTTTACTGCCAAAAATAATCAACCAATAAAATGTTAATGTTTTAAAAGAAACAAAAATCATATTTAGTTAGAGACACTTGGCATACAATTTTACCTTTGTTGTGTTGTACTAATGAGTCCATCTGAGTTCTCTTTGGAATGAATACAGTAATTCATCTGGGATAGGGGGAGAGAACGAAAGGTAGGAGGTTTGTCTTATTCTCTAGAAAATATTCACCTGAATCCCGAATCTCCCTAAAGACAAGCAGAATTAGGGAGAAGAAGCATATCTATGGAAATGCAAAATTTCCCTGTCATAAAAATACATTCTAAAAGATAAATTTTCAGCTTCAACATATAATGAAGTTATAGCTCTTTGACAAATGATGTTCTGTGTTGTCATGACAACTGGGCCTGTTAGAGGTGTGCATACAGAGGCCTGCCCATAAATCAGCATGTTTTAGGAAGGGGTTAAAACAAACATTTCTAGACTTTTCCCCAGATGTAATGCCAAAAAGGTAATTATAGACATTTGTATCAGTCTGCCATAAAGAATGACAGCTCCAATTCTGCAAAATGTTAATTAAAAAGTCTATTAAATCCATGTCCCTCTGAGAGAAATTAATATCACACCTAAGGTTGGGAGTCAACGCAACTCAATGGCTGTGAAAATTGGAATGGCAAAGTCCGAAAGGAAGGCTTAAAAGCAGCTCTAATCTATGAGCTGTTTAGTTAAGGGTTTGGACTAGATTCCGACTCTCAAGAGAAGAAATGTTGAGGGAAAAAGGGCAATGCTCAGAGCCTTTCTAGAAGCTTGAGAGAACACGAAACTGTAATCAAAGATATGGGGCTTAGGTTTGCAAGGGAGAAGCTGGTAGACTGAGGTTAGCTCAGCTGAAAACACAGAGGTGAAACAACTAGGAATCGTTAAATCCAGGAGAGCATAGACACAAGCAGTAAGCATTAGCAGCTTGCAATGAAGTCAGGAAAAAAGAGAATTAGCATAAAATCAGACATTTGAAAAATGTTTCTTAAGGCAAAGGTCATGAGATTCCACCCCAAGGGTTACAGATTGGCAGCCTACAGGCCCAATTGAGTCAAAAGGCAAGTTTTGTCTGGCCTGCACAGTGTTCTTTAAAAACGTACATTGTTTGCCAACATTTAAAAATCAGGAGATTTCACATAACCTCTGGCTTCTTCTCTTTACAGAGCAGATGATTTGGCAGCAACAAGCCCTGGATTCCCACGTGGCACCCAGAGCTGGAGTCGCGCTCAGAGAACATAAGCTCCATGAAGACAGCACCTGCCTTGCTCACCCAAGTGGCCCCAGCACTTGGCACAGTCCAAGGCATGCAGAAGGGTTAAATGCATGGTTGAATGAGCCAGTGATTATCAGCTGCCCTGTTTAAATAAGACACACACTCTCCAAGGGGTTGCCTCTCTCTCCTCCCTTTAACTGTTACTTGCCTGGCCCCACCTTGCTCTGTGCTTTAAGTTTTTTCTTTAGTTGGGACACCTCACGTTGCCTCTTGATATTAGTTCCCCACAGAATTCAGTCTGATGACCACCTATGTGGACTACTGAAGTGAATGATAATGCAATGGTATTCTTTAAGGATTATAAAGACCAATCTAAAATAGGGGCTTCCTTTAAAGTCTGGCATCACCATCATCATCATTCACCCTGCAGGCAGGACAGTGCATAAGAGGACCTGCCAAACTCCCTTCTGTTGCTTGGAACAAAGCAAGTACTTCTGATAGGCTTCAGATCTGAACACTTGTTTATTCATTCAACAAACACAAAACTCCTTCTAAGTGTTTCTATGAATAAAAGTCATATGATATGTCTCTTTCACCTTGATGTCCAGAGATTGAAATTTTTATTAACTGAATGAATGAGTGGTGGTAATAGCTGTAGACAATAATTATATTGTGAATCTACTAAGTACTAGATACATGCATTGTTAACTTATTCTCACAGGCTATGTGGTGGAAATTAGTATCCCTCTTTTACAGAAAAGGAAAAACTGAGACTTAGTGAGGTTAGGGGATATGTCCACATCATGGGCCAAACAGGGATTAGAACTCAGATCTTCTTGGCATCTACATCATGTACCTTCCATTGTGCTATCAACCTCTCAGTTCAACTCTGTTCTCCAGGTAGTGGGTTACATGGTGGCCTGTAAAAAGGATATGTCCAATCCTAACCTCTGAAACCTGTCACAGCGATCTTACCTGGAAATAAGGGTCTTCATGAATGTTATTAAAAATCACTGAGATGAGATTATCATGGATTTAGGGTAGGCTCTAAATCTAGTGACAATTTCTGTAAGAGGAAGACAGGACACGGAGACTCAGGGAGAAGGTGAGCTGAAGGCAGATGCAGTGGCTGGAGTGATACAGCTACAAGCCAAAGGATGCTGAGAATTGCCCCCAGAAACTAAGAGAGGCCCTCAGGTCCTCCAAAAGGAACCTACCCTGTCAACCCCTCACTTTCAAACTTCTGGACTCCACAACAACGAGGATAAATTTCTGCTGTTGTAAACCATCACGTTTGCGGTAACTCGTTATGGCAGCCCCTGGTTCACATCTTGAGGAAGTTCCCCAGAGATATTTGCTTCTGCTGTCCATGGATGGGGGGTGGAATTTAGTTTCATTCAGAATCCTAAAGCTTGACTGATCTTCTCTGCCTCAGAAGCTCCCTATTTCTGATTGAGCCTTTCACTATGAGGTACCACACAGCTTTACTCAGAACCATTCGCGCATCTCAACAAAAGCGAACTCAGCTGAGAATCACATCTTTTTCATTTGTTTCTTTGAAAGCACACTAGCACCTTTGACAGGAGTGGCGTGTGGTCTAATGCTTTGGAGCAATCCAGTTGAATGCAGCAACAGCAGACCCAAGCTCCTCTCACCAGATGAACACTATGGCACAATTATTAATATGGGAGTATAGGAAAGAAGGTGCCATTCTGTGTGCAGAATTCTGAGGCAGCTACTAGGTGCATGGGAAGATAGGTAACAATCATGATAGTCATTGTTATGGTCATTGCTACCGTTACTGAATGCCATGCTGTCTGAATGACTTGCCAGACTTTTTTTCCACTTAAGTCTCCTAGTCACTCCACCCTTGTTTTAATGAGGACGAATCTGAGACTTGGAGAGTTAAGTACCAAGTTCAAGGTCGCCCAATCAATAAGTTGAGGGTGGTGGCAGGAAGAGGGTCAAACCAAGTGCAGTGGGCAGCTTGAGGAAGTGGACCAGAGGTGGTGGGTGGGGAAACATGGCTGGAGCGACAGTGTCCTGAACTTGGAATGCTCTTTTGAGAAGCTTGGACTTAATCTACTCAGCTGTGCAAGTTGCCTAAGAAGGCTCAAGCGTACATCTTGGGAAGATAATGTGGGACTCAGGGAGTGGAAGCATGGTGAGAAGGGAGAGAGAAGACCAGCTTGCTCCTCTCAACTACAGATGGCCTGGAGGATGGTGGAGGGGGTGGGGGTACACAAAATGGATAGGTTTGAAAGGTTTGGGTGAGGAAGACTTGGCTTGATTTTGGAACCACATTCAATAGCCTAGGGAGAGAAAAGCTGTCATGGGTAATCCAGGAGTTGGAAAGATGAGCAAACTGTCCACCACAGCAGAAGGGACAGGGCAGGTGTGTCTGGGCACACGTAATGAACTCAGTTAAAAAAATAAAATAAAATAAAACTGATCTTTTTGCCTCTGGAACCCAAAAAATCCAGAGGTGTTTGGTTAGCAGATGGTGCTGTAGCTTCTGCCTTTTCTCCTCAGATCTCATAGATTTCCTTCAAGAGAAATTAGTTGGATTTTAGAGGGTGTATCTCCAAATTAAATCTATGAATAGCTTTAAGCTCTCCAAAGGAAACGGCCTTCATACTGTGGCACTATGACGCAAGACGTAGAAGCTGCTGGCCTATTTCCCCAAAAGGCCCACTTTTCCAGCAGCAGGACAAGTGTGTCTCATAGGCCCAGAACTCACCGGGACACAGAGCACCCGGAAACACTGTCTGTATCACAGGTAAGAAATTGCCAAACTTAGCAAGAGAAATGCAGAACTGAGAGTCGCCTCAGCCTCCCTGGGGAGCCCATTTAGGACTGCCTACAGGGCTGGGGGCTCCAGAGCCCCTTTCTTGCTCCTGTTGGACTGCCCCACCTCCTCTGAATAGCCATGCCACCCTCACTCCATGCATTACTAGAGGAAAAGAAGAGTTAGTAGCCCAGGGCCAACATACCAATTGGCCAGGGTCTAAGATGATCTGAATTCTACATGCTGATCTCAGTTAAGAAGCAGGTGGAAAGGGTGCCAACAAGCACTGGCCACAGAGTCAAAAGATTAGTTTCTGAATTCTGGCTCAGCTTGTCAACTAGGGAGAGCCACAGATCGCTGGTGGTGGGGCGTGAGGGATCTCTCAGAACCACTGTTACTGCCATTGTGTGTCCTGCAGTGGCAACATCCAGCACCTGTGTCACTTTTCTGGAGGGCTTCCTTTGAGCTATTGGAGCCCATTTTTGCCTGTTGCAACCTCAGCTAATGACTGACAGGTGCACATATATGAAAGCCCAGCTCCCTAAGCTCAGGGTGGGATGACTCTGAGTGGCAACTTAAACGACTGAACTTCAATGGCTGAAACCACCTCCACAAGGCTTTGGCTCAAATCATACTCTTGCTTAGCTCCTCCCCTACTGTCCTGATTCCCCGTTCCTGTCCCAGGCACACCCTTAATGAATTACTTGCACGTGAAACCTCATCTCAGCGTCGGCTTCCAGGAAGCCTGACTTAAGATAAGGATCTACTCAGGGCTGTTGTAAAGGAACCACTTCTGAAAGCTATGAGCAGAATGTCCAGCAGGAGAGTCACAAACGGCAACATTTGGCATCAACACTTGTTGTGCTTGGCTCATAGAGACCTTAAAAAATGTGAAGGGTCTTGCCAACATTTAAAAACTGGAAAATTTCACATAAAAACCCTGATCTCCCCTTGTCTTAAAAAAAAATCAGAAGAGTTGGGAACACTAGGTTTTCATTCCTGCACGCCAACATGGGCTGGACTAGGGGCAGTCCTACCCTGTGCATGGGGCATTCCCCTCCATCCCAGTTACTCACGCCCAGGACTGTCCCAATCTGTAGTCATTTGAATCAGGAACCTATGGTCTAGCACATAGAAAGTACTCAATAAAGTTGGTTGAATCTGAATAAGGTCTCATTTTCCTTGAAAACAATTCAATGCAGGGGCTGCTGAAGTCCAGGGGTGAGTGAGTGTGTAAGAGGATGCATTGCTCTGTACCACTCTGACTCTGTCCTCATGCCTGGCAAGGCATTGATGTACACTTCCATAAACACTCTTCTGAAAGAATATAAATCAGTAACAAGAGCTGTCATGATAGGAAATTTGTTTGACGGGGAACACTACATAAAATGAAATAAAATCACTCGTGGTTTTAGTATGTAGGCGAGAAAAACAAAAACAGGTCTTAGTTTCAGATGTTGTTTTATGTTGCCATAAATAAAAGGATGGCTACAGCTCAAAAATTACATTTTAACATTTCAAAATGTTGACTTGCCCAACCTGGGTACTTTTAAAAAAAAAAAAGAAATGATTGTAGTAGAAGCCCTTTTAACCAACGAAACTGACAGTAGGTCATTTAAGGAAGGGGAGGTTCCGTAAGCACTCAACCCAGATATTCAGCCAGGAGTGTCCAGGGTGCTGTGCAGGTTGGTCATTGTGTTTCACAGAGAAGTGGCAAGCAGCAATTAATGAGCACATCTGTTAAGTGGAGCTCAGATAAGACAGTGTCTACTGTTGAGAATGCACCTCACAGACCTTCAAGGACAGGGGACATAGTTGACCAAGGGTATCAAACACTGAGCTTGGGAATTTATCACCTCATTTGCACAGAGGCCAAGCTCCAGAGCCAATGACTGAGAGTGGTGGGAATACAAAGGCAGAACCCTCCTGGGAGACAAGGAAGTCTTCTGAAGGCTGATTTGACTCAAAGACTCCCCAGCAGCCTCGCCAATAACTCCCTAGAGTGAACAACAGTTGAGGGTGCTTGACCTAAGCCTCCGTCCCTCTCTTATTCACCCACAGTCCTGCTCGCATTGCAATCTGATGCTCTTGGAAACCCTTGCTCTCCGATTCCCTTCCCTGCTTCTCTCACCCAAGAGTTTCTCATGATAAAAATCTTTGCAGCTTTAATCCCATCTTGGTGTCTGCTTCTGAGAGGACACATTCTGCACTGGAAAATTCCTACTGCCCACATTTGGAAAAATCTGTCTATTCTACCCAATAAATCAAGGCTCCCAATTTCTGTGTATTCCCATGAATCTAAAGGTAAAAGCACTTGCAGAGGAAACCTAAGATGAGTGGGCTTTGAGGAATTGAGTATCGAAGTAAGAGAAAGGGAAAAAGAAAACGAAGAAGGCTTCAAGGGGAGGAGGGGGGTCAAGGGAAAAGAAGGTGACAACTTCTTTGTTTTTCTTCCACTTGGACAATTTTCTAAGAATATGGGCATGGAGACCCCTGAAATAGCCTATTCACACCACTAGAAACAAACTCTCTGAGACTTTATGCATTACTTCTCTTGCTCCCAGAATTCCAAATGTTAAATTGCTATTTGGACATGAAATTTATCATCCCCCAGGACTGCTGGCCAAGAAGTCCTTCGTGGTGACAATGACAACCACAGGTCGTCACTCTCTGTATCCCACATCTCAACGTTTCTAGATTTTCATTTTGTTGAAAGGCAGAAAAAGGGAAGTAAATTGGCTTATGAAATATGTAAAATGCACCACATAACCAAGAAAAGAAAGAATACAACAATTCACACACATTCTCTCTTCCCTCTGTCTCTGTCTCTGTCTCTGTCTCTCTTTCTCTCTTTCTCTCTCTCTCTCTCTCTCTCTCTCTCTCTTTCTCTCTGCTAAGAGAGTTAACATTATAAGGAAACCTTCAGGCTGGTTATTTTATAATTCACAGCAAAATAAAAAAAGGAGACAAAATCAGCAGCATCATTTATAAACCCTGGAAAATGGAAGTTTCCAAGCTGTCATAAATAAGGATGGAAGCATTTGCCAAGTCAGAAATTTTGCCAAGTTTGAAATCCACTCAATCCTTACATCTTGGAGCTCAGAACGGAACACCAACCTTTTGGGATTTGTAATCATTTCTTCTCAGCAAAACTTCTTGCTATTTATAAGGAAGTAAAAACAAAGAGCAAAAAATACAACATGAAAAGTTTTTTAAGAAGAGCTGGGAGTGTTATAGCACAGTGAGCACTGAGGAGGTGATAATGGTAAATGGTGTATGTACGGGGATTAGATTCCCATTTAATCAAATAGAGCTGAAAGTACATGGTATTCCTATTCCATAAGGGTGTGTGTGTGTGTGTGTGTGTGTGTGTGTATGTGTGTAAATTCTTGTACCCTTTCTTTACTTGAGCCTTTCTCTTTCTTTCTCTTGCACACACAAACACACAAGCTAAGTACATTCCACCCAACAATTTGAAAATTTTAAAGTGTGAAAATTAAAGAAAAGAAAAGACCATAAATATGGTGTTTGTCTTGAGTAAAAAGAGAACTGGAAGAAAAAGAAGAAAATGCTTTTTTAAAAAACAGATAAAAGGGAAAGAAAAAAAGAGAAAACAGGTTACAAGGGCAGGGATACCTTATGCATTTACACCAAGTCGAGAAGAATTGCAGCCACCAAAATGAAGAACAGAGGTCTTATGGCTAGCTCAGAACTTGCAGCCTAGAGACACCCAAGAGACAAAGGAAAACCACTGGCCTCAGAGAAACAATGCCAGAAGCAGGGATTTTATAGGAAGACAAATCTGATGTGTGTGACCTTGGAAAAGTCATTTAACTTTCTAAGCCATTTTTCTCTTATTATGGGCAGCAATGGTATCAATATTATAGACATTATCATCAGGCTATAGCCCATAAGGCCAAAGATGGAGTCGGCTTGGTTTGTGGAGGTACCTCCCAGCGCCTAGCTCACTGGCCGACATATACACTTGATCCTTGAACAACACAGGTTGGAACTGCTTAAGTCCACTTATACACACATTTTTTTCAATCAATATATTGGAATTTTTTAGGAGATTTGAAACAATTTGAAAAAATTAACAGTTGAACCTTGTAACCTAGAAGTATTGAAAAAATTAAAAGTTAAATATGTCATGAATGCATAAAATATATGTAGATACTAGTCTATGTATTAACCAACTGTTTATGGAATTAGTAAGACTTCTGGTCAAAAGCAAGCTATTGGCCAGGCATGGTGGCCTGCACCTGTAATCCCAGCACTTTGGGAGGCCGAGGCAGGCAAATCACTTGAGGTTGGGAGTTCAAGATCAGCCTGGCCAACATGGTGAAACCCCATCTCTATTAAAAATACAAAAATTAGCTGGGCATGGTGGTGCACACCTGTAGTCCCAGCTACTAGGGAGGTTGAGGCAGGAGAATCGTTTGAACCTAGGAGGCGGAGGTTGCAATGAGCAGAGATCACACCACTGCACTCCAGCCTGGGCAACAGAGTGAGACTCTGTCTCGGAAAAAAAAAAAAGCAAGAAAAAAAGTAAGCTATTAGTAGTTAAGTTTTGGGGCAGTCAAAAATTATACTCATATTTTCAACTGTGCAGGGAATTGGTGCCCTTAATCCCCACATTGTTAAAGGGTCAACTGTAATTGACACTTAATAAATATTTACTAGAGTAGGAAGAGATTTGATGGAAGACAAAATGAGATCATATATTAAAGAATATAACATATGTCTCAGGGTTTTGTCAAGGAAAAATAACTCATCCCATATGGTTCAAATGAAGAGATATATTTTAGGGCCACACAGAGAGGTGTGGGCGGGGTAAAGAAACAAACAGGAAATAGGCACTCAGAGACTGACAACAGTGGGAAGCCCTTACCAACACCAGGAATGGAGATTCAGGAGGGGAAAATAGCTTTGCTGGATCCCAGGGAGAGCTGGAACCACAGAGAAGGCGCCATTCTGCAGGACTCCAGATAGGGAGGACTGAGCCTGTTTAAGGCTGGCACCTCCACAAGGGGAACACAGCAGACATACCCTGAATGTCTCCTCTACCTGAGACCTGCCAGTGCACCCCACAGAGTCAGACGCCCTGGGAAGCCAGCAGGAGACCTGCATGTAATTAGACGTGACATTCAATCCAACAGAGTTGAGTCAAGGGTGATGGAGAGGTAATCAATCAACCTCCCCAAGACCCAGGAGACTGGAGTAAATGCAAAGAGGAAAATCTGCCTTGAGAACAGTCTTTGAAAAACCTGGAAGCTCCCTCAGAGGCTGTGTTCCAGTTCAGGTGACAAACCTAGAACTCCCCACAGAAAGTAAAACAGTGCTGGCGACTCTGTACTTCCTACCCCTACTAAAGGGGCTTGAGGTGAAATTGCGTGAATTTACTTGAGGCTGAATTAAAATCCTTAAAGCAAACAGCCGTGGCCTATGTTTTTATATAATAATTCAGCACGACTGATTACAGCATGACGAGAATTATTAAAAAGAGATGGAAACGTGGTTAATAAACACAAAAGAGGTTTATCCTTTCCTCCTTGGCGACAGGTTAAAAATTTTAAAAAAGAGAGGGAGGGAACTTTCTGTTCAATAATTTATGGTCAGGCAGAGATTTTAACTCAGTAAACACAGGCTCCAGGGTCTTGTAGCGTGTGAGATGGGGCTTGACCAAATGACTGGAAAATTAGCATGTGCCCTTGGCAGTCTCTCTCAGTTACTGGCTGCCAGACGGGACATTTGAGGACAGGCACATCGAAGTGACCAAGCTGCTCCAATGCTGCTCTGCCTCTGGGTGTTTGAAAGGCAAGGAACAGCGCAGGCATTTTTCACCACCTTGTTCTGACGTCTGGATTCTGTTCATGGAGGTGGCAGGATGTGTCCTCAACACCCCTTCCCACCAGGCCCTTTCCACTTGCAAGGTTTCCCTCAAGTTCACTCATCGGAGAGTGGGAACTACTCCAAAAGAATGGGAAGTACTAAACTTCAAGAGTGATGAGAAAATTCACCTGAAGGCAATCAAAAACAGCAAATCCTTCTTCAGTTACAACGGACAAAGCAAACGTGCTCTGGTTTTTTCATTAACTAATTAGCAGTGAATAGAGACTTGATGCAACTTCTCTTTTTCACAAGGTAAAATTTAAAATGCATGTGCCAGTTTCGCTACTGTGCCACATACTTGCAAGTCAAGATCTGCAAAGGATTTGTTCATGGCACAAATACCTGAGGACTTGCTGGGATCAAAGGGTGCCTCTCGGTGACTTCAGTTAACTTCACAATTCTACTTTGCTACAACAATAACACAACTCCCAGTGCTAGTAGGAGTGGCCACTGGGCACTTGCATGAACCTTAGAGTTGCCACCATCTTTCAAATTGTGCCCTAGACACCTGGCTGGCCTCACTCTAGCCCCAGCCCAGTTCAAGAATCCAGTTCACATCGGGAGCACCAGCTTTACAGCCGGCCTGCCTGAATTCAAATCCTAGTTTTAACTTGTTAGCTAGGTAACCTGAGGCAAGTCCCTCATGGATTCCATTCCTCAGTTTCCTAATCTTTAAAATATAGGCAATATTAGCTTTGGCCTCATAAAGTTGTTGGGAGGATCATGAAGCACTTAAGTTTGAAGTCAATGCCTGTCATCTATCATTACCTCTTAGGTCCTGTGGTAGAGCTCACTAAAGGATGTGTTAGGAAAGGTGGTAGCAACAGTAAAATTGTCCTAAATTAAGTGCTAGAAAAACATCAATGCCACTCACTTAAAAAGATTTAATGATAAGAAAAAAAGTGCAAATTATGAAGTATTTTTAAGAACATGAAATCTGTGACTTCGAACATGAAGTCGTTCCAACTAGGCCAATCATGTGTGGCCTCCTAGAGCTATTACCAGAAACGACTTCAGGAAGGAAAAGAATAATCTAGTTATTCATAACTCATTGCCTGTGAATACTTGTTTCTAAGTCTTGAGGGAACTTGAAACTATCTTTTCTTTGAAACAATCTTCTGGCTAAGTTGTTACTTACATTCTTAGCCAAAGATTTTTCAATAGATAATTCAAAAATTAAAGTTAATGCAGTCCCTGTTGAAATGATAAAAAGAATTCCGAATTAATAAAATGAGAACTAGTGAGGCCAGCTGTATTCACTGTAAGACATTCAGAGCTATTTCTCCAAGAATTTGCAAATGACAGACCATCATTCGAACTCATGGAACTGTTAGGATACTGGCCAAATAAATCAGAACCTCTTATTTTATCAAAATCAAACTTGAGGCAGAATCAGTGTGTAAGAATTGGCTTTGATAGAAGAATTCAAGAGCAGGATCCTGATAACTCCTGAAACAATTTCAAAGTGGTCTTCACAGGTTGGGCCACACCCAGGATGGCCCAGTGAGTGAAGTTTCCTTTCATTTGGTTTCCATTATTTGCAACCACACAATCTGCATATGACCGAGATATGCAAGTGGGTTTGTAATTCTTGGACATTTACTGAGATACACCCAACAACCCGCCAACCAGAGCTCTTTTGAAGTATTAGCTATTAGCAATACCAAGTGTCCCACTTGCCAGGCAATGTGCTAAGGGTTTTACCTGAGCCATCTCATTTAACTCTTATAACAGCCCAGTGAGGTAAATATTGTACTATTCTTATTACCATCATCTCATTCTGCAAAGGAAGAAACAGAAGCATGGAGCAGTGAAAGAACTTTCCCAAGATTATATTGTTTGTGGACATAGCTGGGATTCAAACCTGCATAGTCTGCGACAAACGCCTGCCACTCCAAATTATCATATGACCTTCAGATGTTAGATGCAACCTGTTCTCAGTTCAATAAATGGAGAAGGGAGTTTGGAAAAAGCACAAGTCACTAACACTGAACACTGGGTTTTTTTTTTGCTTTGTTTTTTTTTTTTGTTGTTTTTTTGTTTTTTTGGTTTCTTTGAGATGGAATCTTGTGGTGTCACCCAGGCTGAAGTGCAATGGCGCAATCTTGGCTCACTGCAACCTGCGCCTCCGGGGTTCAAATAATTCTCCTGCCTCAGTCTCCCAAGTAGGTGGGATTACAAACACCTGCCACCATGCCCAGCTAATTTCTGTATTTTTAGTAGAGACAGGGTTTCCCCATGTTGGCCAGGCTGGTCTTGAAATCTTGACCTCATGATCTGCCCGCCTTGGCCTCCGAAAGTGCTGGGATTATAGATGTGAGCCGCCACACCCAGCCCAACACTGGGCTTTTAAAAGAGGGGCAGTATACTTGACAAAGCATGAGGTCACACTAGATTAGTTTTTCCAATCCCTAAGTCCGATTTAGAGCAAAATCCCGTGGGTGTTAACAGAAGGGGATGGCAGGCTCAAATGAATCAGAGCCTGAGGTCCTACAAACCTCACTTTACATCCTGTTTTCAGTGGGAAAAATGGGGCAGGAACCATGCAGCTGACCTGAGGATAGAGACAAAAGGGACATGAAGTGTGGGCACCATGCTAACAGTTATAGTCTCATGGTATCTTCCCTCTACATCCAACATGTTCCCCTCTCTCTCGCTTTCAAGCCCAAGTCATTATTTTATATGTCCACAAAGTCATTTGGCATAGACAAACAGAGCATTGACTATACTCTCTTGTTGTGACCTGGGTCATTTCAAGTTTTTTAAATACCAAAGGGCTTTGCCATGGAATTTAGGGTTTTTAAAAAAATTCCCATAAGCTTTTTTTTTTTTTTTAAAGGATTGCCTTTTAGCCAATGAAAATATTTCCGATGCAAGAATCAGTAAACAATAAATGGACAATTCATACCGACAGAAATTTTAAAAGTCCTTTTTGGGGGGATAATTTATCACAGAATCTGAAATGGGTTTGGGACTCCCCTGAAACTCTCAGTGACATTTCTCACACTATTTCTTCTAACGTCTTCAGTTCTGAACGCAACCAAGGGTACTCGGGTGACAGCACACACTTGAGGAGGTGTGAGGAAGTACACAAGATCTATAGAGAATGCAAGACACATGGAGTGAATTATCAAACTTTATTGGCTTGTTAAAAATGATTGAATTCAGCAAGTACATTTATGATCTATCCACATTGCTAAAACAGCACTAAAAATAAAATTTTTAAAAATGATTATCCATTATTTACAGAAAACGTGGAAAAAAATGGCTTTTAAACCTGGAACATTATAGAGAAAAAAAAAAAACACACACACAGGGCATGAGAATGATTCACAGGCTGCCTCCGGATTACAGCAAATGGTTGAACATGAAGTGGGTGAAACTCAAGGATTTGACTTTCTTAGGAATCTCTTGTTACTTTGCGTATGTTTATACTCAATTCACAAATGGACGGTCTTACAATAAAGGTGATTAAAAGAATCTCTGTTCCTTTCTTTTTGCTTTCCACACATTTTTTTTCCCCATAAAAACCTACCGCAGTCATAGTCAGTAGTTAGGGGTGGGGGTTGGTTCAACACATCCTGGGTGCTCGTTCATGACCACGCTAGAGCTACACTGCAACACCAGTCTGAATTAAACTTAGAGTTACCTCACCATCAAAATCAGGTGGCTGGGACGTTCTTTTGTCTCTGAAGCCCAAAACTTGAAAATGGACTGACTTTAGTGGGAAATTTCCTTCTGCGACATCCGTTTTCATGGAACTTTCCTGGGCTGGGAGTTCTGTGAACCGAATTCAGTCTGGCAGCACCTGGCAGCAAATTCAATTCATGGTCTGTCCAAGAGAGTCCTTAATCTCTCCTATGTCTTCAGATGAACCTGGCATGGTTTGCAGGTACTACAGGCATATGAACATAGCAGAGCACACTTAATAGAGTGGTTACTTCTGTACTAATTTCCCTGGAGATGAGTCAGCTAAGCTGCACAACTCCAGAGGCTCTGGGGCCGTAGACTAGATGTGACCGGCCCTGCCCACATGGCTGGATGCACCAACCCTGAGAGACCCTATATTGTATGGAATTGCTTGTCCTCACTCCAGTTGTCCCTCCGTATCTGGAGTCTGGACAAAATAAGATGAAATGAACTTCTAGTGTAGTGTGAAGGAATCAAACTCAAACCAAGAGAGAAGTTCTAGGCAGCTAGCACCAAAACAGGTGGAGGTGGAAATCATGCAAAGGAAGAAAGCACAGGTCCTCTGTAGTATCCTGATTCCATTTTGCAATGGAGGAATAAGAAGTTGTGTGTGTTTTAATTCTGCGAAACAACCAATGAAACAAAAATACATTCTCAGTTGGTCATGGGGTCAATTTAGAATACGAGAGACAGAGAGAGAGAGAAAGAGAAGTCAGGTGCCCTAAAGGAATAAAGAGAAAAGAAGAGGACAGAGAAAGTGGGCTTCCCTCCATCATGCTCTCTCTCGCACCTGGCATGAAACTGGTGTTCTGTCTTGAGCTCCTCGAGTTATTTAGTCCACACACCACTGAACAGGTGTCACCTCGGCTCTGTCTGAGGAGATGCTCCAAGCCTCAGCTATTCTGGGCCTAATTCAGGATTACTTGGAAAGTGAGAAGCCAAAAGCAAACTCCTGTGTTCTGTGTTGCTGGGTGGGGCTGGGATTGTTTAGTTCTTGTCCTTGCTACCTATTTCTGGAAAGAAAACCTAATGGGTGGGAACTGAAATCAGTCCCTGCTGGGAGACTGGGAGAGAAACCCCCTGAATCAATTCTCTCTCATGTGTGTTGACATTTGCTTTTCCTGTTGTGAGATGAATCTTTCTTAGCCTCAGACTGTTGGTACTTTTGTCGTCACAGAGTCAATGTCTCGTGTGAGGATACTGGACGCGTTCCTTAGTCTAGCTCAGCAGCCTGAGAGGGTCTCTGGAGGCTCCCATTGAGCCATGAGTAAATATAATAAGATATAGGACTTGGACCACATTAAAGGCACCCATGAAAATGGGACATGTACTTTCCTATCTAAACCTGGCAGCACTTGACTGGGCCAAGAGACATGAGCGCTGCCGACAAGAAATTAGCGTCAGATATAACAGGTGGAAGGATTTGCTAGGATGTCTCTGGCTACATGGGAGTAGGACCAACCAGGGAATGGGTTGAGGGGAGACATTGGTGCAGAGTTCCCAGCAAGGGGAGACAGCTGAGGGTCACAGCACGGTGGGAATCATAGGAGAGGAGCAAAGGTAATTGACGTGTTGCAGATAATTGGGTTGTTAAACTCAATTTCTTAGCTTGTGGTAACAAAGCCCTCAATGGCAAGGTCAGGAAGAAAGAAAAGTGAATTTGCAAAAGAAAGACAGAAGGATACAGTGAGAGAACAATGATCATGTTTTAAGACAAAAGTAACAAACTGGCAGCCCACAGACTTTTGTTGGCTTACAAAATATTTTAAAAATAACTGAGCCAACTTTTTAACAATAGGGACACTTCACACAAAATCCAGGTTTCATGTTTCTCCTAAAGAATCACAAGATTTGGAAACCTGGGGTCCCATTCCTGTGGGGCACAGTTGGCTGCGACTGGGGACAGCAGCCCCTCTGAAAGGGCAGGCATCGGCTCATACAGGTCATTCTGTTCATTTCAGAGACCTGCCTGGCACTGCAGTGCCAGAACCTTTAGTTGGAGAGTGACAGGCCCGATTTCAGCAAAAATGCTACCTCTCCTTTTCTAGTGCTGCAAAAATGCAACACATGCCATTAGGAAGCTCTAAAAAGCACATTCCTTATAGGGGAGACAGAAAGCAAAATGATGAAAAGGGGTGGTCTAGAGTACAGAAAAGAGAAGCTATGTTACTGATCGTGATCTTTAGGGATTAAAAAACCGAAAAGAACACGAGAATCGTATGAAACAATTTTCTAATAGCCTGCTGTTTTCATCGTTCCCTAGGAGATGTCAACTGATCTTTGATATATTAAATTGCTTTATCTGTCCACTTCTCTACATTTTAAAACAAAAATCTACCTTGCAATCCTTCTAGCTGTTGGGTACAAATATTCTTCTTTCTTTTTTTTTTTTTTTTCCCGTTTTGGGTCTGGGACACTTTAAAATAGTTCTTAAACAATCCATAGCCTTTCTATGGCTCCATGGTATAACATAAAAGCTTTAAAAATTTTTTTGTACCAAATGGCTGATTGTCAAGAACCTTTGCCGTACCGAGCTCCTGCCTGGCTCACAGCTTGAATTTCATTTTTTCTTTCAGGGTCAGGATTTCTGCTATTAGCTGGCCTCTTTGTAAATCGACACCTTCGGGAAAGATCGAAATCTAAGCAATGACAGAAACTGTCATTTAGCCGCGAACAAGAAAATGGGAATTTAGAAAATATTCGGACCTCCCCACATGGAAGGCCAGCTGCCCTTACACTCAAATGGAATTAGGAGGAAAACTTGAGAACCGGCGGCATGTTTCTGCTTTTGAGAAACCGCCCCTCTTTAAGGCATAGGTATGAAGTAGCCAAGTGAAATGCTGTAATCCATAGGATTCTGTGACAGGTCTGTATCAAGCAATAGCATATTTAGTGGCTAATGTAAAGGATACAGTATAAAACCATTATGGATATCCTTTTCATATCAAGAGGTGCCTAAATGGATCCTGGTTTATTAAGATTAATGCCTTGGTTCACACAGGATTCAAAACAATGTTTCTGACTGTGTTGGACTAGTTAAAAATCTATAGAACCTTAAAGCTACATTGCAGCCTTTGTGCAACTGTTTCCAAAAAAAAATGTTTCCAATCCAGCTATGGTGTCTGTGTGCATGTCTAACAGTCAGAGCTGATTGTGTTTTCAAACAAAATGCTGCAGGCCTGGCTCTGAAGTCCTCCTGACAAAAAAGGAGCAGGGTGGGGTGGGGTGGGGATAGCCAAACCTCTCTTCAGGACAAGGATACTGCCTGGCACAGACTGAACACAGCATATGAAGGTCGCTGTGATGCTAAAGTGAATGAAGCAGGTGTCCATGGGTCAGACTCAGGGGGGATGCAGAAATCCGTAGCTCTAAGGCTGCCCTCTCAGCAATGAAGAAGGACATTATAAAGCACATATTCATTAGCGACCTGCCACCTCTTTGCTGCTGGGGTCAGGACAAGCTTTCCTACCCATGAAAACCCAACAGTATGACAGTATGTTGTAGGGGGACTATCCTTCTTAGAATCTCCTCTCCTGCTCACAGCAGGCCAGCCATTCTGCTCGCGGGCCTTTTCAGAGTAGAAAAGCTGCAGTTCTGTAATGCAAACAGCATGAGATACTGTGGCCTTCTCACTCGGCAGACTTCTAAAAAGCAGGTGGATCGCCGAGGGCAAATAAAAAAAGGCAAGGTTATAATTTTACCATATGCATATATTCCACTCTTAGTTATTCTGAAATTGACTATGCCGAACCTAAGTCTATAGCCCCAACAAAACAGCTGTTGCTGCTTGTTCTTGCTTTCTTTTTTCTTCTTCTTCTTCCTTTTAAATGTTTTAAATGTTTGTTTTGTTTTGTTTTGCTGGCTAAGGAACTTTAAGGCAATCCTTAACGCTGTTTGACTCTCAGACTTAAGCTAAACATTTGGACTTTTATTGACAGTGAAGGAAATAACCTTTTAATAACACTCCCACGTCCCCAGAGTGAGGTTATATACACCCTTAACTCTTTAAGTCACTGTGTTATATATGAAAAAGTCAAACCCTCTGAATTCAGTGCTGATTATAGAAAATCGTACTAAAATATGTGTTACATGTAGATTAGACTATTTAGTGTGCACTTATACCTGTTCCCAACTTTAATTTTTTTTTTAATTTTGCAGGTCAATTTTAATAAACAGAAGCAATTAAGTCAATAAATGTCAAGTAGGGTCAAAAAACACACTTTTCAGAAGAGAAGTACAATCCAATGGGATTTCATTTCAGTTTTGTATTTGAACTACTGTTAAGAAGAGAAGCATTAATTTAACATGTTTTCTTGAGGTGCTGCTTAGCTGCCTGAGAGTTGCCTCTGCATTGGTGTTCCCCAATCACAGCTCACAATATATGCAGGCTTCATATAGTACATCCTCCAAACACCTCCCACATCTACCAGAAAACCCCAGATAAGCAGCACTTCCCGGGATAAGCCAACAGCAGTCCCAAGAGTCCAGCTTACAGGGCAGCATCAACCAACAAGCACCACAGCCCCTTTCTCTGTCTTTTCCTTTATTTCAGCTACCCATCCAGTGGGATCTTATGAAACAAAACAAAACCTAAAAGAAACACAAAATAAAACATAAGTCATGCTCAAAAGAAAAATCAATGAAAATTAACATACAAGTACAATAACTTTCAAATGAACATAATAAATAAACATCAAAAATTAGACACAACACGGAATATGCTTTAAAACATAGAACAATATATAATAACAGAACAGAAGTTGGGGAAAAATGTGCATCTCATTATTGAGCAACTTAGTTTTAAACTTAAAACTGATTTTACATGGTACATGAAACAAGGAAAAGAAATGCAAAAGATTTCTGCATACAGCTCCACCCACAACTGTATCAGCTGTTAGCAGCTTACTTTAAGGAGGAAACATCTGTGTACAATACAAATGACCCTTGAAGAATTTTTATATAAAGGCTCATGCAAAAGTAAAGCCATTACTTTCAATGGCAAAAACCATGATTACTTTTGCACCAATCTAATATTTGTCTTTATGGGTGGGGGCAATTAGTTTCAACAATACCTAACTACCCAAATCCGGATTTTCTTTCCCCAGTGAATTTTAGTAAATTGTTTCTAAAAGAACTGATTAGTTACTCAGCAACTGGCCCAGAGAACTGGCTAACTTTAACTGGTGAAATACTAGACAATACAAATAGTTAGATTCTTTTCTTTTCTTTTTTTTTTTTTTTCAGAGTATTGCTCTGTTGCCCAGGCGGGAGTGCAGTGGCGAGATCTCGGCTCACTGCAACCTCTGCCTACCAGGTTCAAGCGATTCTCTTGCTTCAGCCTCCCAAGTAGCTGGGATTACAGGCATGAGCCACCACGCACGGCTAATTTTTGTATTTTTAGTAGAGGCAGGGTTTCACCATGTTGCCCAGGCTGGTCTCAAACTCCTGACCTCAAGCAATCCACCTGCCTCGGCCTCCCAAAGTGCTGGGATTACAGGCGTGAGCCACCATGCCCGGCTATTCTTTTCTAAAATAATTAATTAGTTGCTTAACTTTAAGTATTATAGCAAATATCTGACACATATGGAGATGTAATATTTATTATATAACATATAATATATAGCATACAACATGCAGTATATTGTATATGTATATATTATATCTATAAGACATATAGTATATGTATATATTATATATAATATATAAATAATATGATATGTAATATCTAACATTAAGTAATCCTACTTAATTTATTAAGCACCAACCAAACAGCAGACACTGTGATAAATGTTACAAAATAAAGAAAATACAGTTCCTTGACCTCAAATACTTCATTGCTCCACAGAAAAAGAAAGATAAGTAAATAATTTGCTCAATAAATGACAGTGAATCTACTTTGTGCCAGTTCTCTTCTTAGCATTGTGCCCAAACTATTCTCTTTTATTTTCACAATAACCCTATGAGATAAGTTCTACTATGGTGACCTCTTCACTGTGAGGAAACAAAGGCCAGAGCGGGAGGCAGCTTGCCCAAGGTCCCACAGCTAGTGTGTGATGAAGCTCAGATTCCAACTCAGAAACTCCAATTCCATAGCCAGTCAACTAGGGCAAAGTGCAAGAAGAAGATAGTGAGCTTTCACCGAACTTGCCCATGGAAACCCAGTGGATCAGCGAAGGCTCTAGTATACATAATTCTGTGATTAATTTGCATGAATCTTTATGAGATCCATAAGTGGCAAAATAGACCCTATCATAATAGAAATCTCCAAGACATTTTCAAGTTCAACTTTGGATGGCACCTCCAAGCCCAACCAGGCAGACTCTCCGTCTTCCTCCACCTGGCGTCTGGTCTGCCAAGTGCTGGTGTCATCTGCCTCCAGAACTGTAACTACCACCACCAATCTGTGTCATCATTTACAACAATGCTAAAAGAGTCTACGGAGCTTAATTTCCACGGCATTTCTCCCTCCTGCCCTTCCAAAAGAACTCGGTACAGATGCCAAACATCATTTATGGATTTAGTCACCCACAAAAGCCCTGAGAATTTAGGAAGCACTCAGTGGCACTGATTAATTCTCCTTCATATCTGTCTCCAGTCTCCTCCTAACAGTTTCGCCTCCAGGCAAACAGAAGCTGAGCTAGTTCACCGGTGCACTATAGCACGTAAAATGAGCAGGCCAAATTAACAAATCAAACTTCTTATCTTGTAAGAGGGTGGAGCTCAAATTCCTTCCCACTGAAACAATGTGAGTATTAATATAAGGATGGCAACTTTGTCAACAAAAACAGGAGAAACTCAGTGATAGGGACAGCATGACCCCAGAATAAAAAGATTTGTTGACTCAATAACACCACGATTAAACTGCTGGCATAAAGCCTTATTTCCAATGGGTTTATGGCACAGGAACTCCAAGAGTTTACTCATCCCAGCATGTTTACAGCAGTAACTTAACCAGGCTTCTCTTTCTTTGTTTCTATTTGCTATTTTCCTGCCACAAGCCCCTCCAGGCTCACTAATTATTACAGTTGGAAACACAGCTAACTTTGCCAGATGACGGTTCCACTGGACCATTGCCCTCCACTCAGGATGCAACTGCCCTGGCCCCTATTTCAATTGATGTCAAGTGTCCCTCTGCAACCTTCTTGTGCTTGCCTTTTGTGATCCATCCTTCCCCAAGAAGTAGATCTCAGCTCCACACGCCCATGCCATAAAAACAAGTGAAGCCCCCATAAAAACACATACGGCATTTTTCTTCTGAGGAAAAGCCAGCCTGTTGCAATTGTAAGCAACATGCATTCAAACTACCACTTCCACCACCCTTCACCTCAAAGAAGGCAAGTCACCCTACTCTTTCATACCCCTGATCTTGCCATACTGTGTACAGACTAAAGATATTCCACTACATATTGAAAAATTAATTTGATTTCAAGAGAGATTGATGGCAAAATTCAATCCAGGCCACAATTTACCTACCAGGATCTTGTAACTTTTGCCCTCTCATATTATAAAAAACTCGAAGGACCACAAAATGATATAAAACAATAGAGGATTATTTTCTCCTAGTGAGGGGGAAAGTTTTTAGACCACAACAAATGGCTGAACATCTTGTGGGTTTAGCAGCCAAACGAGCTGTCTAGCTTATGAGCCTGAAATATAGATATTTTGACAATGTGACATTCTGAAGCATTTGTAGCATTCCGATGGTGCATGGTAGTTACCGTGAGACCAGCTCCTTTATCAAAAACAACTTTAGAGAAACTTTGCCACCATTGCATGCACTAGCTGAGCTATATAGGAACAAGGATAAAGCAGGTGCTCTCTGAGAAATGGGATGTAAAGTCAAAGTGGAAAACAGAGAAGGAAGAAACCGGATGTGGCCTGAAACTCAACCTCTGCTATTTGCTGATTGAGGACCTACTCATTGACCTTTTCAAAGGGAAAGGCTGGGAAGGGAAGCGAGTTGAAGGTCAGTGAAGTGCTCTGCGTTTTTATCACTGGCTCACAACCCATTTAAATTTATTTACATTCAAACATGCACACATTTTCCTCCTATTACTCAGAAGCAATCAGCCGTAAAATGGCAAGGATCTGCAGTACATTTAAATTAACAGCAATTTATCTGGAGCAAAAAGGAAAACTGCTGAGCCCAAAGGAAGTGAAGGGAACGGAAGAAAGATGCAGCTGCTATCTAAAAAAGCAAATCTTATCACATTTGTCATTGGGAGAGTTCAAGCAGAAAACTGCCAACTTGAGCATCTGCGTGGCATGGTGCCATTGGAGATGATCTGGTGTTTGGGGCACCAGGGTAGCAGCTCACCTTCATTGGCAAGCAAAACAAATGTCTTTTAAGTCTTCTGAAAATGTTTACTGAGTAAAATGAAATAATAAATTCCTGTGTTCTCATAACATCAGGTCTCTAGAATACAGTGGGTTCAAAAAGCTTTCCATCACAAAGTGAGATGTGAGCAAGGTACAGCTGTGCTTTGCTTCAGCATCTGGGCTTAAACACCAATTGTCCTAATTTGGCATTTGTGGAGCACTTTGTATCTGTTTGTTGCTGCACCAACTATCCTTTGCTGTTGTCGCTTTTTCTCTTTTATAGATAACTCACTCAACTCACATGGTGAATATGAATTGTCCAAGGTCACCCAAGAATGAATGAGAGAGCTAAAACCTAAACTCAGAGCCTCGGAATTGTCAGTCCTTCTTTGACAAAGGTATCATCTGTACCTGTGGCAGAAATCTCCCCATATATAAATTTAGGTCCTGGTCTTGGTCCTGTTTCTTTCTCCTCTGTGCTCAATCCAGAAGTTGCTTAAACATCCCTAAAACATCCCTTTTGCTTCCCAAGGATGTACTTTGTCCACATGCTGTCCCTTCTCCTGAGATCTCCTCCCACCAAATGAGCTCTCCTTTGAGACACTCAGACTATTCTTCAAGGTCCAGCGCAAAAGCCTTCTCCTGCAAGTACCTACTTCACCCTCCTCTAAACTTGTGCAGCATTCACTTCCACTCATGGACCTTCTTTTGCACCTTTTAAAACTTGCATTTATTTTCCTTTGATTTCCCCCCGTCTCAGACTGCATCCCACAGGAGGACAGAGGGAGCACGTCTATACATTTTCTATGCTCAACACAGCCTCGTACAAATACCAAGAGTTGAAGGCATTTTCGGTTTCACAATAGTAAGGTCTAAATGTTGAGTTTTCTTTGTCTTAGTCTGTTTTCTGTTGCTTATAACAGAATATCTGAAACTGGGTAATTTATAAAGAAAAGGAATTCATTTCTTACAGTTACGGAGGCTGACAAGTCCAAGGTCGAGGGGCTGTATCTTGTGAGGGCCTTCTTGCTGGTGGGAACTCTTTGCAGAGTTCAGAGGCAGTGCAGGGCATGACATGCCCAGGAGGCTGGGTGTGCTAGTACAGCTGTCTCTTACTCTTTATATAAAGCACCACTCCCACTCCTGTGACAATCCATTAATCCACTGATCCATGAATGAACCCATCCATTCATGAGGGCAGAGGCCTCATAACCCCATTATTTCCTAAAGGCCTCAACTCTTTATACTGCCACATTGGGGGTTAAGTTTCAACATGAGTTTCAGAGGGGACAAACATTCAAACCATAGCAAACTCCAGTGTACTCAACAACCCAACTGAATTGAAGGAGAAGGAAGGATGCAAAACAATGCAGGATCTACTTCTTCTCATTGGCCACTGGGCGAATCTAGGCACTCCAAAGCTTCCAGTACAAAATCACATTTTTCTCAGAAGTACAGTGAAGGCTACAGAGTTAGACACGTGGACACCCAGTGAGTACTTCCTGGAGCATTTTAAGCTCCTGGGGAAAAGGTGCTAGACTTGGTTTATTCTAATTCTCACTTTGATCAAAATGAGAGTAGTGTATGTGGGACAAAGGGGAAAAAAACATGGTCCATTTATTAGCTGGAGGTGAAAAACTAAAATTACTGAGATGGTCAGGAAAGTTTTTAAAGGAAATGTTCTGGTTTGATGTTGCAAAATAAAGTTTCCCTATGAGCTGAAAATGAAAATAGAAAGCACACTTGGCAAAGGTAGAATTTGTAAGGAAAGCTAAAGTTATTGCACAATTAAAACTCAACAATTCTAAGGAGGATGTGCTCTAATCATCAGGCCCTGATGACAAGTGTCCGAGGACTCAACAACTACCATTTCAGAGACTTCACAGAGGATAGGGAATGCATCCAAAGACTGATACCATTGCCCCATCCACAGAATCACCTAAAATTGCTGTAAGTGGAGTAGAGAAAAAGAAAGATGAATTTGTGATTTGAGAGGTACTCAGATGCTCAAAAGGTTTTACTGCTACCACATGGAGACACCCAAATTAATCTATTGTTCTCCTGGGGTGTGTCTAGCTTTTCTGTCTTACTTCAATAAACATATATTGAAAAATCTATAGGGTAGATATCTGTAGAGTGAAATATTTTCTTAAAGATGTCATTCCACAATTCTAAGTCTAGAGGGGCTTATCAGTGATTCAAATACTCCGTACAGATAAGCAATATATGTCATCACAGAAGAGTATGCACTGGCTGCTGCCACCATAGATCTTGTGCCTAAATTTATTTTCATCAAAATACTCTAGCCAGTTCTTTATAGTATATGAAGCCAAAGTGCTGAAACCTACAGAGTCCAAACAAGAGGTTAATGGATTTGTCATGAAGCAACACCTTTTCATCAGGCATCCCAAGCAATACTTCAGGAATAGAGTTTGGAGATCTTTAACATTTAGGATGCATGTTAAGATAGCAACAGTCAGCTGGGCTTATGTGTGGCTGATGTCTCTGCCTATTGCTGCAAGTCCCAAAAGTCAAATCCACTAGCAGTCCCAATTAAGCTAGAAGAGGGTCAAACAAATTACCCTCGCTTGAATACAGGTACCTGATAAATCCCATCTCCATTTAAATCAGCTAAGAGCAAAAGATAATGAAACTTCAGCTAAGCAGCAAGTATTCTGGAATGTGAAACATACATATGTGGGGTTAATAATCCCCATGAACCGACTACAATAAACATGAATTACCCAACTCTGCCTGAGAGTGGGATAAAATGCAAGGCCTGGGTTCCGTCTGGCCAGGGACTTCCTGGAAGGTAGGCCAGCATCCTGTGATATAGGGCCCACAAGGTGAAACTGCTGAAGTCCTCATTCAGAGGACTGAACTGTGGCTTTTCAAGGAACCTAGTTCAAGTGGTCATCCCCAGACCCACAGAGGGTATCCCTCTCCCCATGTGCTGCTGCCTTATCGCCTCCTCCTCACTGCCCACCCCCACAAGCGAGGACATTAACAGCTCACTGCTCAAGCTCCTGCTCCCAGACCAAGGTAGGGCTGCATATCTGCTTCTGACGCTGCTGCAGGCAGATGTGTGACCCTCGAGGGTGAGGGTGGCCACAGAGCAGGGAGCTCCCAGGCTTCAAAGACACTTCTCTGGCCTCAGCTTTTTACCAAAGAAATGCATGCGCCCAAACTTGAAAACAGAGGAAGATTATGAGGAAGGAAGAAGGTTCTTTACCCAGACATCCCCTTTTTCTCTCGTGCCTTTTCCCAGGAGCAACCATTAGTAGAACTTCCTTCATCTCAGACATTACCCAGCTACAGCGAGAATTAAAACGTGCCTCTCCTCCACAGCAGGGTGGGCACAGGCTCATTTGGCACTCTGTTGGTATCTGGGGAAGGTTAGGTTGAAATGGTGATCATCCTGCCCTTTGTCAGTTCACCTGGGGCATTAATTGACATTTCTCTGTAAGAGAAATTGAAAGTCCCAGATCAGATCCTGGGAAGCATATCCAACTTAAACCCCAGTGATCATGTCTTATCCTAGCAAGGTTTATAAGGGCAGATCCCTGAATTGTTCATCAGTCTTCAAGAGAACCCACTCATTCACATCACGAGCACAGAATCCACACTCCTAAAGCTTTTCCACATCTGGTGGCACCCTCAGGATACTGGCAACGGCAGATCACTATGCACGCTCCTTAAGCTTAGCAGGTGACCCATTTCAAAAAGCCCCATTAAAACAGAGAGCTTACTCCATCTGAAAGCAGACTCTCAATAGGAAACTTGAAAAGTGCAAAGCCAATCCCAGGGTCACAGCCTTATATATGTTCCGACTGAGGCAGCCAACAGAACCCCTGACTTGAGTTAAATTAACCCCACAGTTCTAGAAGCCTGTGCTGTCAGGGACATTTTTATTTGCTCAAAGAGCTCATTTTGGAATAAGCCCATGCTGCTAAGTCATCCCACCTCACTGTCTTTCCTGATGCTCAACAATGTCTTACAGCAGCGGGGCGTGTGCCAACCTCAGTGGTTTTACACAGCAGTACCTCTTCCTGAAGGCTTCTCTCTTCTCCTTGACTCCTTCATGTTGGAGCGCAGCAAGTCCCTTCATAATTCTTTGGTTCAAGTAGAATTTATATATGAGGAAAACCCTGGATTGTAAAGGGCATAAATTTCTATATACACACGCCAGATTTCACAGTTTATTTTTCTTTTTAAAGTATGGAGGGCCAGCTAAGGCATTCCAAATATAACAGCTTGGTTAGGAATTATGGTGACCATGCTAAAAATCAACCGGATCCAAAACACTGGAAAAAAAATGCATTTTAGATTTTTTAAAATAAAAATCTAATATACCCAAAACATCTGACATTCTTTTAAGCGATGTTTTCCAAAACTTACAGAAAGTTGTTTGCTAAGTCAAAGTGATTAAAAGGAAAAGGCGATTTCCTTCATAACCCAATGCAAATTCTTAGCTTAAAAAAGGAATCATCATCTCCATGAAGAACAAGAGGCCTTGAAAAACATGTGGCGGACAAATGCATTTCCTTCTTTAAATCAAAAAAAAATTAAAATGTCACATAGATGAAAAGACAGTGTAATTACATGGGCATAGCAGGAATGACTGGATTATATATTAATTTTCCTTTCATTCGTCACAATTACGGCCATTTACCATCCATCATTTAGCTGTCCAAGATCCCAGAACTAAACAGAAGCGCTTTAATTGGTGATGGGATTATGTCCTAATAAACCCATCTTGAGCTGAAAACACAGTACGTTGAAAATTTGTTTAATACACCTAGCCTACCAAACATCATAGCATAGCCTGACCTGTCTCAAACCTGGTCAGACACTTATATTTGCCCACAACTGGGCAAAATCACCTGGCAACACAAAACCTTGTAGGGTCTGAGTTGTTTACCCTCCCAATCCTGTGGCTGACTGAGAGATGTGGCTTGCCACCCCTGCTCAGTGTCACAGGAGAACACCGAACCACTTTCTACTGAATGCTTATCACTGCTGCACGATTATAAAGTTTAAAAATTCTAAGTTGAACCATCCTAAGTCAGGGACTGTCTGTACTAACTGGTACCACCGGAATTCGAATTTTAAAACGTACAGTCACTCCATGCATTTCATGCTAAAGCATTCATTTCTACAGTGACGCCTGAAAGAAACCCACCTGCTGCTGGTTAGACAGCAAGAAGCAGTCTAAAACCAGAAACATCTGTTTGGATCCTGTCCCTTTCCCTCCTAAGCTGTGTCATGCTAGCCAAGCAAAGGGACCTCTCTGAACCTCAGTTATCCAACTTTACAATAGAGATGAAAAAAATCTAACAGGTTCTGATAACCAGAACTAACGTGAGTACCTTAGTGCTTTCCAGCTTTCCATTCGTAGGCATGAGCAGTGAACACCAACCCTGCTGCAGTAGCTCAGCAGCCACTGCCAATGATCACATCAATTGCATCGTAAATCATGGGCCGAAATACATTATTTGTCATGAGTTATGAAGTAAAAAGTCACGGAAAGGAACTTTGCTCAAAAATTCCAATTCCCCTTAGAAAAGAGTGGCCCAAACTGAAAGAGTGGCCTCGAAATTCCAATTTCCTCCTGGAAAAGGGTGGCCCAAACTGAAAGAAGTCTTTAGGTTCCTGGAGGAGGGCTCCAGAACCACAGCTGGAGGGACATACGGGGCAGGCTCGTGCCCTCTTGCACCCCTCTCAGGAGGTAAGATGTCCTTCCAGCAAAATGGTGGGTACTGGCTGCGATATCACTCTGTGTCTGAATGCTGGCAAGTGCCAGCAATTTCACACCCATGGTGGAAAGGGTCTGAGAACTGTTCCATGGCTTTAGTTCCAATTCTGGGACCACAAGGAAGTGTTTTGCAAAAGGATTTTGCCTCTGTCCTTTATTGTGGAACTGACTCTACGTTCCTCAGTTGAGGAATATACACATAGGTGGTAATTATAAAACTACACCTTGGCCGGGCACAGTAGCCCACGCCTGTAATCCCAGCACTTTGGGAGGCCGAAGCAGGTGGATCGCCTGAGGTCAAGAGTTCAAGACCAGCCTGGCCAACATGCTAAAACCCCATCTCTACAAAAATACAAAAATTAGCCGGTGTGATGGCAGGTGGCTGTAATCCCAGCTATTCCTGAGGCTGAGGCCAGGAGAATCGCTTGAACCCGGGAGACAGAGGTTGCAGTGAGCCAAGATCACACCATTGCACTCCAGCCTGGGTAACAGGGCGAGACTCCATCTCAAGAAAAAAAAAAAAAAAAGAAGTAAAGAAGAAAGAAACTATATCTTGATAGAGCTTCAGCTTCCAGTTGTTCTAGACACCAGAACTAGCTGTCCAAAGGCGGGAGGAGTGCCTCTAGGAACACATCCTCTCTATCCAGACTTGCTTCTGAGACAGCGCCTGTTTCCGCCTAGCTAGCATCTTCCGGCAACAGCTAAATGAACCAAACCCTAACTAAATTTAACTGGCTAATTGCACCTAAATTACAGTCACAAAGCCCCTTCAGAAGATTCAGTCAATTTCTTGAGGGAGAAAGTAAATGTTTTACTATATAATTATAAACTTAATTAACACAAAATAAATTAATTAGGGACTTGCGTTGGTAATGAATACCATGGCTTAGATGTTTATTGCTGTATTTTCCAGGGGAAGCTAAACCTTGAAAAGTGGGCTAACTTGTTCTTTAAGCCTAATTTCATCTCACCTCTCCCACCCCCAACCGAACTGTTAGATTTCTTGTTTATTTTCAGTAGAATGGCACGAAATACCAATTCTTCTATGCCAGAGATTATTCTCATAGCAAGGAACTATAGTGAAAATACCCTCTCATGCTGGACATCAAAAATTTCACAGAATTCAAATGAAAATAATTTATGTACTAATCTCTAGGAAAAAAAAATTCCCATCCTAAACCCTTGTAGCTACGATAGTTCCTAGCTGGCAGTTCGCTAAAATAACAGATGATTATCTAAAGCAATAATTTCCATTTCCCAGAATATAATGATAAAAACTCACCTAGAGCTGAAATAACCATCTGCCACAGATTGTTCCACATCGGTTGTTTGCTTGTTTGTTTTTTAATTCTCAGAAAGAATTCAAAAATGGTATTGGCAAAGAAAGATGATTTCACGAAAATGACCCAGTTTTCAACCTGCATTGCCACTATCATCCTAATTTTTTTTTTATCTGATTTAGGAGAACAGCAGGCTGAGAAAAGGAGCCTTGAAGCTTGATCTCGAAGCCACAGAGTAGATCATTGGTGAATGAAAGTCTTGTTCTAATTTTCAAGTGTCATGGTTTCTAGGAATGTCAACCTGCATCTCTCATACCTGTTTTTTCCCTTGATTGATGTGAAGATGGAGAACAGCCACTGTGCTAAAAGCCTGACCCACTGAGAGTCAGAAAGAAGAGTGGTTGAAAGAATGGGCCCTGAAGGTGGAATACCCAAATGATTGTGTGACCTTGGGCAAGTTACCTATAAAATGGAGCTAATGATAATACTTAATTTGGGGCTAATGTGCAGATTAAATAAGCTTATATATATGTGTATATATGTGTGTGTGTGTGTGTGTGTGTGTGTGTATATATATATATATACATACAGCACTTAGAAGTGCCTGGAATATAGCAGGTGTTCACATATCAGCTGTTTCCATTATCTGCAGACCTAGGTCTCAGCTTTTGACCTTGAAGTGCGAATGCTTTATGTTCACAAAGAGTTGCAAATGAATGAAACAGATCTACTTTGTACGGACACACTGGCCAACATACACACCAAACGGAAAAGACAATTCAGGTTGAGATTGAAAATAAAAATAATCATCTGTGTCAGATCAGAAATAGGCTGTCTCATCGCTGAATCAGGGAACTTTTGTGAAGAAAGGAAATTTGGAGACCCTATAGCCCATTTTCTTAGTCATTATCACCCTTTCACTTGGGAAATAAGGAAAATAAGTTTCTGAGAGCTTCAGTAACTTGCTCCAGGGCACAGGGCCAGCCAAGGGCAGACTCAGGGCCCCTGTCATTGTGTCAGCAACAGACTCAGTGATAGAATGAAATACAATATGGTGAGACCATCCCTCATGACAGGCTAAAGCTAAAGACAGAAACAGAACCCATTGTTTTGATATGAAAATTAATACCCCTCCTATGATCTGAATGTTTGTGTCCTCCTAAAATTCATATGTTGAAACCTAATTCCCAGTGTGATGATATTAAGAGGTGGGGCATTTGGGAGGTATAATAACTAGGTCATGAGGGTGGAGCCCTCATTAGTGAAATTAGTGTCCTCACAAAAGAGGCCCAAGGAAGCTCATGTGCTCCTTCCACCAGATGACAATGAGAAGGTGCCATCTTCGAAGCAGAAAATGGGCCCTCACCTGACACTGAATCTGCTGGTGCCTTGATCTTGGACTTCCCAGCCTCCAGGACTGTGAGAAATAAATTTCTGTTGTTTATAAACCACCCAGTCTGTGATATTTTCTTATAGTGGCAAGACTAAGACAGTCCCAATGGCGCATATCCAGGGGTCCTGAACACACTACTGCTAGATTTTACTTCACATATTTTACTTTACTATTATTATTTTGTTATTTTACTTAAACATTAAAGTAATTTCCACATGAAGAGAAGAGGGATCCAGTCACTGTGTTCAGCTTTCACGGGATCCCCCATGACTAAAGTTATGCAGGTATCAGCAAACTTTTTCTGCAAAGGCATAAATAGTAAATAATTTTCAAATTTGCAGGTCATTCCGTTTATGCCACAACTGCTCATTCTGCCATTGTAGTATGAAAGTAACGTAGACAACATGTGAGAAATGAGTCAACGTGTTCCAGTAAAACTTAAGTTTATGAAAAATAGACAGCAGGTGAGATCTGGCCCAGGGGCTGTAATTTGCTCACCTTTGGATAATGCAATCACCTGCCTGATGCTGTCTTTATTTCTTTACTTTTTTCCCATGTTAAGCTTCCTCCTTTAGTGAACATTGTACTGTTTCAATATGCTTAACAGGGTATATTCAATATGCGGTAGAATCTAATTTATTAAGACTTGAAATAAAAGCCAATGTGAATTTATGAAAGCTCTAAGTTAGGAAATATATTTAAAGAAATGCAGCTTTATTACTTTCATATACATAAACGAATCAAAATTAAGCCAATAAAACATTTTCAGTATGTTTTGGCAAGTAGGGGGTAATTCAGTCTTACCCAAAAGAAAAAAAAATTAAATTATGTGATTCATCAATTGTTTTCATGAGATTCCTTTGAAAATGCTTTAAAAGTTTGTTTCCTAAGCTGGCAATATATGATTCCTACCACCCTTCTTGTTTCCACTAGTCATTAATTTAGAAATTCCTTTGTTCACGGAAGATACCCTAATATTCCTCCAACCCAGTTCCTCACTAAATTAATGATCTGAATCAGCAAGAGTTTTTGAACTTTCAGAAAGGCTAAATAAATTGGAATGCTATGACATCATAGATTAATACCATCTTTTGAAATGGCTTTACTGCTCTCTGTCTAAGGACATCTGCTGACCTTTGGCAGACATTGTAGATGGGCTATTCAAAATCCATTCACAATCCCCCTTTCCTTTGTCTTCCTCTACCCTGGATGGAAAGGATCCAATATACTTTTTCCCAGCATCTCTTGAAACTAAGTATGGGCTTGTGACATAACTCTGGCCACTGAGATGCAGCTAGAAGGTAAGGGGGAAGGATCTTCTATTCTTGAATTAAAAGAGAAAGCCTCCTTATCCGTCTTCCTTCTTTCTAGTTGGAATGTAGATTTAAGGTCTGGAGGCAAAGCAGCCTTTTTGAGACCGCTAGGTCTCAAACCCTCGGATCCCAGAATTCTTGCTGTGTGAAAAAAACCTATCTGTTTAAGTGTTTGCTGTTTTCATTTGTTGGTTGCTGTAGCTAATGCAATCCCATGTGACATAATTCACGGAGGCCTTGGCATCATTTCTGTGAGATAGGGAGCAGGGATGTGGTCAACTATAAATTAAAGAACCTTAGCTACTACCAAAAAAAAAAAAAAGAAAGTAATCAGCTTTGAAGTGACATTGTGGCATCTATACAGCACCTGGAACTCTACGTAAGGGTCCATATTACAATAATAAGGGGCTGGGTGGGGAACAAAAATGCTATAAAGACAATCACACCTGCAGCCCGACAGAGCCATAGGCGAGCAGCCAAACCTCCCATAAAGGGCCATGGCAGTGGCCGAGAGAGGGATGATGTACTCAGGTGCATGAGCAAGAAGCCACAATACTTTGGGGTCCGGGAGAGGACAGTGCTGTGCAGAGCAAAGTTATACTGTGAGCAGATACCTTAGTGAGTTAGACCCTGAGGAAGAGGCACTGTGGGGGCCTGAACCCTCAGGTTAACTCCTGGAGTCAGTGAGAAATGATAGAACCCCCTTGACATTTGAAGATCTGAGAGTTGAGGAGACCTGGGGCTGCTTCCCATAAAGACCTCTGGGAAGGAGCAGCCACACGTAGGTCCCCTTTTCTCAGTGCCAGTGAAAGAAGAAAGATTGCACTATGCTCGGCCTGCACCAGTATGTGCAAGAACCTCACTCAGCCCTCGCGTTTCCCAAGAGCCCAGGGCAGTAAGTTAGAACATCCACAGTCCCTCTGTCCCTAAGAGAGGCATAGACGTGGCCAAGATTGTCCCTGGGCATGTTGGGACGAGGGGGACACGGGATGGCCTATGTGGTCCTAGTGTTGGGGGTCACGACAGGTCTGAAAGTGTCAGTAATGGAGGCACCCAGGGCAGAGGCCAACAGCAAAGACCCGGCAGCAGGATGAGGTAGGTTTCAGTAGATGCAGGAAAGCTGCCCACCCCCACAGGGAGGTCCTTCCCCTTCCCTCTGTCTTTGGAGAGGACAGATAGATCCCTGAATCTGCCTGTGCTTGCAGTCGGAGTATAATCCCTGTTTTGACCAATTTACCTGGAAACGACTACACGAAGCTCTCTGTCGTGGGCAGAGCTGCGAGCTCAAGGTAGACATTAATTTGGGGGGCGGGGGAGCAGGGGGAATTAAGACAGTAGATGTTTCCAAGTCCCAGACTAGAGAGGAGTTTCAGTATTCTTCCCAGTCACAGCTTTGATGAGGCTGGGCTTCTGTCTACCATTTCCTTTTACTGAGATGTTATTTTCTTACCAAATATAGAGAGATGGAAACACGTAAAGGTGAGATTTCTGTGATTTCTTTTTAGATCAAGACATGGAGAAAAAAAAATCCAACCTACTTAGCATTAGGTTCAACCTCTGTCCTAGACCCCCAAAATCCCTTTATATACAAGAATTTCTCCTCCTTTGACTGTATACCCCTTTACCATAATTATAAAGCTCTGTGTGTGACAGACAAAAGACAATAAAAAGAGAGAGTAACTAACATTTCTGTATGCATCTACCCATATTCTGCATAGTGCAAGGCACATTTTATACATAGCTCATTTAAAGTGTATTTTATTTCCATATTGGAGATGAGAAAACCGCTGAGAAGATAAGTAACATGCCCAACTGCAAACAGCCAATAAAAACTCAGCTATATGTGACTATAAAGAGTATTGCATTACACTGTTTTTTTTTTTTTTTTTTTTGGCTATGCCATGATGTTAACTCATCTGAACTGCCTTTTAATCCTGTTTCCTCTCTGTCTCCCAGAAAGGAAAATGAAGAGCAACCTGCAACCTATGCCCGTGTCCACGTAAGCAAATGCACCAGTGGCCACGGACAAGGACGCCCCCATTTTCAGGTGATGGCTCCTGCCTATTTCTGGTCAACTTCCTCCTAATCTCCTTGTAATTCTGTATTTTCATGGACTAAATCTCTCTCTCTCTGAACATGTGGTTTTTATCTACTGCCGAATGCTGCAGGTGAAGGCTAAAATACTCCTGGATGTAGACATTTTCAGCCTCCTGGCAGATACACACATCAACACCTGAGACCCCCAAACCTCACTGCCAAACTTGCAACACTGGGCATAAAACGAAGGCAGCTTGAGCTGGTACAAAGTCAACTTAAACCACTCCATTTTGCACAGAAGAGGTCAGCACAGTTTTTTCTGTAAAGGGCCAGATAATTAGGATTTCCAGTTCTGCCTTCGATATGTGTTCCATCGCAGTCACTCAACTCTGCTGTTTTAGAGCAAAAGCAGGCATCAACAATATGTAAACAAATGAGCGTGGCTGTGTTCCAATAAAACTTTATTTATAGAAATATATTTGGCCCATAGGCTACAGTGTACTGACCCCTGTTTTATAGTCATTTCTGTGAGCAACAACACGATTATTTGTTCTTCCTTCCCTCTGAAATAGAACAAAATGGAAATACTTCATTCTTTCTCATTAAAATAGCTCAGTCTGCATAGAATAAGTTTACATGTATGCTCACATCAAATCAAATCCAGGAAAAAATAAACCATTTAAAACTCTAGTTTGTAAAATTATCATCTGTGTTTGTGCCTGGGGAAGCGAATGCATGGGGCAGGTGGCTGAGGCAGCAAGGTGTTTGTGGGACTCAGTTGGGAAGATTCCAGGTGACCACACTCACCATCTCCAACTTGAAATGCAGTCTCTCAATTATTAGTGCAGTTATAGTAGTACTTTCATGATGACTCACACTCTGCAATTTAGGTCATGCCTACGGCAATCAATAAAATCCTCTACTTAGATTCTCCATGGCTAATTTGATCTCCACTCTCCTACTAACTGGGGCAAATTTTGGGGGGGTTGTTTTCAATTAATTCAACTTGTCACAGGCACCTCTGTTCTCAATATGATATTTTCTTCCAATTTCTCTTTTGTTTTGAAAATAGCAAAGTGAGCAACATGCACGTGCAAGTGTTCAGCTCAAACATGATGGCTTGTGCAAGAAGTGGCTGCAAGTAGAGAAAAGACCTCTCAGCAACCACACACACCCACACACACGCACACTCCAGTTGCATCCCTTCATTCTCTAACTGTGCACACTCTGTACACAGCCTTGAGCAAGTGAAACTTTAGGCCCTGATGATAATGGTGGTGATGATGGTGATGATACTCACGGTAGTTACAGCTACACTTTATGTAGCAACCACTACATCTTGTCACCATGAGAAGCACCTCCCAATCAGAGGAAATTAAGACTAGGGGAAGTAATGTAATATCTATTTTATAGTATGACTAGAGAGGATTGAGGTCCTAAGATAGCTCAGAGTTTAAGTCTTCATTTTACTAATTTGTGACCTTGGGCAACTTTCTTAATTTTGTGTAAGATCATATATTCTTATTTCTAAATGATGATAATTATATTTTCCTTAAAACTGTGTTGAAAGAATCAATGAGATGATATCTATACGGCCTTAGTACAGTGCCTCAGTATATGTATTAGGCTGAACCAGATGAAAATGTCTATGTTTGACCAATGTCTTAGCTTACAAAAATGACAAGTTCATATGGCTCAAACTCACAATTGCTCCTAAATGGTATTATTAGTATTGTTCTTGTTGTTATCGTACAAGGACAAAAGTAGGTGGCAGAGAAGGAATTTTGATCTGAATTTGACTGATGGTGAAGGCTAGCGTTTCTTCTAACTTTGTGACCTTCAGGGAAATCTAATGATATTTATAACTGAAGTTTCCCTTGATAACCTGAAACTGACATCAGAAAGCTAGTCAACGACAAGAACAACACTGATACTTTATATTTCATTACAGGCATTTTATGAACAGGATAAAGTCCATTTCATTATTATCTAAGTATATCCAAAACTTGTTTGAAGCATATTAATCAAATGTCAGTTGAATAAAAATGTGAACTGTCTCTCTTCTTTAATGTATTGAGGGTCATGATCCACTGAAAATTGGGATCTGCCTCATTAAACAGTTATAATTAACTCTGTTCATAATATTCCACAGTGGAATTGCTGCTGTAGTTCATACTTAAAACTGGGAGGATAATTCAGCAACAGTCAACGAAAGAACAGTCAGATTTTCTTTCACATTCCATGATGAGAACTGGGAATAAAAATAACTTTCTCTTCCCAGGCTGGGGAATCACAGGATAAAGAGACTCCCCCTCAAATGCCTGTCTGCTCATTGACAAGCTTAAAAGAAATAAATTCCCATCTGAAACTAAACCATCTCCTGTTGTTTTACCATGTTCCCAGTGGCCACGTCTGTTAAAAAAAAGTCTAGACATTTTTCAAGCTTGAGTTGTGTTTTAGACAACGTCTTTCAAATTCAGAGATCATTCTAAAAAAGCCTTTCTCGCTAAACTGTGAGATTCTAATCTCTTGGGTGTTGCCACATAGGACGGTAAAATCCAATCAGAAAGAGGAATTTCCCCATTTGCTTTTTTTCTAAAAAAATAACAAAACGTTATTTCTACGAGCAATGTATAAAGAAGAAATACTGTGGTCAAGAAAATATTTCAAAATATTTGCATGATATTTTGACTGGAAACCACGTGTTCTCTGGAACTTTTCAGGGTGTCTGTGCCCCCACCCCCAAACACTTTGTGCCCACATCTAGGAGAACTCTATGCAGATGAACTTTTTCAAATGGCCATTACTACCGTGGGTTCTGTCAGCTTCTGAGGCTGCATGGAACCAAGGTTTGCTTTAGAATACTACAGAGACAACAGTCAGTTGACTCATTTTTTTTCCTTTTTAATTAATCAAGACATAAGAAAATATAAGTATATATATTATATATACTTGCAATTATATATATAATTGCAAAGGCAATTAACTCCAAGAGTTAATCTAGGTGTTCTGGTCAAAGTCCTGAAATAATGAGAGGACCAAAGAAAATCCTTTTTTTGGAGGGATGGGGGTCACGGGACAGGCCCCCTTTCATGTCTTGATTGTCGTTTTGAATGTCATGTGGCGCAGCCATTAAAACTCTTTGCATAAGTTACCAACAGAACATTTCACTCATTCTGGTCAGCATCAGAGTTAAAAAGCTCTGACACTGGTAAGTTAGAGAATGTTTATTCTAAAAAAGTCAACTTAGCCAAGAAATATAAAAGTGAACAAACAGAATATGATGTGACACTACTAGGCAAGTCCATGGGGCCAATGCCACATCTGAAGGCAAATAGCCAGCTAAATTATGACACAGAAGTAGTTCAGGAGGAAACACACTGATTAACGTTCTTTAAAATCCGTGTTATAGCCAGGGATCCTTTTAGCAATAATAATTGCCTTATCAGAACAGATTGGCTATCATAAGGAGAGTTTCTCTCTTGTGTCCCCAGGTTCTATCTTGAACTAAAAATTTTGCGGTAGGTTTCCCTTTGGATCCCCACAAGGAAAGGCTACACTTCCTTCTTCAGCATCTCATCTGCCCCACACTTAAAACCATATCTCCCTGCACCAAAACTGAGCATATTTATCAGGATGGATGCATAGGATGGTTTTCAAAACGCTAAAAAAGACTAGCTGACATAGCGAATAGCAACAGTGACCTTGAGAGTATTGATCAAGCTCTGTTTCTTGGTTACAGAAGTAGGGAAATTAAGCATTCCTCTAAATCATTAATGGATTCCTTTTATGTTCATCTATTCAACAACCTCATCCTTCACCCAAGCCAGGACTCTGCATCCCTCCTACATCTTGGTGAGAAAGAGCAAAATTTCTCCTGTCAAAATGTTCAATAAGAAGGCTCTGCTTTTTTCATTCACCCACTGCTTAGAACAGCCAGAGAAAAATTCATCCACAATCAACTGAATAACTGCCTTGGAGAGATAGACAATCTTTCCCTCTTTTGTGGGGATGATGATTAGTCTGCCTTAGAAATTTACTTAAAAGGTAATGACAAATAAAAGGCTTTAGGCACTTGATTTTTTCGAACTAAACATTTGCTTGACTTCATTTTTCTGACTATAAGTGTTCTCTGAGAGAGTACTGGCATAGAGACCACTTAGATTCAGAGACCAAGAGTCTGTCTATGCACTGAGGAGGAAATCTGTACTAAAAAACGTCCCTTCTCATATCACCTCCCTTCATCACCAATCAATACCATAGAACTTGGAATGCCGACAGGACAACAAGTGGAATATTTGAACGAAAATCCAGTGAGAAGGTGTCTTGTAAAAGGCAAATGTATTGCCCAGGAGGAATAGAATATCATATCCCCTACATCCACTACATTGCCACCCTAGCATTTAAGCTGTTTAGTTACCAATCACCCAGTGACGCTCTGAGAAAAGAGCAGGAAATGCTGTTATGGGTAGGAAGATAGAACAGGGATCAGAAAGCTTAGGGTTATGGTGGATTTGATTGACAATCTCTGTGGCCAGAGGGCAAGAAAGGGCATCAGACAGAAGGGCTAAGGGAGAATGGATAAGGTTGCAGGGATGCATATAGTGAAACAATGTGCAGCATCAGGAAAATCCAGTTCTTCTGGATTTAGGTCTGCTATTTACTCCAGGCTGATCTTAACAAGTCCATGAGTCACGCTGGGCCTCAGTTTCCCCAAGGAAGCTGTCCTAGGCAGCTTCAGACTCCCCTTTCCAGGTCTAACATTCAAATTTGTCTTACTTTGCTCACCAAACCTTGAGCCTCGGTGTTTTTTGCTGGTGGACAGGTCGGTAGCTGCCTCTGAGGGCCAGGTCACCAGAGCACATCCTGCCTTCCAACTCTTGAAGGCAAAGGCTCTGGACACTTGGCTCTGGGCTCTCAAGATCTGGAGCAGGTACAATTAATTCTGTACTCCTCACTGAGGCTTCTGGCTGTTCCCCAGCAGCTCAGCCATTTCACAACCTGCTTGAATTGGGGCCAATCTGTGGTGTTATCATCTCTTCCAGACACACCTGAGGACAGGCAGTAGCCTCTCTGTGTGTCGCTGTGAGCCTCACTGTTTCTTCTCTCCCCTGCATGCCATTGAATGAGAGACAGATACCTCAGCTCTTGGCAAATCAGAACCTAGCTGTTCTTCAGCTTGGTTTGAGAGCTGGCTTTTCTGCTTTGCCATTCCTCTGAAATACCCTTTCAATGGCCACCACAAAGGCCCTAAAAGCAATTTCTCAATAGCTTTTTCTCTATGCTCTTCCCAGCTAACCAAGTGGAAGCTTTGGCTCTGGTGACCATGTGGCAGAGCCAAAGTAGAGGGTGCACCACTTACCTCTAGGCTGGTGACTTCCTAATGGATGGGTGTGGCCTGTGTTCTAATTCCTTACTTCTCACTGCCTGGGAGGTAGCCACCTGGTCTGGGAGGAGTGGAGCCCCGCACCAAACTCAAGGTAGCTCGCAAAGCCAAGGAAGCCCTCTTCTACCTACCATCCACTTTAGGCCCAACCCAGGCCACCCCTCGAATTTCCCCACCCACTCTGCCATTTGCTCCCCCTCCTCATGCATCCTGTGTCTCCATCATCCAGGACGCTGTTCCCATGAAACACCACACCTTGAGCTCATCCCACACACTCAAACCTCTGAACAGAATGTCCGGTCCCACTGGCCCGCCTGGGAGACTCTTGGCCCCTAGATCCAAGTTCAAGTGGCTTCTTCCACATAAAGCAAGCTCCGGTCTCTAGGCCTGGGGTAGAAGAGCCCCCATCTGAGCCCCTCAGACAGACACTGATGACGGGGCATGTCACATTGCCCTCTGATGTTTGCTTTTCAGCAAACTCACCAGGTGCTTCTCGAGGATGACCCTCTCCTCTCTATAGTCCCAGCACTTAGCTCACGTTTGAGAAATGACAGGCTGGTTCAATGACTCTGATCTGCATCTACCAAATCTATACGTTTTTTGTTATTTAGTTTTCATTTTCCTCCTGTTTTCCCAATTTTTAAAATTTCATTTTCATGTCCCTACTAAGTATAACTATGTTCTGTAAGTCACTTTGTTTTGGATCACCAAGATCAATAATTACAACATAATAACAATAATGATGATTGTAATGATGATAATATACTTATTGGATATCACTCTTACACTTATTATGTACCATAATAATACCTGATACATGGTGCTAACCATATGCCAAGCTTTTTAGCTTTCTTCTAAGTGCTTGACATGTATTAACTCATTTAATCCTCATAATAGCCTTATAAGTAGCATTGTGATTATGCCCTTTTAGAGGTGCGAAACTGGGGCCAGAAAGGTGAATAATATGACCAAGGCCACAGATTTGGTAAATGCTGGAGCTAGCATTCAAAACTTGAGAAGTTGGGCTCCATAGTCCTGCTCTTCACTGGTAAGCTAGACCACCTCTCCATACGCTATACTGCCCACCATACCCAGGGATTTATACATAGTGCGTTATTTAATCTTCACAATAACTCTATACAGTAGGAGCTATTATTATCACCATTTATTTTTGCAATTAAAGAAACACTTATTTTGCTTTGAGATATTAAGAAATCCACCATAGGTCACACAGCTAATAAGGTGAACATTAGAACTGAAAATGAGGGTTTTGCCTGACTCCTAATATTTAAGAAGATGAGATGAGAAAGAACATAGAGAGTTTACTAAGACACCTCCATTCACGGAGTCATTACTGTTTATGGAGCAGCATGACCTGGCATCCTGCTGCCAGGTCATGACCTTATCCATGACCTGGCATCCTGAATAAGCAAGGGATCAGTTCACGTCATCCTAATTTTATAGATGAATAAAGAGCCAGTGATTAACTCAGTCTGGGACCCAAGTCCCCCAGGTCTAGAGTCTACTGAGCTGACCTTGTTTAGTTGTCTCTGTTGCTACGTAGGAGATTATTTTGTGCCTGGTCAATTTTTTTTTTTTTCAGACGGAGTTTTGCTCTTGTCCCCCAGGCTGGAGTGCAGTGGCGCGATCTCGGCTCACTGCAACCTCTGCCTCCTGGGTTCAAGCGGTTCTCCTGCCTCAGCCTCCCAAGTAGCTGGGATTATAGGCACCCGCCACCACGCCTGGTGAATTTTTGTATTTTTAGTAGAGACGGGGTTTCACCATGTTGGTCAGGCTGATCTTGAACTCCCGACCTCCGGTGATCCACCTGCCTCCGCCTCCCAAAGTGCTGGAATTATAGGTGTGAGCCACTGCACCCAGCTGCCTGGTCATTTTTTTAATCTGCATTGTCTTTGATAGCACCATTTCAAGCTTCCAAAAGTCTAACCAGCAGAGAAACAGAATGGGTTCTTACTTGGTTCAAGGACGATAAAATGTCATTTTAAAAAGAAGAAAGTCGGGAGTGGATTTTCGGCACATTTTGCAGGATCACTCATGCAAAAGTCTTTGTACTAGAGCTGCCACCTTCACCCTTACATGTCCACAGTTTCTCAAAGCAAACAATGAGTTTGCAAGCACACACACGTGACGGCCACTGGGAGCGGAACGTCCATAATTCAAACATGTGCGACACAAAGCCTTCCTCCGAACCAGTATTTTCTCCCACTGAACCTATTTAAGTTTCAAGATAATACCTTTCTTTTCATAGGGTTTTTGTTTTTCTCATTAAGTATTATTAGGCTAAAATAATTAAAAGATGTATATTGAGGTAAGGAAAACAACATATCCTATTTTGGAGAAAACCAGAAAAAAGGAACCAGAAGTACAGACAGATGGATCAAAATAACAACAAGAACAAAGAGAAATGAATAATCAAACTAAATAATAATCTTGAAGATCACTGCAAATTTGTAAGCCTAGGCTTCGATCCTGGTATAGACACTCACCCCCTACACACAGGGAGGCCAGATAGGTTACTGTACCTCTTCGTATCTCAGTCTCATCGTCTAACTCACGAGGTTGTTTAGGGTATTACATGAGATAATGCACGCAAAGTGCATGGAAACATGCTTAGAAATAAGCAAGTGCTCCGTAAATAATAGCAATGATTGTTGTGGTGGTTATTCTAAGGAACACATAAAAATTTTACCAACTTGATTAAGCTTCAGGGGACTGTGGGAATGTGGGGCTCAGATGAGAAGGGATTGGCAGGGATCAGCATAAGGGACTGTAGGCTCATACAGCGGCTGAATGTGCTCTGGTTTCCTTGGTTTTGTACAAAGGCATGTGTGACTTTTGGAATTCCCAGGTCATGTTGCCAAAGGATTTCTCAGTTCCTTTCACACTGAGGTTGCAATAAATTCTGGTGCACACTGCCTGGGGAGAGGCTGTGATAGCACGGTGCTTGTGTGCAAGTCACCAGCTTGGCTGGGAATGAAAGAAACCTCAGTTCATCCTTTGTCCACAATGACTAGCCATCCCTGACTCTCAAAATTGATGTTTTAAGAAGAGTTAGTCCCACAACTCTTCTTAAATACCTCCCAAGAACATTTTTCAAATGTAGTGTGAGTTATTAAAGAGTGAATAAAAATCTCATAGGAAGAAATAAGGTGCAGTACACAATTAAAAATCATGCCCACAAACACTGTGTAATTAGGGATTTCTCAAACTGGAAGGTTCTATAGGCCAATATTTTGGAGGCACAACTTGAAACTGATTTCTCCATAAAAGTATCTCAATAGCATGAATCAGGAATAATTTTTCTCTATGAACTCCCACTGCCATGCATCTGCCCTTCTTCTGTAAAATGAGTTACACGAGCTCTTGATCCACACAGAAGCCACTTGACTGCAAGGGCTACTATTTATTTTGCCTTATAACCACCCTTCTTGCTCCACATGTACATATAGCAGGCTCATCTCAAACATGTAATGTGAATGGTAAATACATTCATTTGATTTAGAATATAGATCCTCGGTCTTCTAACTAGCATAGATGATCAACATAGCCAGACTGGTACAGTCTATTTCTGCAAATAGTTGGTTTTGACCTGTGAAGTTTTGGTTTTGAATTTACTATTCCTGTTGTTTAAGGGCCTGTGTGATGGAGGGTGGGAGGAGGGGTGAGGGACAATCCTTTAAAGAACTTCTGTGATATGATTTGCATTTTAAAATTACTGCTAACATCATCAGTTCAGAGGTCTCAGGGGAAGTACAATAAGAGGATAAAGAAGGGGCTTTCTCTAGTGAAATGCATGAACTTGAATTAAACAGAATTTATGACTCTTCAGTTTCTCTCTGTAGTTACCAACCTCCTAGAGAAAATGAATTCTACTGTATAAATGGGTTCACCAAAAACATTTTATAAATGTTCAGTTCTCAAGGAAGCTAAATTGCAAGAAGAGAAAAACACTTACTAAAGATATAAATAAACCCCCTAAGGACTTATTTTTCCCTATCGATCTAAATTAAAATGTTAATAACTCAGATGGATGGTTTTCTAGTATTTTGACTTGAACTGGGTATTAGACACTTTTGTCATCATATGTGGGCATGAATTAGTTGACCAACATTAATTTATTAAACCCCTCCTGCCCTCACCCCCTCAGGAGATGTCACTAAAAGGAACAGAGTCCTTAGCTGGCACCTTGCATATGTGTACCACTAAATAAGTATTTGTTGAGTGTGCATGTGACTGAAGAGTTTTAAATAAGCACAGAGAAAATCTATGTCTGAATGGAGGTCCTCTGTCTCTCCTTTCTTCATACACGTACCCAAATATACACAGGCACACTCATGTGTCCTCAAAGAGTGACTATCAAACTCTACCCGTGTAACACGCATAATCTAATTATCTAACTTCACTTCCACCCCAGCACCATGAAGAAAGACGACCATTCCCATTGTCCAGAAGATGGAAAGCCAGCAAAGAAAAGTGAGGAATGAAACTAAAGTTAACAATAATATACAGTTTGAAATATTTGGGAGGAAGATATTGAACATTCCCACTACGAAGAAATGATAAATATTTGAGACAATGGATATGCTAATTACCCTGATCTGATCACTATGCATTATTTGTATCACAGCATCACTATGTATCTCATTAACATGTACAATTATTATTTGTCAATTTAAAAAAAATTTAAAGACAGGTGAGACTATTGGAGGTCTTATAACTAGTAACCGACCGTGCTAGGATTTGAACTCAGACCCATCTGACTCTCCTTTGCCTTTCCCTCAGGCCACACAGCTTCTTTCAACCATACTGCCTTTGCTCACAACATTTTTGGGATTCATTTTCAAATCTTACCTTTACAGCCTGCTAATATTAGACGGAATTATTTGAACTTGATCTAACCCAGTGGCAGTCCCACCTCCCATCACACCCCAGTCTTCCAACCTCCATCTCCTCATGCTGCCAAGTCTTCTTTCTGCAGCATACACTTAATTCGGGTGCTCTTTCACATAAAGGCTTTGGGATAAATTCTGTCCATCCTGTCAACTCCCTAGCTCCCCCTTCATGCCCTGCCCCCACAACCCAGCAGTCTCTTATCCCAATTCTCTACCCCCATTCTCTGCTCCAGCCAAACCAGACTCCTTGCAAATGTATGAATGCCACACATTTTCTTACACTTCCACGTCTTGGGACATAAAATTTCTACCTGGAATCCATCCCCCTTTCTTCTCCGTGCTCTTTCCCCAATTCTCACAATCTGCAAACTCCAAAGCCTCCTTCAATGCCCATCTCTGAGGACCATTTTCTAAGCAGCTTTCAAACTCTATTCATAAAGTAATCAACTGACTCTGTATTTTCCCACCGAAGTGTCATTACCTGGGAAATGGGACCATGGAACCCAATTCCTGATACAGATACATATCTGAAAGTGAATAAAATCAAGTCAAAATCCCTGACAGTAGATACTCAACCTTCGGGGGTGAATCTGACTGAGGAAATGCCTGAGAATTATTCAGAGCCAAGTCAAGGAAAGAATGCAAGTGATCAAGCTGGGTAACCCTGTTTAGAGTCCAAAAGCATTTCAACAAAATATACATTGCAATACAGACACAAAAAATGTGATACAGATACAATAATACATTGTGATAAAGAGCACTGTCAAGAAGAGAAAGTCAATCCCTAGACACACAGAATGTCCCTTCACAGGTCACCCAACAGTTCTTCTAAATAAACATCTGTGAGAGGCAATGTCATGAACAGCATTTGTTGCATTATATTTTAGGGGTCTCTCATGCTGGGAGGTGGGACAGTGAGAGGACATTCACAGTAGGAGAACAGCCTATTTCTTATCAAAGAAGCAGTTCTGGAATATGTACTGAAAGCTTCAGTAGTTTCCCTTGATCTCTCATATGTGAGAAGTCTTGTATATTACACTTCTTACATTTGGGGAAGTCAAACCCCATTTCCCACCCACTTCAGGACATAAGCCATGGATAACATAAGATTAAGCATCGTGACTTGATCAAAGGTACTGGTTTAAGAAGAATATCTCAAGAACTGAGTTCCCACCCAGCCATTAACATGTCTCTAAGTCCTTGCAAGTTAATAGACAACTTCAGCCTGAACCATTATACTCCAGAGTGCAATCTCTCACAAATGCCGAGGTAAAGAAACGTCACTGCCTCGGAAAATGTGGTACTCGGTGATATGACAAGTACAATGGTATTTATCAGCCATATCCACGGCTTAACGGACATGAGCCATGTCTGAAAAGGGAAAGGGTGATTCAGCCTATTAAGTATGCAGAACATCATCTTTCAATACAAGATGGTCCTTGATGATTTTTTTTTTTCATTTCCAAAGGCTCCATCCAAGTGGGAAAATTGCAGAAGCAGAAAAAATACCACAGCTTTTCTGCTAGAGCGACAGCCACAGCAAAGCTAGGTATGACAGGGCAGAGGGCAGAACCGCAGAACATGCCAGCAACCTCTGCTTCTTCACAGTTCCGTTTTCTGTAGAGGGGATACAGTCTCATACTTCACTCTTGCTTTTCCTTTTTCCTGCTTCCTTTTAAATGGTTTTCCAAAGTTTTCTGAGAATTAGATTTCAAGTATGTTCAGATTAGAAATTTCCAAAATAAAGCTTTCTATAAAAACATGAGTCCTGGCAAGCTCACATGCCTGGCTTGGTAAGCATTCCCTATGGAACCAGAGATGGATTGTCTGGCAGTTAACGAGACAAACAACATAAAGTTGTCATTTGGTGAAGTTGAAATCCCAAAACCTGCTCCTCTTACCCACTGACTTGTTTGTTTGTGTGTGTGTGAGTGTGTGTGTGTGTTTCCTCAGAGGCCATCTTACAATCCTTTAAGCAATTCTCTCTCATACAACTATTTAGTTTTAAAACACCCTCCAAGGTATTACCGAAAATTCCTCCATTAAAAAATCATTACGAAGAGCCCTGTTATAAATGACTTTACTAGCTAAGAGATTCCCAAGCTGAAAAGAAAGACACTAGAGAAATTGCCATAATAAGGGTTTAGTTAGTTCCTTGTTGAATCTTTTGACCCTCCCAATTTGATGTTATCTTCTATTTATCGCATTTAAATGAAGTACAGACTTAAAAACTAAAGACACTCTCTAAGCTATGTCAATTATATGCCTACATTGTTGCATCATTACACTTGATATGTTTGTTCTTGTTGTATGTGGGCCCCCCAAATCAGTGCAAATATTTGCCACTGTTTCCACCAGGGGGCATTCATCTCATTGAAAATAGGTATTTTTTTTAACTGGCAAAGTTAAGAATGTTATTCTGAAATGACTAAAATACACACTTTATTTATTAATCCCAAAGTTCACATTTTCAACGGGAAGCAAAAAAGGCTGTCTTTAATGGGTAATTCTTGAATTAGATGCTTTGTATATATGAAAAGATATTATATGAGTATGAAAAAGTATACTTATGATGTGAAAAGTATGATATACCAGAGAATGTTATGAACTCTTAAGAAGTGTCAACAAAACATATATGTAAAAACACCCAGCTGTAAGTAGAAATTAATTTTAAAGGTGTTCAGTTGGATGTTCTCCTAAGACATCCTGAAAGTACTAAGACTCCTACAGAGGCAATAATTGCCCTTTTTCAAAATGCCTGTTTCTCAAAATTCATATCAACTTCCTTCTGACTGAACCACACAGTTACTTTGCACACATAAGGTTTGGACACTGGAAGATGAAAACAAGGCTGGCCTTCTCTGCAAAAGTTATGAAGAGAGGAAGAAAAGACAATGGAATATACAATGACTGCACATTTACCTTTTGCACCCTGAGCCCTGACAGTCTTTTGTATAAAAAAAAATTAGTGTGATGTTATAACAAAAAAAGACTCAAATATAGAATTCCTGAGAGAATCTGTATCAGAACCATGCCATTTTTCTTTTACTCCTCAAGAAAATATCACAAAGTCTGGCATAACCCTGAAACTATCACTGACCCATCCAAGCCAGAAAACTTCAGTTTTCTCTTAAAGAAGAAAAAAATCCATATATGATAGGTTCTGTTTCTATGTATAACCATCTAACACACTAGCTCTTAACTGAGACTTAATCAAGTAGGAACCAGTGAGGTCTAGCACCATTCCCTACCCCTGATGGCAGCTTCGAAGGTGTCTTTTTCTCTTTTTACATAGTACCCATGTTAGTATATGAAATGGAAGTGTACACAGAGGGAATCACAGACTCTTAAGGTAAAGTTGCACAGAGTTGGACCTTGGTATTCTCCTGAGCTTGAACCTCTGCTCCCATCTCACTGCTTGTATATCTGCCTACGTTGATTTAGGGCCTGGCCTGACTAAAACAGAGAAGCTGAACCGGGCAAGATCCCCATCTCCACAACCTATTACAAAATATGTGAAAGTCTGGGGGGTGGATTGTTATTTCATTAGATATTTCGCTTGTGTTCTGTTAAGGCAGGGGTCAGCAAACCTTTTCTGTAAAGGGCCAGAGAGTAAACATTTTAGGTTTTCTGAGACATAAGGTCTCTGTCACAGCTACTCAACTCTGCTGCTGCACCATGAAAGCAGTCATGGATAATCCATAAATGAATGAATGGGGCTATATTCCAGTAAAACTTTATTTACAAAAACAAACAACTGGTCAGATTGAGCCTGGGGCCCACAGTATGACAACTGTTTTAAGGGAATAGCTCAGGTTTTTTTTTCTTCCCTTGTACTGGTGGAACTCTAACACGTAACTCAGACCGAATGTTCCCTAATGGCAACTGTGTTAATAATCAAAACTAGATTTTTAAGGAAAAAACACCTGCAGAGTCCCATCTATAATGCCTTGTTTTCTAATCATAAAGGCTAGCTGCCAGAAATGCTAACCTGCCCCACGAGTGGTGTGGGTTGTTAATGCTGGACGTGTTGGTGGTCCAGAGTATCTTGGTTTCCTTTTAGCATTTCTACCATTTGTTTACTCTTATCAGAAGTAAATAGGAATAGAGAAGGAGGCTTCTCCAGAGAGAAAGTCCCAGCAAGGAATTAAGATTTCATATCCAACACATTGAGAAAAGTTCTTCAAACTTGCTCACTCTTTTCTGATCTAATTAAATGCCTCACCTTCCTGATTTTGAGCAGTTGAGGAGAAATAATATCATCAGCACATAGCTAAGCCTTTAAACAACCCACAGCTACTGTGATGTTCTTGTGACAGTGTCAAAAAAAAAAAAAAAAAAAAGGTGCTGCAACCCTATGGCATGACATAGCACACCCTCCTCAGAGAATCCTGCCCCTTTTGCAGAACAAGAAAACTCTTTTGAAGCTAATTTGTCTCAGTGTGTCTAGACAAAAATTGGGGACAGACAATACAAAGCCCTCTTTTAAGATTCACTTCTATTTTTGCCTTCACCACAAAAGAGAAGATGAGGGGGTTAGAAACTGATCTCTGCAACATGGCATATGAGTTCTTTGCAATTTGGCCTTAGCCTCAACAGCAAATCTATGTGTTCCATCGCTTTGCTTGTTAATGCGTTTGCTTTATGCAGGAGAACAAGCCCCCTTGGACGTGGGTGTGTTTTATAAAAAGAAAAAAAAAAAAAAAAAACAAAGCCAAGTGGTAATGGACGCTCTAAATCAATGTCGCCAGGCTTCCAATGGTATTCATATAGAGCCTTCAGAATGAGCATCTATGTTTGGTGGATTTTTATTACTATTATTACTCATTATTTATTTTTACTCTTGTCCATGTGCCCAGAGACCTTGGCAAGATAAGCATTTTATAAATCTGATAAATAAGTAATTGAAGCCTTCCAATCAATATTACCCAAGGGAGAGGGAAGGAGGCACTCAAATCTGCATTAAAGTCAAGGTCCTCCCTTCTAGTAAACGCTGGGAGAAGGAAAGACCAGCCTGTTAAGGCCATGAAAAGGGCATCTCACTGGGGTGGGCTAAGTGCACCAAGTTTTCTCTCTCCACACATACCTCAACACTGAGAAGGGAGAGGACACAGCGGAGAAGAAATCAGTCCACTGTATCAGACTCCACATGACAGACACGGACACACCAGAAGATAGGGACATTGCACAGTGTCCGTGAAGGCACAGTCCACCAGCGGGACCTGCACAGTTCAGGCAGGAGGGCACTTACTCACCGTGAGCTTCACTGAAGCTGCAGTGTGTGGGCCGCTGTTACATTCTCTGGGAAAATGTTGCTGTCAACACAGCAATAGAGCCCTCCAGAGAGGGACTCTACAGAATCAACAGCCAAACTGAGCCCAAGGGGAATTCCAGAATAAGTCTCTTGAAGAGGCACAAAGCCTCATTAGTGAAGAGATTTACCACGATCCCAGTCCAACCAACGATGCAGGCACCCTGTGTCCAAAGTTGCAATTCATTATGGTTCTACATAGAGCCCAAGTATAAGGAATCATCACTGGTTGGTTAAGTCTGTAACCTCCTGCTTCTCTAAAAATATCAGTGACAATCAGACTGCACCTACAGGCCCTTCCATAGGAGAGAAATAAGCTGAGCTGGTGGCCAATTTATTTAAAGGAAGCAAGTCAGCTAGTTAAACCCACAATTTAAGGAAGGCTTTGTTTTTGTTTATTTAGACAGGGTCTTACTCTGTCACCCAGGCTGGAGTACAGTGGTATGATCTCAGCTTTCTGCAACCTCTGCCTCCCAGGCTCAAGCGAGTCTCCCACCCCAGTCCCCTAAGTAGCTGGGACCACAGGTGCCTGCCACCACTCTGGGCTAATTTTTGTAATTTTTTGTAGGGACAGGGCTTTGTCATTTTGCCCAGACTGGTCTTGAACTCCCGAGCTCAAGCAATCCACCTGCTTCTGCCTCCCAAAGTGTTGAGATTACAGGCATGAGCCACTGCACCAGACAGGAAAGCTTTTTTGAAAAATCAAATTGCACTGCTGAAATGAACTTCAAAAGATCGTGTAGGCTGTCATCCTATCTTAAGGTAAATCTAGCTTGAATCACTGGGGGCAAACAGAACATATATTACTTTAAAAGACCTTGCAAAAAAAGAATTTCTACAAAACAAACCTCTTGCATGATCAAACTACCTTCACTGTCGAAAAATTGCTAATTAAGACTGTTTTGCAATGGCTTGCTAGAGACAGCTCATACTTCTTCGTCTAATTTTCAGGACTTTTTCGAGCTGGCTGACTTTGCGTTGGTAGCTTAAGATCAGCCATGGTGGGAATGTTTACACTGTGGAAATCAGCAAACATTACAAATTAGGACCCCAACTCCACTCCATCCTTGAGTACTAGTTACTGAACATTTATCAGCATACCATTGTCGTACACTTTGTAAAACTATTCCAGTTTTTCCTTCTCCAAACTCTCTTATTCTTTCAGAGCTGAGAAAAACTCTGCTAGTTAAAGAAGAAATCTGTTGTACAATATTTCTGAAAGTTTCAGCCTCTACGTGGACACCCAGAGCAAAGGGAAATTAACTGCTTTGCATGAAAATCCATTTAGGGACAACAAGACTACTGTATTAGAAAATCATTATTAACCCCAATTTTTCTCTGCTTTTCTTCCTACTACTATTTTCCAATCTTGTAAACATCAGTTTCTCCAGAGCTCTCTGAAAGGTGTCACATCACTCATCTTGAGAATAAGAGCAGGTTCTGTACTAAAGTGGGACAACCAACACTAGGAAGAGCTACCAGTGACTCTACTATTTATGATGTACAACCCCACTTACTTCCTTTCTATAACTTCTCTTTTCCTGTAAGGGGCTTACCTGAATGTCCAGACTGGAAATTTCCCCTTAAAATTTCTGATAGAAACAACCATGAGTACAATCTAGGGATTAGGAAATATATCTTCCATGGCCCCCCAGAACTACTTATTGGTCCTGAAACCCAATGATAAAGATGTTCCAATACCAATTAGGAGGAGAGAGTTCTCTCTAGCACTTCCATATATCTCACAAAGAAAGGTAGTGACTGTCTTTTGTTTTGGATTATCTTTTCAAAGATGTTTGTATAGTGAACAGCCCTCCAAAATAGAGTGTCTCCAAAACAAAGAGCAGGCATAAAGAGTATAAAAATACTGTCCATTTTATTGGACAGTAACTATGATTCAGAAGATTCAGATTCCCTAAATTTAGGGTTCCTCTCCTATAACACAATCCAGAGAAAGTGCAGGCAGCCATCGGGTCCCACCTGACTCACACTCATGGGGTTTTGGGAGAGAGAATTGACACAAATATGCTGTTCATGCCACATGCTGTGTAAAAGTAATAGAGTCCTTCGTCTCCTACCCCCAAAATCTTCTGCCATCATCGATGAAATCATGGCAGGCTAACTTGTTAGCTTGAAAGTAGGGTAAGATCTTAGACCTTTTGTAGTTCTGAATAAAGCTTTTAAAAAAACAGGCCAGGCATGGTGGCTCATGCCTGTAATCCCAGGACATTGGGAAGCCAAGGTGGGCAGATCACTTGAGGCCAAGAGTTCGACACCAGTCTGGCCAACATGGTGAAACCCCATCTCTACTAAAAATACAAAAATTAGCTGGGTGTGGTGGCACACGCCTGTAATCTCAGCTACTCAGGAGGCTGAGGCATAAAAATCACTTGAACCTGGGAGGCAGAGGTTGCAGTGAGACGAGATCAGGCTGCCGCACTCCAGCCTGGGCAATAGAGTGACACTCTGTCTCAAAAGAAAATAAATAAATAAATAAATAAATAATAAAGCTTTTAAACAGTCTGTATCTATATTTATATGTATATCTATATCTATCTCTCTATCTACCTATCTGCCTAGTTGGATAGATAGACAGGTACCAACTGTGTCCCTCAGAGATGCTTTATAGATACTCTCTTAGGCAATAATGTAGAAAACAGCCCACAATGAAGTTACTAAGATGGAAACTGCAGAGTTGTTTTACTCTATCAAAGATATAAATGTGCAACTGGGAAAATGGGCATGAACAAAATGATGACTGGTCTTAACGATTTTTTGTGTACTCTAGATCAGGGCTTTTCAAATTTTAAAGAGCATATAAATCCCCTGGGAGTTTCATTAAAATTCAGATTTGAATTCAGTAGGTCTAGGATGAGGCCCCAGATCTGTATTTTGAAAAAGTTCCTAAGTGATATTGGTCCAAGGACCACATTTTGACAGCAAGGGTCTAACAGCAACTAAATATAAATTGTATACATATTGTCACTCTTATATCCTCATAAACTATAAAATGTTTAATAAAAATATCCATAACAACCCAAGAAGTTCATCTAAATATCTGATTAGGAATATATGCATACTTATAAAAGGAAAATATCAATATTGATTATACATTTTTCTCGATTCCAAATTATATACATGTTCTATTCAAAGAACCAGGAGCAAAAGAAATATGCAGGAGAAGCCCATCCTAGATTACGCCAAGAGTCTGTGGACTGTAGCAAGCAATAAACCAGGCAAATTACAATCTTTATGGTTTATGTTGCTGGCAATATCTCTGGCTAAGCAAGTGCTGATGGGCTAAGCATAACAGGGAAAATAATATGTGAGCATAAGACTGACTCTGAAAAAAAAATAAATGTGCTGCAGGGAAAAACACACTGGGCTGGGAGTCAAGAGGCTGGAGTTGTCCCCGCTCTGTCACCTCCTTGCTGTGAGAGCCAAGGAAAGCAGATTCAATTCTCTCTGGGCAATGAGCGCGAGGAGCAGGTGCCTCTAGGCCCAGGCCCTATGCCACCTCTCAGCTCCCACATCTTGGTGTTAGGGCTTGGTCATCTGCACAGCCAGCCTCTCTCAGCCTCACGGACCATTATTTAAGACTGTCGTCGGCCGAAGAGATTCATCTTTCTATCTCATTTTATATACTTAGGGAAACATTTGTGTACCAATTTGAAAAGCACAAGAAAGAAGGCTCAGAAATAAAAGAAAGACTGCCAAGATATTTTTGAATTTTATTGTGAGATATTTGAGTACCTTCTGTATCCCTTTTTCTTCCACCACTGTCTCTTTCTTTTTCTTTTTGTCTTCTTTTTTCCTTCCCTACCTCTCTCTCTTCATTCTCTCTCTATCAAAATAACAACTGGGGAGACAGTAAGGTGTATTTCAATATTCCATGCGCTAGTTTCTCATTATGTTAGTGACTACTTCTTTTGAAAAGGTTTCTGTGGTTAAATGCGCTTTGGGAATCTGAATTAAATAGAATTAAAAGGTATCTATGGACCCTATAATATGCTGACGCAGAATGTGTTTCTCCAAGAGGGGCTATGGAAAGCTCCATTTGCTACACTGGACTGCAGAAATCAGCCTTTCCCCAATGCCAGTGTTCTGAGGGATCCACTTAAAACGACAGCTCCAGCACTAAGATTTTGGATTCTGGAATTGAGCTGTGTGTTGAAATCAGTTCCACCTGGAACAGCCTTGCGGCCTTGGGCAAGTCACGTAACCTCTCCGAGTCTCCAGTTTCTTTATGTGCAGAAAGGGTTAAGGACATCTATCAAATGTTTCCATGGAAAAAACTAAGCGAGACAAAGTACATGAAGCGCCAGGCATGGAGACCCCTCTCCATCCTGTCTGTTGAGATTCAGAAGTAATGTTAATCTGTGTCCCTTGAAAACTGGCTGGGGCAGCATCCATCTCACTGAAAATCACTCTTGGAGACAAGGCCATTGGCCCTCATTTCTGACTTTGTCCATGTTTCAGAACTCAGTATGGGTCCAGTCCCCTCCATTCAAGCCTGAATATCCCTCCCAATGACTGCCCAGCAGTCTGGGTATGTTAGCCATCTCAATAGACAACATTTGCCAAATGAATGAGGGAGAGAAAGAAAATATTGAGACAGAGAGGGTCACAGGAGAATAAACAAAGGAAGAAATGAAACCAGGCCAGAGGGGAGGGCAGGAAGGCACAGTAGTCAGGACATGACTGTCCTGAGGTAGACTTCGCTTTAAGAGCCACAAACCTTGGAAGGTTAGCACAATCTCCCTGAGTCTCAATGTCCTCAGTTACAAAATGAAGATGATGAAGCATATCTCACAGAGACATGTTGAGGAGTTGAGAGCCTGTATGTGTAAAGCACTTAGCACAAAACCAAGCACAGAGTAGGGACTCAATTAACAAAAAAGAGAAAGAGTGCTACGTGCTCTTTTTGAAGTAAAGGGGAAAAAAGATGCTTTTATTCTCAAATCCAATTCTGTGATTTCTAGACTAGAAACTGGCTATTAAAAACCTTCTGCAGAAATCCCAGCAAAGATACATTTGCAAGGTAGAAAATTTCTTTCCCGACAGTGGACTTCGGATATGCCCCCTAAGTGGTGATAAATACAGTTTTCATTTTGCCATTGTGTGTGTGTGTGAGAGAGAGAGAGAGGGAGAAGAGAGGAGAACCTTCTACTCACTAAACTCCAAGAACGTTAAAATCAGCAATGGAAAAACAGTAAGATTTAAAACTTCCTAAACAGGGAATCCCGCACTAATCCCTCCTCATTGTAGTCAGGTAGAGAGAGCACTTCCTTAAAGGAGGACTCCCCTCACCCCTCCATCACTGCTGTGTTCTTCCCATAATTTCTATAGCCCTTATATATTTATTAGTCTCGCCATCTGCCCCATGGCAATGGAGGCTCCACCAGGTAGGGACTCTATCCGTCCTCCCAGGGTCTATAACAGTCCAGAGCAGGCTCTCAATAAATAGTTGTTGAAGGAATGAATGGATTCCACATTAGTCATTTAATAAGCATGCCCATGAAAGGATTTACAGTCCAATAAAACAATGTGAAGGCCAGGAGACCAGAATGTTTTAAAAATTAGTAATGTTATCACTTTACTAATCACTTCCAACTTTAATACCAAATCAAGAAAGTTAAAAAAAGGCTTGGCAGTATCTAAGAAATCTATATAAACATGATCACTCTTCACATTTAGACATTCTAGCACTCTCAATTTAACTATTTCTTTATCAATCCCTAAATTCAGTGGCTCTGCTATGCCTGCAGGATCAACTCCAAATCCCACAGCAGGGCACAAAGGCCCTTTACACCTTGATGCACCTTGACCCTTGTCTATCTCTCCATCATCGTCCCTGCCACTGTTCTCTCATATCTTACACTCCATCAATATCCATGCCACCCCAACAAGAGCCTTCATACCTCAGTAGGTAACACTGCCTCCTTCTCCATCTCATCTATGCAGAGATCTCTTACTCATCCTTTCAGACACCACTGGAGGGTGGACTCTGCTGTGAAGAACTCCCTGATTTCTGTAGACGATGAATCATCCCCCTCTTTTGTGGGGCTTCTTACCTTATCCACCATAGAAGCTGCTGGGATGTCAGGCCTCCTCTAGACTATAAACTTCTAGAGGTACATCACACAGGTATGATGTACACATGTAGACTCCCTGTGCCTGGCATATTGTACATGCTCAGTAAAATGTTTATTGGCACCTTGGGAGGCCAAGGTGGGCAGATTGCTTAAGGCCAGAAGTTTGAAACCAGCCTGGCCAACATGGTGAAACCCTGTCTCTACTAAAATTAACAAAAATTAGACAGGCATGGTGGCACATGCCTGTAATCCCAGCTACATCAGGAGGCCAAGGCACGAAAATTGCTTGAACCCAGAAGGCACAGGTTTCAATGAGCTGAAATGCTGCCACTGCAGTCCAGCCTGGGTGATGACAGAATGAGACTCTGTCTCAAAAACAAACAAACAAAAAAAAGTGTATGGGGAGAACAAATAAATGGATGCATGACTACTGTGAACAAACCTATCTCCCCATCGTTTTCCATCTGAGGTATGCTTTATGAAACTTTATGGGCTGGGTGCTGTAGCCCACGCCTGTAATCCCAGCACTTTGGGAGGCTGAGGCGGGCAGATGACGAGGTCAGGAGATGGAGACCACCCTGGCTAACATGGTGAAACCCCGTCTCTACTAAAAATACAAAAAATTAGCTGGACATGGTGGCGGGCAACTGTAGTCCCAGCTACTTGGGGGACTGAGGCAGCAGAATGCCGTGAACCTGGGAGGCAGAGATTGCAGTGAGCTGAGATCACGCCACTGCACTCTAGCCTAGGCTACAGAGCGAGACTCTGTCTCAAAAATAAAAAAAAAAGAAAGAAAAGGAAACTTTATGGAACACCAAATATTTGCTGGGCAGTATCTTATTAACCTTTAGACCATTCTCAGAAATCTTCCCTAACTTTGGCGCTGGCATGTGACTTCACAGTGAAAGAAAATAAAATTTAGAGAGGTTGAGTCACAGAAAAAGAACACAGCAAAACTTGGAGTAAAACCTCAATCCCTGCTCCTTCTGCTACTCTATCTTGCCTCAAAGGCAAAAATACAATAAAAATAATATAATGGATTCCTTCATTATACGCTTTACTATTTCAGAAAGATAGCTTCCCAATTCTCTTCCATTACAATGCCTCACCTCTTAAACGATACCTCCAAATGGCCCTCAGATGGTTAGTGGGAAGATTAACAGGAAAACATATTCTTTCAATATGATAAGTTAAGCATTTTTTTTCTAGATGATTACACACAGTCATACAAATCTACTGAAAAGGGACTTTGTCCATATTGTGGGGATCAGAGAAGCATTGCTGAAGGAAGTGACACCTGAGCTTCATCTTAAATAGCCAAGTAAGAAAAAACCAGGCAGATAGATGGAGGAAGAACATTCCAGAAAGAGAGGCTAGGTACAGTCTGCGATAAATGCTGACGACTTCACCATACAGAAACTTTCAAGGTCTCTAGGGTGGCTTTTGCGTAATTTTGCTGAATTTTTAACTTGTGTAGAGGGCTTGTGTCAGCAGTGAATAATTCAATCAGGTCCCAATACAGACACTAGAAGGAAGTCCATCTAGATGGCCATGGCATTATTGCCATTATCCCTTCATTTTCTTGAAGAATCTCTCTGCAATGGACTGATAACTCCTATGTGATGAGTTAGGGCTTTCAGGACACTGTGGTCCATTTCAGGGCTGAGGAAGTTATTTTCTAAACAGCACTGTGGTACACTATAGTCACAGGACTGAGCATGACCACATCAAAGGGAGAGCCACAAAAGAAATTTCCATCTCCTGCTCCCAAATCACATTGCTAATGCCCTGTCCTGTTGTCACCTGCCGAATAATTTTGTGTTTCTATGAACCGCCCAGATTCTGTCAAACATCGCACAAAAGTCTCTCTGTATACAACAAAGTGACACGACTCAAGCTCTTATTAGAAATTATTTTCAATCACTCCCATTCTGGGAAATTAAGTCTGGCATTTTATAATGTATTTTACCTCTTCCTAAAGAGACAGTCTCCTTTCATTTTAGTAAGTCATAAACTTTGATGTCAGAATGCCTCCTTGATAGCTCTAGAAATAGAAGTTTTAATACTCAGGGGGAAAGGGGAGTTAGCAGGGAGGCTGGAAGAGCTAACACATTAACACCAGAAGATCTGGGCTTGTATTGTGGTTCTACCAATTACTAGCTCTGTGACTTGGGCACATTAATAAATTTCTCTGGACTTCAATTAATTCATCCTTAAAAAGCAAGATTATTATGAAAAGTGGAAAAAATACATCAAGGACCTGGCCCACAATGGCCCTTTCAATAAATGGTAACTATAATGTATACCTCAATTCATTTTTAAGTTAACTTTTAAGATTCCCCCACTTGCACATATAAAGTCCAAATTAGCAAATGAGAGACAGAAATAGTTTTAAAGATGCTGATAAAAGGCATCAAATAACATATTAAATTTCTTAGTGTTCCAACACTGTCTTTGGCCAGTTCCTCAGAAGCAGATCCAGAGTGGAGTGCTCATGGCAAGTGATTTATTAAGGAGGGGCTCCCAGGAGAGGGGAACAGGAAGGGAAGGAAGAAGCCAAGCAAGGTTGCAACTTCAGGTGAAATCTCAGCCTCAGCCTGATTCTACAGAGAGCTGTGGTGTGTAAATTATACCACAGATCCTGCAGAGAACTTGTAAATTATACCACAGAGTATGCCCAGACTTAAGACAAGAGGGTGACCTTTCATACTCCTTCACCACTCTTCAGCAAAGCCTGGCAAAGGGTTGAGGGAAGGGAGTGGAAGGCACTTAACTCCCAGCTGCTTTCAGCTGTGTGTGTGTGTGTGTGTGCACGTGTGTGTTGTGTGTGTATCTTCATGCACATGCGCATGCCAGGGATGGGGCGGAGCTCCACTAGCTATAGTCCAGTCCTCTGAACAAGGTTCCAGGTGCTGACCCTCAGAAGCAAACATATGCAGAAGCCAGAGTGAGCACACAAGACCCATAAAGGGAGTCTGAGGGTGCCTGAGCAGAGCACTGACGACAGCTGCAATATGAATCAAGAAAATGCTGTGGAAACGTGTCTGTGTCACCTCTTCCTTTAGCTCATAGGAGTTTACTCATCACCAAATGATACGCATTTAACTGTAAATCAAGTCATTTTTCCCTTTGGTGATTTACAAAGAACTAAGTTTGCAATCAATACTTCCTGAGAGTATAAAATTCAATTTTGAAGGTTTGCCTTCAGGCTTCAAAAATGAGCTCTTCAACCCGCTACTGTTGAGGTTTTCTGCTAAAGAACGTTGTGCCAGTCCCTGATAGAGGGCACAGACCCCGCTCAGACTGAAGCAGTGAGAAAGAGCCCTGGCTAACTCCTTAAATACCAAGAGAAACACTGGCAGCAATAACTCCTTGGCTCTTTCATACGCGCATATTCATTTAACCAACCACACCACTCCGAGATGCTGGGATGCTGCTTGAATTGAATTGTATCGTCTATGCATTTGGTTAACATAGATCTGTAGTACAGAGATTCAAGACTCTGCCTTAGTCAAATAAATTCTTGTCATTTAAAAAATAGAATCTCTTATGTCTCGACATCCTTATCTATAAAAAGAACATCTGGCTTGACTTTAGGTGATCATTCAAGGACTCAATGGAGACAGTCAATTGGGTAGGTAGATTGGGTCATAAGATCATTTCAGAATTAACTAATATACTATTATGAATGATTATAGAAATGTGAAATATCAGAATAATTTTTAAGTAACATATGCAACTAATCTATTAGGGTAGTAAGTAGTTCCATACACTGCCTTTTAAAATTTTTTCAATGTTTATAATTTGACCATATATAATTTAAGCCAATGCCATCAGCACATCTGGAAGACTGGAGCTGGAAGAGCAGAGTACACCCTATGACAAAGATCCGCTCCTTGACTAACCTCTACTCGGGTTCTCCTGAACTCTTTCTCAAGTAGGCCTGACTTTTGGACTTTCATGTTCGTAAGAATTTTGGTAAGAATCCTGCTGAGTTGGTTAAGTCAAAATCTTCCATATCTAATTGTCCTTCACATCTAATCAGGTTCCTCATCCTCTACTGTCCTGCAGGGGATGTCTATCACCCGGGCCTGTCCTCAGCACCAGTCCTGTTACATTGTTTTAGCCAGGATCCGCCCTTACCCCTGCTGTTTCCTCTTAGTAATTTCCCATCCACTGACACCCACCCTGCTTCTTGGCTATGAATTCCCACATGCCCATGCTGTATGCACAGTTGAGCCCAGTTCTATACTGAGCTCTATTTTCCCATATTGCAACAGTCCTGAGCTCTGGTTTTCTTTGACACCTACAAACACTGTATAACCAGATATATCAAAACAAAAGTCATGATGAATTTCTGGGGATCCCAACAGAGAGATCGTATTGATGATTAATGGACATCTCAAGTTTTTGCACCTAGATATGATGTCCATTTTAAAATAAGTGAATAATGAGTAACTACAATGCCTGCCACCAAGGGTCAGCGAATGTTTTCCATCTCAGGGATTCTGAGGACACTGCAGTAGCTCAAGATGAATAAGAAATACCTGTGGAGGGAGGGGTTTGGCAAGGGGAGAGGATTTAGCCTAGGAATGACTGAGTGTCTTCCACAAACAAAATTCTCAACAATTACTACAGTTACAACATATCTACAATGAACTATCATTTTAAGGTGAAACATTTGCTACAATCAGTGCTAAAATGATCGAACGAAGCTACTTAGACTTGGCGTCTCCTACACTTGGCATATTTGAATTCTGAAAATTCTGAATCTGATTAGACTTCTTTTCTGCTTTTCCTTGCATTGTTTTGTAATTGAAAATCGCTGAAATTGTTAAGAATCTGTTCTGTAGTGTAAGATTCTGGCTAGAGAGAGAACTGAGAAATCAAAGCAAAATTAATATTGTTGATTTTCGAGAGCCCATGCCAATGAATGGGAGTATCCCACACTATGGCCCTTATTTTCCATTCTTAGGTTTCCATTATGCAAGTCTGTACACAGCAGATCCATCTTTTCAAATATGCTGGCTTTCTGGTAATATCTAAGTTAGTGTCTCTGAGTTTGCTAGCCCATAAGCATATTAGGTGATGGGTAATAAATCAGACTAGAATAAATATGTACTATTGAGCAATTTGTAAAGAGAAAGAACTACATGACAGTAATGAAGAATTAAGAATCGAATTCCCCGATCTTTGGGGGAAAACAGATAGAAGATACTGTTTCACACCATGCAGGACCAGAGGAGAGAGAGACATAGCATGGGGAGATATGCAGGAAGAAGATAGAAGATCCCAAAAGGTGACAGCCAGTCAACTATTTTCCAAACTACAGAGAGATCAAGAAGGGGGGTGGGGATGAAGCATTGTGACACTCAGTCATTCCTAGGCTAAATGTATGAGATAGAAAACCATATATAAGGAGATTTGGGTAATTAGATCTCCACTATCACCATCACCAATGTTGATTCAAGAAAGATTAATTCAGACAAAGATGGGAAAGTGCTATTAATAATTTTTCAGCAGGACAGTAAGCAGAAACACCAAGTGCTCTCTCTCTCTGGAACTACATGGCCTCAAAAATCTTGAGTCTTAAAAACCTTGGTTTTATCTTTATCTTTCCAGCCAAAAGGAAGGCTATGCACCGAGCATGGATGGGTTCTATTTAATGTTTAACCATTGTGAGGAGGGAAAGTAGAATTCCCACAATATCTTTGTTCACTCTGAAAATGCATCAGCTGAGCTTTCAGTGTCATTTTTCTCCCAACAGCAACTAAGATCTCAAAAAGAGAAAATTTTACGCAAATTACATTAGTCTTGCAATTAATGATATAATATCCCAGGTCTTAGAGTAGACTGGACTGTATAAAAGGAATCAGGCTGAAGATGAGACGAATTTCAAGAAAAAGTCAACACATAATTCAAAGTCTGGGTCCTACCCCAGTCTAGTCTCAAGTGGCCATGGTCACGTGATGGGTAACAATTACAACATGCCAGGAATGTACACTGTGACCCAGGAGAACCACAGACACCTAGAAACCTAAAACCATCATTCTGGGATGAGTGCATGTGTTTTCTGTATATTGAATATGTGTGTGTCTTGTGTGTATGTATGTGTTGAATGTGTGTTTTTTATGCTTTGTGTGTGTGTGTGTTGTATGTGGTGAATATGCATGTTATGTATGTATGTGTGTGTTGAATGCATGTATTAAAAGTGTGTTGAATGTGCATGCTTTGTGTGCATTGAATGTGTGTATGTTGTGTGTATGTGTGTGTTGAATGTGTGTGTTTTATGTGTGTGTGTTTGTGTGTTGAATATGTGTATGTGTGTTGAGGGGTGAGTTCTCCTCTCAAAATGAAGCTGATCAGGACCCTGAAGTGAAGTTTCCTCCATACTCTTGTATGATGAACTCTCCCCCCATGAGATATCTTTTCCCTCAGTCATGCTGCAGTATCAGAAATTAATTTAATACATTATTACATCAGTGCTGCCAACATTTAATCTCTTTCAATACACTGTCACAATTTCTCCTCACTCTGATTTAAAAAGCAAAACAACAACAACAACAAAACTCCTAAATGCTGCCAGTCCCTCAGTGAACTGCATTTCCATCCCTCTCTGCTCTCCTCCCCAGGCCCCCACTCTGCTCTGGCCACCTTAGTCTTGCACCTACTCTTCCTCTGTCTAGATCACTCCTCCCCGGGATATCAGCTCCCTCCCTCCCTCATTTTCTCTTGCTCTTGGCCCTAGTGTCATCGTAGCAGAGCAGCTTTTCTTAACTATTTAAACACAGCAAAGCCCTCTTGCCCTGCTTCACTTTCGGTCAAAGCATTTGCCATCACCTATAGATTTCTCTATATTTCTTTCTCTGTTTTTATCTCTCCCCTCCCGTAAACTTTAATAAACTCCATGAGGTGGAAACCTTGTTCTGTTCAGTTTTAAATTTGCAGTGCACTACATACTCCTACCCAAGAGTCTTGTAAAATTTAACTTGAAATGAAATTGTTTAAACCATAGTTTTAAATTTTTTCTATTATATTAACTTAGTCTCATCCTAAACAATAATATGATGAAACCACGAGTATGATGTAATAGGTATATTTTTTCTAATGAACACTATAATAAATAGATAACAGAATTATCAAAATTTAAAATGTTAGTCCCTGAGTACCTCCTAAAACTCTCGTTACCGCAGATCTTATGTGTCCCCAGCTTTGAGAAACACAGCATTATCCAGGGGCAAGACAATACTAGTCACATATGACATGGCCCAGCAGTGAACATGGCGTGGAAATAAGTTATATTATAACTTTCCCCTGGATCGGCCACAAACCAGGCAACCCTCAGGCAAGTCGCTCAAGTTCTCTGGGCCCACTGTCCTCATCTATAAAATAAAGGCTGCAAACTTTCGCAAGGACAGAAAACCAAACACCGCATGTTCTCACTCATAGGTGGGAATTGAAAGAGAACATATGGACACAGGAAGGGGAACATTACACACCAGGGCCTGTCACGGGGTGGGGGGAAGCGGGGAGGGATAGCATTAGGAGATGTACCTAATGTAAATCACGAGTTAATGGGTGCAGCACACCAACATGGCACATGTATACATATGTACCAAACCTGCATGTTGTACACATGTACCCTAGAATTTAAAGTACAATAAAAATAACTAACTAAATAAATAAATAATAAAGGCTGCAAGTGATTTCTTAGCTGCTGCCAGCTCTCACTGTCTTTGATGCTACCACCAGCCACGAAATGCCAAAGGGAATCCTGAAAGCATTTAGACTCATTATACTCTTTTTTATTTATTGTTTTTTTAATTTTTGTGGGTATATAGTGGGTGTACATATTTATGGGGTACATGAGATGTTTTGATACAGGCATGCAATGTGAAATAAGTACATCATGAAGAATGGGGTATTTATCTCCTCAAGCATGTATCCGCTGAGTTGCAAACAATCCAATAACACTCTTTAAATTATTTTAAAATGTACAGTTATTATTGACTACAGTCACCCCGTTGTGCAATCAGATAGTAGGTCTTATTCATTCTTTCTGGTATTTTTGTACTCATTAACCATTCTCATGTCCTCCGCATCCCTCACTACCCTTCCCAGCCTCTGGTCACCATCCTTCTACTCTCTGGGTCCATGAGTTCAATTGTTTTGGCTTTTATATTCTATAAATAAGTGAGAATATGTGATGTTTATCTTTCTGTGCCTGACTTATTTAACTTAACGTAATGACCTCCAGTTCCATCCATGTTGGTGCAAATGGTTGAATCTCATTCCTTTTTATGGCTGAGTAATACTCTATTGTGTACAAGCACCACAGTTTCTTTATCCATTCATCTGTTGATGGATACAAGTTGCTTTCAAATCTTAGCTATTGTGAACAGTGCTGCAACAAACATAGGAGTGTGTATATCTCTTCCATATACTGATTTCCTTTCTTTTGGGTATATACTCAGCAGTAGGATTGTTGGATCACACAGTAGCTCAATTTTTAGTTTTTTGAAGAACTTCCAAACTGTTCTCCTTAGTGGCTGTACTAATTTGCATTCCCACCAACTATACTCTTAAAATAAAATAATATTTTTGATATAGTGACCCTATTAACTGTAACTTTTTTCTGTAATCCGATGACCTTCCCCAGTGTAGGCGGCTGGATCCTAAGCATCCAATCATTGCCTCAAGGAAGAGTCATCAAGACAGAACTGGAATGAAAGAGCTGAAATTCTTGGCCAAGGCCAGAAAGCTCTCCTTTAAAAAAAAATTAATGAAATAAGAACAGAAGAAATGATTGGATTAGAAAAACACCTCTGCAACCCTTAGAAATTAAGTAGCTTTTAGGAAAGTATGCTAAGCACAGTACGTTCAAGTTTTCGGAGGAGAGGATATTTGCTACATGTCAAATTATCACCTACAAATCACCTATGAATTCCAAAGGGAAAAACTTGTATTTATAAAGAAAAGATCTGGTGGTCACCATCTTCAAAAGGTGATCCAACTTCCACTGATAGTGTAACAACCTGACACAACATGATTCCAGACGTGACACAGGTGAAGTGCACATCATCTTCTGTGATGCTTTCTTCCCAAAACCTCTCACCTGAATCTGACCAAACCTTTAGAAATGAGTTCCAGTTTATAGGAAATACAGAGGATAAATGGCAAGTTGAAGAATACCAAAGAAAACAATCGCACAGAGACAGAATGAGGGACATTCTACAGGACAACTGCCTAGTCTCTTCAAAGAGCCAGTGTAAGGCAGGGAGAAAAAGAAGCCATGTTCTAGAACGCAAGGGACCAAAGAAACTCAATGAAAAAATGCAACGCATGAACTTTGAGTTGATCTTGGTTTGATATATAAGTAACCACAAAAGGCATTTTTAAATCACTGGGGAAATTTGAAGATAGTCTAGGTAATATCTGTTATCACAGGGTTATCTTAATTTCCTTGAGCACAATGAGGAAGGTATTATGGCTGTGGTTTTAAGATACTGTGTCCTCAGTTTTAGGAAAAATACGCTGGAGAATTTAGGAATGAAGGAACATGATCCTGTCAATTTATTTTTCAATAACAAGATGTTAAGCAGAGGTTGAATCTAGGTGTTGAGTGTATGAATATTCATTGTTAGTATTCTTTCAACTTTTATTCATATTGACAGTTTTATAGTAAAAAGCTGGAGGAAAAAAAAAACCCAGATCCACATGTATGATGAAAAGTATTTGGAAGAAGATGAAATCAGAAAAAATAGTTTTTCATGTTCTTCCTGTACCCACAGGAAATAGGAAGAGAGTCAGTGAGGAGAAAAAAAGGTTAGATACAGGCAGGAAGAGGCTATAACCTGTCCCCAGGTCAAGTATGAGGGTTAAGGAAACACAGAGCCCTGACTCAGATTTAGAGTTTCAAAAAGAAGAATCCTGAGGACCCCTTTCTTGGAAGACCAGAGAAGCTGTCCAGAAGTCAGAGCAATCCCAAGCCTGTAATGGCACAAGAGTAATAAAGTAGGGGAAGCTGCGTAGTATGTCTATGCAGAGACAGCAGGGCCAGTCTCAGTGTTTTTCATGTCCCCAAAGCTGCAAAGACACCCTTGTGGAGACATATATGAAGGTGGCAGAACTTGGTTAGGAACACAAGATTGTATACCTGTGACTTGAACAGAGTGGTGACCAAGGACAACTGGGAAGATGGACAGCCACCAGCATACAGAAATTACCACCAAGACCATGCGTATGTCCCCTCCCCGCACTGTGGCACTTTATTGACCTTGCAGCACACTCTCCACTGTTTCCCAGAAAGGCAAATGCAACCTGGGTAAGGGAGAGGAAAGTGAGAGACCTGAAGTGACAGAGAAAGTGTTGAATTTTTTGTGATTACCCACCATTGTCGGAAATTACCCAGAGTGGTAGGGGATTAATTTTCTGCTACTCAGTACAAAAAGGGTTAAAAGGATATACTTTATTGAACTGAAGAAAAATAAAGTCACATGTCTCATAGATTGTGCCTGAGACAGGTGCCTGCTCATTCTCAATCCAATCCTAGACATTTTACTGATTAATCCGCCCTCTGTCATGACATCACAGGAAAACAAAGATATAATGTGAGGGATAAACAATTACAGAATATGCACATAAATCTACCTCTAAAATCACCTTGCACTTGTCCACACTCATAGAGGAAAGGCTACAAGTAAATAACACAGAAATCATTTCTTCTGGGCTATGGAATGCATGTCATTTTAATATAGAAACATCTAACGTTTCAAGGATTTCCTTCAAACAAAATGACAAAGCCATGCTATGAAGTCTGACTTAAAAGATCAAGAAACAGCTGGAAGAGATGGCTAAGGCAGAGCTATCTCTCTTTGCTCTGAAGCTGGAATGTCAAAGATACCCTTGTTTATTAGTCTGTTCTCATGCTGCTGATAAAGACATACCCAAGACTGGGTAGTTTATAAAGGAAAGAGGTTTAATGGACTCACAGTTGCAGACAGCTGAGGTCTCACAATTGTGGTGGAAAATGAAGGAAGAGCAAAGAGACTTCTTACATGACAGAGGGCAAGAGAGAGCTTGTGTAGGGGAACTGCCCTTTATAAAAAACTCTCAGATCAAGTGAGATTTATTCACTATCAAGAGAACAGCATGGGAACATCCCACCCCCATGATTCAATCGCCTCCCATCAGGTCCCTCTCAAGACACGTGAGAATTATAGGAGCTGCAATTCAAGATGATATTTGGTTGGGGACATAGCCAAACCATATCACCCTGACAAGATGCATGCTACCTGCAAACTAACAGTAAACAGAGTCACTGGGAATGCCGACTAAATAAGAAATGCCTTCTATTGATAAGTTAGAGGCAATATTTTCTTGAGATGACCAAACATTTGAAGGTATACTCAGGGATATTTAGTGTTGACCCCAGATGCAATATTTCATATGTCAATAGTAAGGAGACTGTGGCTCCACAATAGAGAAAAAGATTACATCATTACACACCAAAATAATAAAGGATTTCAGCAGAAGTGCAGGGCAGGCTTTTGTAGTGAGTGTGTGATTGTATATAATGGTTTTGTAACAGGGTGGTAGATATTAAAGCTGGAGGGGAGCCTCATATGATTCCCTGTCCTGTACTATTATAATATTTCTGGTCTTTATGCAATTTTCATTTACAGGCCATCCAGGAAGCAAGTGAAGAAAAGCTCAGTTGGGGGCTGACTATACTCAAGTCTTTCCAGGACTTCTAAAGTTGACAACTACAACCGTAATTAGAAAAACCACTTCCTTCTCAACATTCTCACTCCCCACAGCACCTCCACCTCTTAAATCATCTCCCCCTTCCTTCCTTATACTGTCACTGAAGACTGAGATGACACTTCTGCTTCAATCCAGGATATTAATGTCTTACAAAAGACCTAAAGAGTTGAAATGGAGATCAGGTCACTGGCTCACTGGCTCATTCTCTCTCTCATTCTCTTTGTCCTCAAGCCACTAAAGTTCCCAGATGATCACAGAAAAGGCCAATGTCTTTCTGCTTTTGCTGATGCTTTGATAAATACAAAGGTCTTCCACTGCCATTAGCCTGTCCAAGTCTTGGCTTTCTCACAAAAAATGCAGGGTCTATGGTTATAATAATATAAATGACAATCTATTGCATAAAGAAGAATTTAATTTCTCCAGAATCCCTCTTTTCCTTTCTAGCAGGCTGTAAATACATCAGAATTAAAGCCTATTTTTTAAATAAATCACTTTAGCAGTTGTAATCCCTTCTGTACAAAAGGGAAACACATTAGAAGTTTCCATGAGGTCGTGTTTTTAGATCTAAGCTAGTGGGTATTGGGGGGTCCCATACCCCTCCCACTCCTGCCGTTTCTACCTCTTTACTTCAGTAAATATTCCTCCCCCCAAAAACTGCTAAAACCTACATACCAAATCAATCAATCAATGAAATAAGTATTTCATAAACCCTAAAACAATTTAAAGTGATGAATTCTTCAGAGGACAATAAAATTAAGAATTTGCAATAATTCACATAGTGTATTAAAGGACTGAAGGGCTTAAAAGAAGCACATGTATCAGCACATTTGTATTCATGATACATACCCATAAAGTAGAGACACATTGTAAATACAATTTTTTTCTATAGACTCAACTAATAAACCTGGAAACACTAATATGCCCTGTTTACATTTGTGACATTTTTCTGCAGCCCAGATTCAATATGAATTCAACAGGAATCATCCTATAATCTTTTCTTTAATAATGTATTACTAAAACATAAGTCTGAAAAATAACTACCTCTTAGGGAATTAGTTTAAAGAGTCAGATAGGAACACTTTTACACTGTTGGTGGGACTGTAAACTAGTTCAACCATTGTGGAAAACACTGTGGCAATTCCTCAAGGATCTAGAACTAGAAATACCATTTGACCCAGCCATCCCATTACTTGGGATATACCCAAAGGATTATAAGTCATGCTGCTATAAAGATACATGCACATGTATGTTCACTGCGGCACTATTCACAATAGCAAAGACTTGGAATCAACCCAAATGTCCATCAGTGACAGACTGGATTAAGAAAATGTGGCACATATGCACCATGGAATACTATGCAGCCATAAAAAAGGATGAGTTCGTGTCCTTTGTAGGGACATGGATGCAGCTGGAAACCATCATTCTCAGCAAACTACTGCAAGAACAGAAAACCAAATACCGCATGTTCTCACTCATAGGTGGGAACTGAACAATGAGATCACTTGGACACAGGAAGGGAAACATCACACACTGGGTCCTATTGTGGGGGCGGGGGGGGGGGGGAGGGATAGCATTAGGAGATATACCTAATGTAAATGACGAGTTAATGGGTGCAGCACACCAACATGGCACATGTATACATATGTAACAAACCTGCACGTTGTGCACATGTACCCTAGGACTTAAAGTATAATAAAAATAAAAATAAAATAAAGAGTCAGATATTAAACTAAGCACTGATTTAATTCTTATAATCACCTGAAGAGATGAGTATTATTCCTTCAATTTACCAAAGAGGAATTAAGATTTAGAGTTTAACAATTTGCCCAAAATGATGGCCAGCAGGCGGGAGATCTGGGATTTAAACCCAAGCTTGTTTGATTCATACGTCTTCAGTATTACTTTCCTATATGTTCCTTAGGTTGAAGACTCAAGAGTTAACAACTTACAAACACAAAGGATGTGCATTATTCAAACAGGCTGTCTTCCGAAGTGCCACGTGACAATTCTGCTGATTTAGAGCTAAATGTATTCCCATAGTCATTTAGTATTCTTGCCCAAAATAAAGTAAGATAAAATCAAAGCATATGTTGGAATTTAAGCCAAGTTATTATCTGTCTTCTTCATAAATTCTGAAAAGCTTTTCCACCAAAATCAGATGTTAGGAATGAGATGGAAGAAAAACAAGAGAGGAAAAAATATAAAATTAGAAAGCACAGAGATGCAGGACAAAATGACAGGGAAAACAATGAAAGGTAAAAGATTAGTGAAGGGGGAAAAGAAGAAGAAAACCAACAGATTTTCAGATTTTGAAAGTCCTGTTGGAAACAGGCCATGAGCTATGTGAGGAGGTCAAAGCAAATTCCTCTCAAGGTTAACAGAAGACCAAAAAAGTGGTAACAATATTTTCTGACCTTGAAGTACAAAATCTAATTTTTTAAAGGATCTTTCACCTTTAGTGAAAATAGTAGCATGGAAAGTCCCTGAACAATATTGCATGCACTTTCTACATTACAGGCAAACATGAGCTCTCACATGAATCATGCCGGGGTTGTGGGAATGCCCGGGTAAAACCAGCAATTAAAAGGCAGAGTGCATCCACCTACAAGGCTAAAGGCAGAGATGCTGATTCTTTTGCTTCCTGTCTGGCCTACTCTAGCCAATTCTTAGAAGTCTGACACACATTTTCAATATGTTGTAAAGAATAAGCATCTTCTGCTCTCAGATAGACAGAAGCCAAATGTTGGCAGGGAAAGAAGTAAGAGACTTTAAAAAGTAGATCCTCACCTCACAAACACACGGGAAAAGCTTTCTATAGCATCGCCAAACAACAGAAAAGGAACACTTGGGCTAATTCTTTTCTCTAGGTTCATTTTCATTTTGTTACCTTACTCAATGACTCTTTCAACTGAATGTCTTTTCTGAAATTTCTGAGGACTTGGTTGGTACTGACAAATTTTGTTGCCTCTTCAGAGAGTGCTGAGATAGACTTTGAACTCCATTTGAAGCTGGGAGGAGAGTAGTTTAACAAAGGTTTTCTGTGAAAACTTATTTCTCTGATACTATTTTGTGTGGTTTATATTCCCATGCTATAAGAAAGAACTCGCAAAGTTCATTACTTGTTTTACAAAGAAAGAGTTAATCACTGAGTTTTTCAAAATTTCTTTTTGCTTTATTAGTGGCTTTCTGATACAAGAAATTTAAAATATTATTATTCATCTCTATGAAAATGTCACACCAGAATTTATTCAAGTATCTTTATTCTATATGTCTCTGAAAAAGAAAGAACTACTTCATCCCAAATTTTAATAAAATAATTACAAAAAAGCCGGGTGAGGTGGCTCACACCTATAATCCAAGCACTTTGGGAGGCCGAGACAGGTGGATCACCTAAGGTCAGGAGTTGGAGACTAGCCTGACCAACATGAAGAAACCCCGTCTCTACTAAAAATACAAAATTAGCCGGGCGTGGTGGCGCATGCCTGTAATCCCAGCTACTCGGGAGGCTAAGGCAGGAGAATCTCTTGAACCTGGGAGGCAGAGGTTGTGGTGAGCTGAGAACACGCCATTGCACTCCAGCCTGGGCAACAAGAGCAAAACTCCATCTCAATAATAATAATAATAATAATTACAGAAAGACCAAAGGGCCAAATTTTAAAAATACACAGAGTAAAAAATCTAGTGAAATAAATATTTAGAAATATGTTTACCACCTTAGAGCAGGAAAGATCTTCCTAAGCAAGACACAACTTAAATGGAAAAGCTGGACAGATTTGCTTTTATAAAAAGGCAAATCTCTTTGGTTACCAAAAGACACTATCAAAAAGTCAAAAGACTAGAAGAAAATATGAGCCACAAATATCACGAATAAATAAATATCTATGTATGTATATATAATTGGCAAAGTATATCTATAACTCAACAATAAAAATAAACATTACTCTTATTCTTCATGACAAAGATGCTTAAATTAATCACTAATCAAAGTATCTTTTAAACTCAAATAGCCAAAAGACTGATAATATTCAGTATAGATTAGAGTAATAAATGAAAGGGTACCCTCACATACTGTAAGTGGGAAACTAAATTGGAAAGGCATTTATGCAAGGTAATCTATCCACATTTAAACATATATATCTTTCCTTCTAGCAATACATTTCCAAGTATTTATCTTTATACAGAAGATATTGTTTGAAAATTATTTGAAATAATTTTCTGAAAACTCGGTAGAAATGTAAATGTCCATTAAAAGAAGAAAAGTCAAATAAATCATAATTCATTACATATTAATAGAGCAATTACTAAGTGCCAGAAACATTCCCAAGTGGTTTATATATATAAGCTTAGTTTGTCTTCATAACAACCCTGTGGGTTAGGTATTAGTATTGTCCCATTACAGATGGAAATATCAAGGCAAGAGAGGATGAGATACTTGCACATAGCTCATAAGAGGCAGAGCCGGGTTTCAGATCCGAGTAGCCTGATATCAGACAACTGGGAAATACTATTAAATAGAATGTAGTAGACAGCTAGGTTCTGATAAAGAAAAATCCACAAGGCAAATTGTTACCCCCCAAAAATGCAGAACAGATTGGTATTATAATTTCCTTATGGAATCAAAAATGAAGCCATATATTTGATTGTTTACATACTGTGTGCACCTTATACAGTTAAAGTTATTTCTAGGAGTGGAAATGGTCATGCAGAAGAAGGTGACGGGAACATCCATTTTTATGCTTATATATTTCTAAACTCCTTGAAATTTTGAAAAACAAGAATGCATTCAATTGTTAGCATTCTAATTTTTCGATGGTATTTTTCTTTAAAAAAAGAAGGAAGGAGGTGCATATGGAAAACAGTTTGTCCTTACAGATGTTTCTACAACTGTGTTTCTGGCTTTTGGTCACATTTTTTCCTCTTAAAAGTTGATCCAAATATCTGTTAAACTCAACCTCTTAAACTTCCCAGAATTGTTTTCAGCTCATATAAAAGACTTTAACCTTCAACCTCTTTAGCTTTGGCCCCACTATGTTTATGACTATTTTTAAATAGGCAGATTTTTGGTTGCTATTGAAAGACACTCAGAGATCATTTATAAGAGCGGAAAGTTGAACTGTGGGCTTTGAGTCTGGACTTAGGAAAACCCAGATCTGCATCCACAGGCAGAGTAGCTTTCCAGCCTTTACTAGTTGGAAACCTCCAACACTTAAGTAGCATAAATGAATGTGGATAGGGCAGTTTACATACAAGAATCAGAGGCTGCAGAGGAAATCTGTGCAGGCTATTAACACTGAATGAGAAGAAAGCTTCCTCTTTTAGGTTCTTCTACAGAGATTTCTTAGGATCATTTAGAGATTTCACTCTCGAGTGACAAAGCCTGCATTAGTACTTAGGAATTAGATATCATATGTGGACTTCCATCAGGAAATGTAAATAACACAAAACCGATAGCGGAATGTATCCTCCAGCGGGGTGATGAATGCCAAGTTCCCTCCTCCCTGCTGGCTCCTGTATATTTTTTGCAACCCTGTACACCATCAATGCCACAGACAGGGCTCCCAATGTGGAGCACCCTTTGAAGACTTGGCAGCCCTGGCGCTCCTCAATGCTTCCATTTTCCCTTCACATGCACTCCTACATCTTCAATGAAGACATAGAGCCAGGAAGTAAAGCGAGAGCTAAACACAAGACTTGGTTACAACACAAGGAGAGCATTCAAAGGCATGGTTGCCTATTCCTTTGGCAATGGAGCTGTTCTGGAAAATTCTTTCAGCACTACTTTGGTGAAAACTAAAATTAAAACAAACCAGAGGCAGCCTTAGAAGAAGAGGGATAATATTATGCATTTTCATATAGGGATATTGATACCGACACCAATTTAGATAGATTTGGTATACATTTTACACATTCATATTAAACATATGTATGAATAATCCCTACATAGGTGGCTAACACTAACAAAGGGGCATTATTTGTGGCTTCTGCAATTACGGTAGCTACATATCAACCAAAAAAGCAATAGGACAGTGTAAAGGCACAGAAATGAACAAGGAAAAACTGACTGGGAGAAATCCTGCCCCTTGACATCTTTATGAAAACAGGGCCAGGAGCCTATTGGACACTAGCAGCAAGAAGCTTAAACTCTATCAAGCAAGAATAAAATATAAATTCTAAGTTTACAGCAAGATATAATCCCCAATCTGGCACTTTTGCCGACATCAGAACTGAAAAAATAACATATTCCAAAACTATACATTCAAAGGTAGGGAGGTAGAAATTGAAGACGTTCACATGCAGAATAAAAAGTCAAAGTGAATCCTCCAAACTTAAACAAGGATGATTGTTTAAAACAGTGTGTGAAAACCTACATACTCTAAGACAAAACTTGGACAAATTGATCTCTTGTCTATGGCCGTGACTCACATGGAATAAACTAAAAAAAAAAAAAAAAAAAAAAAAGGTGGGACTTTGTCTCTTTTAGAAACTTAAAAAAGTCTCAGGTTCTCTCTTTAGCCACTCACAGTTTAACCATCCTCCAAATACTAACTGTTTTCCAATTACCAAACTTAGGTAGATGGAGTTGAAAATCTTCTCTGATCATTCTGTCATTCATAGGTATTGAGCACCAACTCTGGGCTAAGCACGCAGTAGATAAAGATGAACATCACAAATAAGAAAGCTGTTGTCATGGAGCTCAAAGTCTGTGCTGCCTGTTCTGGAGTGGACCATCTAGCATTTGGTTTACAATGAATCCACAGAACAAGGAACAAAACCTGATGAAGCTTACAGACCTGCAGACCATCTTCAAAGACGACACCACAACTCACTGGCTGTATTTACAAATCCAAGTTTCACTCACTAGTTTGGAATTTAGAAATCACCTCCCCATGGGAGCAACACCATAAATAATGTTTGCAGGTGTAAGGGGTGGATCTCAGGTCAATCCATAAAGCTTGTGTTGCCCTGCATTCAGCCGTAGTGTGGTGACCCCAAGAGGTTTCTGGGGTTTGTTGCTCTGGGCCCTTCATATCAACAGCATTGAACTGTCGTTTATATTATCAAGGTTTCCATTACAGATTGAAACAGTCAAACACTCAAGATAAACCGTGCATTGCTAGGGATGGGCAAAAAGCTGTGAGTGCCTATGGGTGGACTGGCCACCTTCCTCCTGTTCCATCTGCCTCCAGCATAAGAGAATAAGGATGGACTTAGACCCTCCCCAAAGATGCTTAGGGAGGGAGGAATAACATTCTGAATAGTTCATCTGCATAGCAGCCACAAGCCTCTTACATGGTGCCTAGTCCTGGCCAAGGCTACACACAGTTCATACTGTTCTTACTAAGAAACCACAACCAATATATTGCCTGGTTATTTTGGGAAGCGTAATAATATTTTTACATAGTCTTCTCTTTTTTAAGACGTATGTTTTTCAGTGGTAATCCCAGCTCTAATAGCATTTAAAATACACTGACTCACATTAATGTTTAAATATCACGTTTTACACGGTTTCATCTGTACTAAATGCACGAACCATAACTTAATTTCTAGATCCCCAAAGATTATCAACTCGACATATGACTTGCAAAACAGTAACCCTAGATCAGGCTCTTTTTGCTCACATCATGCCCCAGATAGACATGTAGCTTAAAATGGAACAGTAAGCTATTCTAAAAAAAAAAAGTATCGGAGACAAACTTTCTAAAAATGATTTTATTTGTGTGTAGGAATGAGGGAACAAAACATACAACATATATAGTAGTTACTGCTGTAGGAAGCCATTTACTGGCTCTGTGGCAGGGTTAAGCACACTCTTTCTTATAATTCATTAAGGATGGCCTCAGGTTATACTCAGAAAACATAGAAGCTTTAGTGGTAATCACCCCAAATTGTCTAAATGAAATACTGTTTCAGCCTTAGTGCTGGAGTCTCAATATGACACATAATTTTCTTCTCTGAAAGAAAATGTCTACATTTTTTCTCCTCCATTGCCACGTTATAAGGAGTAGGTTGCCATTTACTGGTAATTCTGCCAGTGGTTTTCCTAAACCAAGGGTGGGAAGAAGCTCCTAAATTTTGCTCCATGGATTCCCATTCAGCTTTTGCTGAGATCCCAGAAGAACCTGGATATATCCTCTCTCCGAAAAGCTCATGGGATGAAATCTTTCAAACGAAACCCTTCAAGACCGGAAACTCTACTGTTAGGAGTTGGTAGCCTCCAGTGAAATCTACATTTAGAGACATCCAGTCCAAGTGCCTCTAAGGAAGGAAAGTACCTGATAAACACAAGAACCACCAAATGCCATGGTAGGGAGCGGCACGCACAGAGCAGCCGCCTAGCCTGGGCCTGGGTGCAGCTGAGACATGGAGATTCCAAAAGGTGTGCAAAGCTGTGGGTAAGTTTGGTTTGCGATGTCTCTCGCAACACCTTGTCACACTCTGAAGGGGGCCTGGCAGTCCATGTTTACCGTAGAGAACAGTGATTCTCTACACTGTTGTGTAGAGAACACAACAACCAGGGCAAGCAGGATCAGTATCCTCCAGAAACTGTTAGAAATGCCAGTTCTCAGGTACACACTAGACCTGCTAAAGCAGAAACTCTGGGGGTAGCCCAGGAATCTGTGTTTTCTCAAGTTCTACAGGAGTTTTTGGCACACAGTCAAGTTTGAGAACCACCCTACAGGATGAATTAAAATCACTGTGGGGTGGTCCCTCTCCCAAGCCTTATTTATAATTGGAGAACGAAAGATCTTTCCTCCCCTGAAGAAACATCAAGGATCAGCTGGCCAAGCAGGAACCAGGATGAGGTTTTTGGAGTTATTTTAAGCCCCAGTTTACCACCACTCCTCCCTGTTCATTTCTGGCTTAGAAATCTTCACAGGCACCAACAAAGGGAAAAGAGGAAACACCAGAAATAGATCTGCTCTATCCCAGATGTCAGTGTATGCTGGGCAACTTACTGCTACTGAAACATTCCCTTTCAAGTAAATAGCAATATTAGCAACACTACCCGTAATTCTAACAGACCATGCGGATAAAGAAAATCCACCTGACCTACTCTCCAACGCAAATAAAACACCACTAAACCTTCTTCACAGCATTCCCATTTAGACACTTTTAAATAGTGTCTATCTATAGGAGACCGCACAAAATACAACACTAGCATATTATCCAATACATACGTTTAACCTTCAGAGCAAATGGTTTTACATCATTGAAACTTAAACCATTAAATCACTGCTCCAAGGCATTTTTTTTTATGTAACAAGAAATTTACACAAGTTTTCCCTGTAAAATTAATTTTCAGTCCTCTAAAAACAACAAGTTATCTATTTTGGGTCAATTAGTGACTAATTTTTAATCCAGCCCTGATAATTTTTCCGCTTAAATTAAAAAAATATCTATGCATTCACGAAGCTTCCATGTACTGCCGATAGCTGCTCTTATTTTGCTTCATAACACTGTTGTTTAAATTTCAAAGAGTGATGACCTGGAAAAGCAGGAGCAACACCAAAAGCATACCACTGAAGATTTGGAAATCAAATGTACAGCAGAATAGACCTTTCTGCACAAAATACACGTGTCCAGACTATCCTATCGCCACTGTGTCTCACCTGCCTTTCTGGAGCAAAAGAAACATCAAGTACTATTTCTTTGTCATATCTTTATTAGTCCCTTGATAATCAAGAACCCATTTCTGTTTTCTGGGACAACTGTTGTCTTGGAAAAGTGGGTAGTGCTGAGTAATCAACATTATTTTGTCCTGTCTTGATTTGTAGTATCAAAGTCTTGTTGCTATTTTTTTAGCCTTAAAACTTAATCATCATAAATCTAGCCGCTTCCTTCTTTAGTGGTAATTAGCATTAGTCATAAGCCAAAAATGATCCACATAAGAAGCTAAATAAACACAACCCTTCTTACCTTTCATGCCAAACTTGGAGTGTCTTGCCAACTTAAGCAGAAACAGCATTACCAAAAGGCAAAATCCCACCACAGACGCAATCACCACCACAGCATAGACCTAGAGAAAGGAAGGGAGGGTAGTTATAACCTTGCTAATTAGTTCCCTATAATCACATGGTGATGATGATCATGATGATGATAATGATACAGGCAGTTCATATTTATTGAACGCTTATCGCTTGTTCTTATAACAGCTTTATGTATACCAAATCACTTAATCTTCGACAACCCTAGAGTGAAGTATGTAAGATCTATTATTATGCCTACAGACATAAGTTAAAGCTTGTAAAAATGGCTATCCAATTGGCATTTTAAAAATATTACATCTCTCTCTCTCCATCCACCTAAAGAGGGAGGAGAGAGAGAAAGAGAGAGAGAAAATAAAAAATAAAAACCAAAAAACACGGGAGATTTCTCTGTGCGTGTGTGTGTGTGTGTGTGTGTGTGTGTGTGTGAGAGAGAGAGAGACGGAGTCTCACTTTGTTGCCCAGGTTGGAGTGCAGTAGCACAATCATGGCTCACTGCAGCCTTGACCTCCTGGACTCAAGCTATCTAATGAAGAAGTGCAAGCTTGGGTAAGTGAAGCATCTGTTCTAGCTGTCATGACTGGTAAAAGCAAGGTGTCCTGGGAACGCAGGGATCCAGGACTCCTAAATCCCAGTTAAGGACTGTCCAAAGCAGGGAAGAGACTGTACTTGGTACTGCTGCGTGTACTGCTGCATGGTTGGGGGCCTTTCAGGCCAAGTCATCTAACCTCCCCCATCCTAATTTTCTTATTTATGAAATGGAGTTTGACTTGGTTTATTTAGGTATTCTCCATTTATCTGTAGAAGTCTGCAATTTAATAATAAAGTAAAGAAACTTATAGCTAAAATATGAAGATCTCTTTCCCATGAAAACATTAGTTAGAAATAAAGATTTTAAAAAAAAACACCCAAAGTCATGAGGTCAGCTTGAGTGAAATGGTTAAGTTTATCCATAATTAACTTTGTAAGAGTTGCTACCATTCTGTTCATATATTGGTTGCAGAGACAGAGTTAAGTCTGTACTGGCCCAGTGCAGTGGCTCACGCCTGTAATCCCAGGACTTAGTCCGAGGCAGGCAGATCACCTGAGGTTAGGAGTTCAAGACTAGCCGGACCAACATGGAGAAACCCCGTCTCTACTAAAAATACAAAATTAGCTGGGTGTGGTGGGGCATGCCTGTAATCCCAGCTACTCGGGAGGCTGAGGCAGGAGAATCACTTGAACCTGGGAGGTGGAGGTTGTGGTGAGCCGAGATTGTGCCATTGCACTCCAGCCTAAGCAACAAGAGCAAAACTCCGTCTCAAAAAAAAAAAAAAGCAAAAAAAAAAAAGTCCTACTCAAACATTTGCAGAAGCATTTTTGGGGGGATCTACTCACTGTTATAGTACCAGAGAAGAGAATGATCACATCTTTCACATCTTTGCTCCACACCGGCCAAGTGCTTTGCATGTCCTCTTTTTGTGCTCTGTGACTTACTTAATGCTCTTCCCATCTGACATCCAAGATGGTGTCATATAGCTAACTAATGTTTTCATGGGAAAGAGATCTTCATATTTTAGCTATAAGTTTCTTTACTTTATTATTAAATTGCAGACTTCTACAGATAAATGGAGAATACCTAAATAAACCAAGTCAAACTCCATTTCATAAATAAGAAAATTAGGATGGGGGAGGTTAGATGACTTTGCCTGAAAGGCCCCCAACCATGCAGCAGTACACGCAGCAGTACCACAGTACAGTCTCTTCCCTGCTTTGGACAGTCCTTAACTGGGATTTAGGAGTCCTGGATCCCTGCGTTCCCAGGACACCTTGCTTTTACCAGTCATGACAGCTAGAACAGATGCTTCACATACCCAAGCTTGCACTTCTTCATTAGATAGCAACGCCTGCCCTGGCTTTTCCACCTATTTATAGAATGTGTAAGTCAACCTAGAAAATGGGAAGTGGGCTCTACTGCTGAAAAGCACTAAGGATCTGCAAACAAATACTTAAAGCTACTGAAGCCATTCTCAATTTAAATCCTTTCGTAAACAAGGACGCCTGTGACAATGAAAAGAATAACTTACTCAAAATCAGATTGTTTGAGAAATACAGAGTTTTGTGTGCCTTGCATGTGTTGAGGTGGTTTTTACACAGGAGATGAACATGGGTAAGTTTGTTTGGTCGGTTGTTTGGTTGGTTGGTTGGTTGGTTGACTGCTTGATGGTTTGGTTTTCATCTGAGGATATTTCTTAGGATAGAACAAGGGAGATCTGCCCTCCCCTGCAAATCCAACAAAATGCCGCAAGAGCACTTGTTGGACCAGAAACATTTTTAACTTTTGTATCTGCTTCTTGGCTCTCAAACTCTTCTAATCTAATGATCCTTCCTGTGATCAAGAACTCTTCATATATAAAATATCTGAACCACACATAATTGTAACATTTTCTTTAAATTCTACAAAACACAATATTGCGCCTCTCATACAGATTTTAGGAGCCTCCCACAAAGTCATAATAAACAAGCTTACTGATCTTGCCTTCCAGCAACTATACTACAGATGGAGATATGCCAATCAGGTGCCTAGATTTATCATCTGTATTAAAAAAAAAAAAAAAAAACAGAAGGCTGGGAGCAGTGGCTCATGCCTGTAATCCCAGGTGGCTCACGCCTGTAATCCCGGCACTGTGTGCATGTGCATGTATGCATACCTCTGTACTAGATACGCATAAAGTTGCAGTTGCACTGCATCTGTTTATGCACCTCCCATTTCCACTCTCGTGGCCTTGCTTCAAGTACATATCAAATGTCTTTATTGCTCTATCATACCCCTAATGAATCACCCCACTTGCAATCCCTCTGTCCTATACTGTTCACTGCAAGTCTAGCCAGTCTACAAAATGTACTGGGTGCCCACTAGGTTTCAGCTAGTATTCTGAGGGCTTAAGGAGACAGCTGTGAAAAACACTGACCAGGTTGCCCCTACTAAGGGTCTTACTAAAGAATCTAGAGAATGGAAAAATACATTAAACAAACAAATAAATGGGGTCATTCCAGGCAATGATAACTGCTCAGAAGAAAATGGAAGGGGGCAATGTCTGCCTGCTGGCCACCTAGCCGAAGCCACACGATGGCCATCAGAAAGCAAATGCCTGGGACGGGGAGTCACAAATAGGAAGAGCAGGACTGGAGCACTGGAGAGAGCATGAAAAAGACAAGTGGCGAGCAGTGAGAAGAGTGTGGGAGATGAAGCCAGAGAGCTCGGGAAGGGTGAGGTCACCCAGGGCTCATAAGCCACCATGAAGAGTGTGGCTGTCATATGAAAAGTTTTATTGCAATTGCAGTGAGAGGGCTCTGAGAATTATAACAAAAAATAGAAGTGATCTGATCTGCGCTTTACAAAGATCACTCAGGCTGCTGTGTGGGAAAAGACCAGAAAACCCAAGGGTGGGAGAGGGAGATGTGTTAGGAGGCTGCGTGGTCATGCAGGAAAGAACAACTGAGGCAAAATTTCTTTGTAAAGGGCCAGAAGTAAATATTTTCCACTTTGCGGGCCATACAGTCTCTGCTGCCACTACTCCACCCCCATCGGAGCATGAGAGCAGCCACAGACAGTACGTAAATGAACATGAGGGACTGTGTTCCAGTAACACTCTGTTCACGGACAATAAAATCTGAACTTCACAAAACTTTCATGTGTTATGAAATATCATTCTTTTTTGTTGTTTTAAACCACGTAGAAGGTAGAAACCATTCTTAGCCTGCAAACCATACAAAAACAGGTGGTGAGCTGGACTTGGCCCATGGGTCATCGTTTGTCAGCCCCTGGGTTAGCCTGTGACCGTGGCAGTGGAGGTGAAGAGATATGGAAAGACTTGGAATTTATAAGGAGGCAGAGCTCACCGGAAGCGCTGTGTGCATATGACAGTGAGGAAAAGAAACAACTGGAGAAAGTTGTTGGGTTTGGACCAGAGCAACTGACCATAGACCCCTGGGATCATGCAACTTCCCTCTTCAATGGCTCTTCACTGCTCCATAAATCTACACACCTGAAACTCTGTGTCAAGACCTACAACCTGGCCACAATCTATATCTCCAACCCTGCTGTCCTGCACACGCCTTACCCTCCAATCAAGCACCTTCACGATGTTTCTCCACCTACAAGCTCCTGTTCACATGCCCTCAATGCCCTTCCCTTCCATTCCTGTATGTCAAAATCCCAACCCTCCTGCACAGGCCATGCAAAAAGTCACTTGCCCCACAAAGGCTCCTCTGAGTGTCCCAGCTCAGGAACAAAGGAACAAAACATCTGCTTCTCCACTTCTATCTCTTGTACTGCATTGCTCTGCTTCTGTTTGTATTTGAGGTGCTAATATTCACTTCTAGGGTCTCTGATGAATTCTAAATGGCTAATCTTAATTTTGTTCATATTATTATATCCCCGCCACTGCCAGTCCCTTTCAGAAGCTACTGGATTCCTTACACCTAGTGAGCAGTCAAAATTATATTAATAATTTAAGGAGATGGGTATGAAGGTGTAGTCCATGAATGATAAAGCGGGGTTCTTGCTCTTCTAGTGATACCCTTCTAAAGCACAGATAATTGAAATAGGAACCACTAACAACTAAAAGTGGTGCACAAAAGCAGCAAATAAGTCAAAGGCCGTATAACACCTTTATCACTTTTTTTAAGCCTTTTTATTAATTCCTCCAACCTTTAACACCCTATTTACATCCGAACAATCAAAATGTCTTATTGAAGCAGCTACATTCCTCTAACATGGAGGCATCCAAAACGCTCAGAACCAATTCAGACACCAATTTATTCCACTCACCGAGAGATGTTCCCGACCGGTTTTATCAGTGACGTCTGTGGAAGGGATTTCATTACTTCTGTTTGTGGTGTCCCCGATGTCATTCGCTGCAGTTCCATAATCTTAAGAGGGAAAAGGGGGAAAGAGAAAGAACATGAAGTTATCATTAAGCTGCCAACAAACACAAGGCCACAGTAAGAGCCAGAACGAAGCAAGACAAATCACAAAGATTCCAAACCCCCGACAGCCTGGCTGTGGAGGGACGTGACCAGGCTGCTGAGTTCAATCCATGGCAGTGCTGAGACTGCACAACGCCCACATTTTATGCAGTCCAGACCTTTACATCATTGTCTTGTTGGTCAGCCCTAAACCTGGTTCAGGGATTTTTCTTTGCACATAAGCATATAGCCTTTTATGGATGGCATATTTAAAACAAGTACGATCATCTATGTGTCATAGATTTATAGACCTGGAAAGGTCTTTGGAGACAGAGCATAACTGCCAGTTTTACCACTGAAGAATGTCAGTGGAGGAAAGTTACATGACTAGGTGAAGGCAAGAAGATGGCAGAGCTCACATGTGACCCCAGACTTGAAATGAGCAACAGTGATTTCCAGGGCAGGTGCAACTTATTTGCACAAAGGGCAGAGACGTAAGAGGAGATGTGGAACAAGCATCAGTATGAAACTTGGGTCCACACATAAACTTTTTTGAACAGTTCTGAATTGCCAATATTTCAGTTTCAGAATGATTAAAAGGTAGACCCGCACAATACTTAGAATTGTGAACTCTCTGTTCTCATTTCACCAAGTCGCAAATGCAGTTGCTGCCTTCTGGATCGATTTTAGTCTACATGGGTCAGGACAGAAATAATGGCTGTTTTTCAGGGGTTGTCAAAGTTTTTATCACATACAAAAGGTCTCAGGAAACTCTTGGCAAACTCATTGCAAACAATGAGGTTTATAATGTTTGTATTTTAATTCTAAATAGGTACACTGCCTTCAATTTCCATCCTGAAGAGGCCACCTCGTTAATGCAGCCCAGCTAAACTTCTCCAGGTAGAATCATCATGCTGGCCTCGGGGCAACCAATTTAAATTGTATTTTTATTAGCAAAGTGTTCCTTTGTGAATAAAAAATAACAGAAAAAAAAATCTATTTTCTATGTGTTTGCTGTTTCATTCTTAACGCCAAAACCACATTCTCACCATTTTCCTTTTGAATATCTTAAAGTTTACTAATTTTGAACACTAATGGATATCCTTTATTTGGTTAGTTTTCCCTCTTCATGTTATAACCAACTACATCTACAAAATTTAAATCATTCAAGTGTCTATAGTTTAATATCATGACATTTTGGCCCAAAGATCCAAAGTGGGATCTGAGGCAAACAGAAAGATGACATTTTTAAAGTCTCAAATTAACTGGGAAAGGGTCAAAAATGTAATTTTAAGATGTAAAACCACAATACAAAGGTATTTCTCTGTGAAACAATTTGAGAGATTCTTCCTTTAAACTGTATCAAGACAAATACAAACAAAACAACACACAAATCATAAGCAAAAAATCAACCAAACCACAGCTTGGAAGAAATATGTCTTAACATGCACAAGCAGGTAAAGACAATATTATTCTCCAAGTTAAAATTAGCTCAGGTTAAATACACACGCATATAATAAACATACAGACAGGCTCATTTTATAGAAAAAATAAAATATCAATCTATATATAAATATAAAATTAAAGAACAGAGTATTTTACAGAAAAATATATAAATATAATGTTTTAATCAATCTTTTAATCATTCCTAAATTTCAAGCCAAATCTTGAAATGTAGCCTTCCACTTCCCCAAACAGTGGCTTCCTGGCTTGGAAATCTGTTAAATATGGGTTTTCACACCAAGGAAAACATCCTTGGCATTTGATCAAAACAGCAAAGGAGAGATGCGATATTCCATCAAAAGCTAATATAGGCCCAGTGTAGTGGCTCACGCTGGCAATCTCAGCACTTTGGGAGGCTCAGGTGGGTGAATAATCTGAGGTCAGGAGTTCGAGACCAGCCTGGCCAACATGGTAAAACCCAGTCTTAACTAAAAATATAAGAATTAGCCGAGTGTGGTGGCATGTGCTTGTAATCCCAGCTACTCAGGAGGCTGAGGTAGGAGAATCACTTGAACTCGGGAGGTAGAGGTTGCAGTGAGCAGAGATTGTGCCACTGGACTTCAGCCTGGGCAATAAAGTGAGACTCCATCTCAAAAAAAAAAAAAAAAAAAAAAAAAAAAAGGTAGTATAGGGGACTTTGGTTTCTTTCCTTCCACATTCCTGAGAGAATCCCATTTTTTTTTTCAAGGGGTTAGGCCTATTCACCTTTGGGGAAGCTGACTTAATGTCTGGAGGTGAATTTAGTCACTGAAGGGATAATCCATCCCTCTTACCAGTAATAAGGGCAAGAATGGACTATAATCCAATCAGGTCTTGAATTGGATACAAAGAGGGCTTGACTCTTGTCTCTTGGGAAGTTCTCTTTCCTCGAGGACGCCTTCAGGAGCGCTTCCCTGTCTCCCGTCCATGTGAATGGCAGCAGCTTCCCCGCGACACTCTCTTGTAACCCTAAGGGGACCAGCCTTCAGTGAAGCTGGCATGGTGGGCAAAAGAGTGTAGCATGAAGGCAACTTGGGTCCCTGACGACGTGGTGGAGTTGCTGCTTTAACCAACCCTAAATCAAGCCCTACCTTTGAGGTTCCTGTCTGTGAGTCAAACACCTTCATTATACAAGAAACATCATTTTGAATTGGCTTTACTGTCATAGCCAGAAACTGATATACCTCCCTTTTCTTGGTGGCCATGACTTTTAAACAGGTAATTAGTTCCCAATTAAGGAAATGTGATGTGTTACAGCCAACGGAATGGATTTACTACTTCCAAGAACAGGGTATGAGAGAGAAAGTGCTATTTACAGGCACTGTAAATGTCAAGGGAAAACGGCCATCAATATTGAATGATTTTTGAAATACTATTTTGGCCTATGTCATGCTTAAAGTGTGTATTTAACTGAGCTTAGAAGAGTCTTCTTTCAGTTGATTTATTTCATTACAGACAAACATTGCGAAAAAGAAATACAAAGTAGAAAACATGATAGCTACCTTCATAAATTACATCAGGATAATTTGGGTTTGCACCTAAAAGGCAAAACAGAGCAAAGATCTGTAAGTATGCATTTTGGAGTCAAAAAATTACTAACCTATGCCAACTAAAATAAGCTAAACATACATTGAGGTTTCGCAATTTAATAGACTGCTTTTACAGGACAGGTAAACAAAACTTGAAGTTCTTGAGTTGTTCCACGTTAACTCCGTTCCCCTCCCCAGTTCTCCCACTTTCATCCCTCCAAAAACGAAAAGAAATCACAAAAAAATCACAAATTGCTTTGAAAAAAGTTCAGTAATCAATGAATTATTACCATTTTTCTTTTTTTGGTACTGTTCCTATTATACGATCGACCATTTTCATTGCAGTTTTGGTATTTTTATTCCAGAGACAGATAATTTTCATACCACTTTTGTTATTCTCTGATGGTTTGAGGGTTACTGTCAAGTGCATAGCAGGGCCATTTGCGTTCAGGAGCATATTATTAACCACCCTGCATAATGTTATCCAAAGCACAATTTTATTCTCCACCTTATCTTCAGGGGAGTTTCTAAGGCTGAAGAAGCCTTTTTTATGCCCTAACACAACAAACAAAAATAAAATGTACTTCCTCTATTGAAATCATTGATGTATAAGAAGCTATAAAAAATGGTATGTCAGAGAGAAATGTAAAAGTTATCAATTTAATTTTGGGGGATGGCTCTAAAGTTACCAAGATGATCAGAATATTCTGCTTTAAGGTATTCCTATGAGACATGCCAAAATATTTTTTTTAACTCAGCATCAACAAGAACTGGTAACAAAAACATTTGCTACTTATTCTCCAATCAGAGCTAACTGGGTCTCTACATGAAAGTCTACTTGGAAATAAAATTAAATTTTGTTTTAACATTTAAGTGATTGCAAAATGAATTTCCAAAGCTATTTCCTATGCTTTTAGTCCTCACTTGCCATGTGAAACAGTAAAACTTGTAAACCATAAAGCTTACTCAGTTTTCATTTCACTTCTGAACCCTTAGCAGGAAAATGCCATTAAAGTAAAGTGAAATGAGCCAATTTTCTGTTCATGCATTCCCCAGCGAATAATCAAGGTTAGTCTAAATGAAGAACCAAATAAAAGTGGCCCCAGTGTTCAAATTAGAATGTTAACGCATTTCAACTAGAAAAATATCTATTTTAGCAGGGAAAAAAAATGAAATGAAATGAATGGCTGTGTACTTTCATCCAGGGATGCTGCATACTGCTATATGGTGTATGCTTTGCACAACTCTAGGGAGCGCCTTTCATATTGTAGTCCACGTGAATAGCACCACTTGAAACTGTGCAGTGCCCACCCTGTGCACCTGTGCAGTCACATGTGATGGGAAATTGTGCAGTGCACATCCTGTGCAGCCACATGTGATGGCACTGTATCAATGTATGCAAAGTCATTGATTCCAGTAAATTTCAATCATATATCGAAGAGTTGTATTATCCCAAACACCATTTCAAACTCATTTTGAGTTACCATATGTGAATATGTCTCGTCAGGGTTGCTTATAGCTGTTATAACACTCTGAGAAGAGTCTTGAAAGCTGTCCTGCAGTTTGAGGACTAACTCAATGAATGAAGTGGCAGAAAGAAGTCCCAGTGGCTGCCCTCCTGATGTCACTTGCAGGGGACTCAGGTGTCCTCTGAAGTCCTCTCCCTTTACAAAAGCCCTAGACCAAATGGTGTCCCCCTCACCATGGGAATTTACTACCCCTGCTGCAGGAAAGATTTTACAAGCCCAAGAGAGCAAGTCAGTCTTCAAACTGCTCAGTAATCCTTTATTTTAGAAGATTTCACTCATCCCTCTTCCCAATGTGCCTTTCAACACAATCTGAGATTTTCAACTTCAAATCCAGCCTTCCACATCATCATCACTATATATTTGTCTTGCAGGAAGGTGGAACCTACTCTATTTCACAATTCACATTCTCTGATTCGGTTTAGAATTTTTAAATATTTGGATATAAGTATGTGGGTCTTCATTTGCAGTAGGGGGGCCAACCATCCCAAACTGTCAGGAATTAAGAGGATTCCTTACAAGTTTTAAAATGGAGACTCTCCCAGCCAAATTCTTTCCATCCGCCCAGGACTGAGGGCTTTTTCTGGTTGTGGGGCTTTCACTGCTTATCCTGGGAGGAGTTGGCCACTGATTCGTTCTCAGGCCCCTAGGGACCCCCACACATGTGAGAGAAGGGCCTGTGGTCACCATCGCTTTTCCACCTACAGCTCCATGAGAAAGTGGAAAGCCTGAGGATTCAGAGGCAGATTTATCTCAGCCACACATTTAAACGGCCTCAGAGACTATGAATGACATACAGGTTTAATCTGCCACGTTGCAGAACAGGAACCTCCAAACACAATATCCACACAAAGACCCTAGGAAGATCCAAGAACATCACATCTATTCACTGTAACAAACGTTAGGTATGGAAAAATGGAATTTGGGGTCCAATCGTAAATAAAGACGTTAGCCCATAATCTAAAAAATAGGCCAGGGCAGGGTGCAGTGACTCACACCTGTAATCCCAACATTTTGGGAGGCCGAGGTAGGCAGATCACCTTAGCTCAGGAGTTCAAGACTAGCCCGGACAACGTGGGAAAACCTCATCTCTACTAAAAACACAAAAATTAGCGAAGCATGGTGGCGCATGCCTGTAGTCCCAGCTATTCTGGAGGCTGAGGCATGAGAATCGCTTGAACCCGGGAGCGGTGGTTGCAGTGAGCTGAGATCACACCACTGCACTCCAGCCTGGGCAACAAAGTGAGACTCTGACTCAAAAATAAATAAATAATTTAGTTATTTTATTTAATTTAATAAAAAATAGGTCAGTGTCCATCCAGACTTATGACTCATATCAGTGCATGCCTTTCCTGCTAAGTTCACCAGCAAAACTGTTAGGCCATATCTAAACATTGTGAAAAGCACTATTTTTTCCTAACTTCATCCTCCCAGATGTATGACAAGTACTGTCACTTTGCTTTGATCCGTAATAGCCACATTTAGTGTAAGATTACGAAACTCGCAAAAAGACAATGTGAGACGAACTGTAACAGGGTTGCTTTTATTTCTCCCAAGCATACTGCACTACGTCTGACAAAAGTCTACTCACCACAACAAATGAACACCTTTCACTATCCAAAGGTTTAGTTAGACTGGCACATGAGAGGATGCACAGACCAACGTTTATGAAAAGCGAGGGTCACATTACTCCAGCTGACCCCAGCTCATCAAGTATTGTGCTTCCAGCAACTTCCTCGTTTAGCAAAACCTCCCGTGATATTTACACTCCAACAGTAAGGTAATTATTACCACCATTTTAAATGCTGACAGAAAAAACATATCACTTTCTTTTTAGACTTCTGGCAATGGTCAGATGTTGAAAATGTCTTGCCTTTTTTAAGTCTAATTTCTAAATGGTTCCTTCATTACATACTGTTGCACACTGTTATATGCTAAAGTTAGGAAGCCCTGTTGGAGAGATTCAGGACTAAAAGGTCACTGAGGAAAGACAAACACCAGCTATGAGAAAAAAAATCCAAGGAAAAGAGAATTAATGAAAGACAAAGAAGCTGTATCTGACTTGAGCCGTGGCCTGAAAGTGGGGTTGTGAAAGGGTTATGATTCCTTGAGTGCTGTCCTAGTAGTGCTCATCAAATCGGAAATCTCAGATTTAGGTAGCAAGAGGTAGCATCAAGCCTTAAAGCTTCAGGTTGGGAGATGGTGGAATAACATATTGAAATCCAGGAACTCTATTCAACCCACTGGAGTTCCAAATAAGCAGCAGACTGTCTGATACCCACAGCTCACTGGGGTGTAAAAGGTGCAACTCCTCCCCTGCTGAAAGAGGTTGAAGGCCAAGTACCAATGTCTGCACATCTGATGGTCAAATCCTGTTTTCTGAAGAATGCGTCGAGCATCCTAAGGTGCCATATTCACCTTTACTTTGTTCTTGACCTAAGGAATGCTGTCAAGAATTACCGGAAGGGAGTAGCCAGTCCATGGTGCAGCCTAAAGTGCCCCAAGTGGGACCACTGAAGGTGGAAAGAGATGGATGGAAGGAAGGCTGAAAAACTGCCTATTGGATACCATGCTCACTCCCTGGGTAACAGGTTCAGTCACATCCCCATCCTCAGCATCACATAATAGACCCACGTAACAAACCTGCACATGCACCCCCTGATTCTAAAATACAAGTTGAAAAAAACAATAAAAGAACAATAGCGACTGTATCACAGCCACAGCCGCACTCCTGACAAAGCTTCCCAGGCAGCCAGTGAGGTCTGCGCCTCCAAGAGGCACATGAGCCCTGAGGGCATTTGGGCTTCCACACATCAAAGATGGAATCACTTTGTTCTTTCCCCAACAGCATCAAACCCAAGCACTGCACCATCCTCCCAATTCCATGCAAAATAACCTAAAATAGGGCCTTTTTATTTCCGTCTTCTAAACTCACTTATAGTCATGAATAATCTTATGACTTTATGTAAATCTTGATGAGAGAGAAAACATCTTTATGACATTTCAACTGTTAAGACTCTACAGTTAAAGGAAAAACACGTTTGTAGGATAAAAAAAATAAATTGTGGGAAGAGAGGTAGCCTGACAGTAGGGTTCATTTTCCACTCCGCTAACAAGATAAAAAATAATGGGCAGGCCAGGAAGACACATCTGTTTCCTTCCTTTAAACTTGTAGTCTCCCTCTCATGCTCCACCAAAAAAAGAGAGAGAGAGAAAAGAAAAGACTTTTCTATCCATTCTATTTGCAGACTCTATTTAATGTGATCATGTGATCCTGAAAAAAAACATTTCAAAGCATTCCATATGATAAGGCAATTACAAAAGATTTGTTCTCTTCAGGTAAACTGTCCTTGCTTTGCCGACAGTGTTTTCTCACTCATAGGGAGATCAGCCTTTTGATTTTCAGGTTCTTCTCCTCTTCTCTTTCAGAAAGGCAGGCTGAACTCAGCACCTGAAATCGGCATTGCAATATGTGGGTTTCCTTTCTGGCTGAACCACTCATTTGCTATACAGCACTGGGAGTCTCCACTTTTTCTGTAACAATGGAGTCTTCTATAAGACAGGAGAGGATAATAGCATTGGCTCTGGCAATTCCTCAGGAGCTTTGGGAAGCGTAATTAACTAACATTAGTACTCCTGAGGCATAAGGAGCTATTTAAGTATAAATCTTAATTATCATCATTCTGAATCTATGGCCAAATCGTTCTCTTCTCAGTTATTTAAGGCAGAAAAGCAGACATAACTTTCTCTCCTTCACCTCCAGGACAAGAAACAGGTCCTGACAAAAGACCGAAGGAACAAACAGTAAAAAGCCAGGAGAGCTTTATTTAATGCATAACATTTGGAGAAATTTCCTCTCCCCTCGTTCTTTAGACTAAGTACACCAAATCTAAATCCACCAGTGTGGGGCATTCTAAGTGCCGCAGAGAGCTCTAGTTCATCCAGACGTCATGAATCTTTCGATAAAACAGCGCGGAAGAAGAAGCTGTGGGAAAAGCTCTTCCAATATTTATAGTTTGTTCCTGACGCGCATCTCGCATAGGAGACAGGAGCTCCCGAATTAGGAAGCGCAAGTCACTGACTCCCACTGCTTGTGTGAATGGGCATTCTTGAGCTGTGACATTCTTCCTGAATGAGTGGGCCACAGAGACACTCTTTATGCGCTGCCTAAAGAATGGTAAGCTTTAACACGAGGGTATTTTATCATCTGGTGCTCTGGTTAGGTTTGTTCCAAGCCAAAGGGTTAAATCACTTGGGTAATGATTCTGAACAGAATCTACTTCGCATCAACATGATGTTCACATTTATGGGACTATCTGGATTTCAAAATTCTTGCTACTTGGACTATCTGATCAGAAATGCTAACAAAGGCTCCAGGTTTCTTCCTCACAACAAATCATAAGTGATCTCTCTGCCATGAATTTCCGCCTCAAATTCTACTTAAAAAGAACCCTTCATCACTTCTAATCTCCACTCACTCTCCATGTACCCTTTCTGGTTCATGAAGGGATTTTTATATGTAGGATTGAATTTCAATGACTGACATACAGTGGATCAATTTCATCTTAGACAAGTCTTTCTTTTTGGCTGGTAAGCTAAATAGGATACATGAGAACTTTTGAAGAATCCTCAGATAACCCCACCCTGTGTGTGTCTACGTGCCTGCAACTACTGTCTCTACTTTTTAATTCATTCTCGCTAGCCTTCTTCTTTTTTTTTTTTTTTTTTTTTTTTTGAAACAGAGTCTGGCTCTGTCGCCCAGGCTGGAGTGCAATGGTGCGATCTTGGCTCACTGCAAGCTCCGCCTCCCGGGTTCATGCCATTCTCCTGCCTCAGCCTCCCGAGTAGCTAGGACTACAGGTGCCTGCCACTATGCCCGGCTAATTTTTTTGTATTTTTAGTAGAGACAGGGTTTCACCATGTTAGCCAGGATGGTCTCAATCTCCTGACCTCATGATCCACCCACCTTGGCCTCCCAAAGTGCTGGGATTACCACACCCAGACTCTCTCTAGCCTTCTTAAGCCACATATTGAATTCATCTGACTTTATGCCAAAACCAATTAGAGGGCATCTCTGTGCACCATTTATTCTATATTTGTATTGTTATTACTATTTGATATCCTCAGGGAAAGTCAGTGAGGTCATCTTGACGGATGCCTGACCAGTTCTTCCAGTGGCCCCTCTGGCTTCTGCAGGGCATCCTCACTATGCAAAGTATGATTCATGGACCAGCAGTACTGGCATCATTGGGGGGCTTGTTAGAAATACATTATTTAGGCCCATTTTCAAATCCATTGAATCATAATCTTCATGTTAACAGGGTCCCCAGGAGTCTGGTATGTGCATTAAAGTTCGAGAAGCCCTGATTTACAACTCACTGAGAAGTTTTACCAGAGTCAAAAGGTCTCAGTGAGCATGAAGGATGATAATTTTTATTTTTATTTCTTTGTATTTTTTGTAGACACGGGGTCTCACTTTGTTGCCCAGACTGGCCTGGAACTCCCTGCCTCAGGGGATCCTCATGCCTCAGTGTCCCAAAATGCTGGGATTGCAAGTGTGAGTCACTGCACCCAGCAAAAAATGACAATTTTTTCAATGAAACACAAAGTAATAGCTAGGTACCCAAATATTAGAGTCAGGGTATCTTTGACCATAGCCACAAAAAAGGAGAAAGGACAGGAGATGGGTTTTGTCCCCAATGGCACATTTCTGGTCCACTTTCCAAATGAAAAGGAGATGGGGGAAAAGAGCTTAGACAGCAGAAAGATCTCAGACTGACCACCCTCTGAAAGGTGAGTCAAATTTTTGACTTAATTTTCTCCTTAAAGGGTTGTATTAGCTTGTTTGCATGCTGCTGATAAAGACATACCCAGGACTGGGTAATTTATAAAGGAAAGAGGTTGAATTGACTCATAGTTCCATATGGCCAGGGAGGCCTCACAATCATGGCAGAAAGTAAAGGGGAAGCAAGACATGTCTTACATGGCAGTAGGCAAGAAAGAGTGTGTGCAGGGGAACTTTCCTTTATCAAACCATCAGATTCCATAAGACTTATTTACTGTCACGAGAACAGCCCAGGAAAAATCTGCCCCATGATTCAATTACCTCCCATTAGGTCCCTCCCACCACATGTGGAAATCATGGGAGCTAAAATTCAAGATGAGATTTGGGTGGGGACACAGACAAATCATATCAAGGGCCAAGTCTAGAATGCTAAGGTAGTAAAATAATAGGAGTCTCAAGGTCGTTTTTCTGGGTAAGCCCATGCTTCTGAATGAGGAAGAGCAAAGTTAGTATGAGATAAAAGCATTTCTGGGTAGAAAGTTTCTCCCTAAAGGCTACAGGGCATGAACACAAAGGGAGGTGGGGAATGTTCACCTCCTTTATCATATTCTCAATGCCTACCTAAGAAGAGGATAAATAACACTGAGCACCTGCCCGTCATGTGTCAAGCACTGCATCGGACACTTCAGATATGCTCAGCCTCAAGGTGGCAACCTTCTAAGCTGGGGCTGACACATGTCAGGGAGGTGCTCAATGTTAGTCGCTCCTTAGGTAGGCACAGAGATGCCCTCTGCTTGGGGCTGGAACCCTACACTTTCTGGAGAAGGAAAGTCACACTTCACACTCCGAGGTGTTAAGAAAATTGCTCAAAGCCACATAGATCATGGAGGATGAAACTCAGATCTGTGACTGAATCAGATCTGAATTCAAACCCCAAACCCTTCCCATTGCACCAAAGCTGCTCTTTAAATAACATGGAGAGTGGAGGCTAACTATGCTCAGGATTCCAAGTTCAAACATCAGATCCGAATGAGTCATTTGAATTGAGAGTAAGTGAAAATTTATCTCATTAGAAGTAAAATCTTAGAGGTTCCACCTATTCCATTTGATAGTCTCTGTTCACTGGCTTCCATGAGAAAGAGGATTTAAAGAGATGTCTTTGTCCTTTACTGCCTGTAATTTCCGCATACCTTCAACTGGGCCCTGCCTAATATCAAGCAGGAACATCCCTGGGAATGAGAAGCTGATCTCTTACACCCAGGATGAAGGCAACCTCAAAGAGGAACAGGGGACCTTCTCTATTTTACGGGTGGCTAGGGTGTCTTCTGTTATATGGGCTGTGTTTTATTCCCACCGTCCTGCACCTCACCTCCTGCCACCTTCCTAAGAGGTAGGGTCTGCGTTGTCTCAAGTGTTATAACTCACTGCAAGGGGTAGCCCAGGACCCTCTGCTTCTCCTACCTTCAAAGACAGCTGGCACATTGTTCAAAATCCCTAGATTCTAGTGTAACAGGATGTTAAGTGAGACTCTCCCTGCCTCAGTAACTGATACCAAAGTGGATGTGAGACACTTAGAGGCAGAAATCACAAAGGAACTGACTGACTGAGAACTGGAGCCATGTCCTTGGAAATGTCTGATTCACCTTGAGAGTGTCAGAGATCCCTGGGAGGAGAGAACAAGGAAGGATTTATAAAGAAGTTTCTTTGGGGAAGTGCTGCTCTAACACCGCCCCACCGAGGGGCTTCCACAGAACCACTCCGGAGGCTTGAAGTATGTTCTCTGCAAATGGATGGCTCAGAGGACAAGGCCTGACCCTTGCCAGAGAAGGTGAAAGAAACCTGCAACCGTGGGGTGTAGGTGGCATTTGGTTTGACCTGTACATCCAGAGGACAAGAGACTACGAGCGCCCCCTGCAGTCCAGAGGCAGCACAGGAGAAAGTCTTTGTGGGGAGTGTTAGGTCCTGCTGAGGGACCCCAACAACACAAAGTACATTCCTGGAGTCAGGAGTTGCTTGTGCCAGCTGGAGCAGAGGTACATTTGTTCACGTCACGGGAAATACAGAGAGAGAAATCTCCAAGAGCCCACAAAGGTATCCAGGAAAGAAAGTCTGCACATCAGCTTTGAACATTCCTAGGTCCCAAGGGCACAAAGTCACTAGTGAGCAAACTTCCCTGTCATCTCCTTCTCTACTCCCTTTCACCTGGGCAGCAGGGACACTGACACCTCTGCAAACTCCATCCCTGACCCCATACGGCCAGCCTGAACTTGGGGAGGACAGGAGACTGGCCATGAGCTCGCATCCAGAGTTTTCACTTCTAGCTCAGGTGGGACATGCCATTTCTCAATTGAGATTCTATCTGCAGCTGAAAATAACCAAAGGATTGTTTGCCACTCAATCATATGCAGAAAAATGTTACACAGCTCAGAGTTTTCCTCCAATCAGTGAGGTTCACTCCTGGTTACTCATTGGAATCACTAGGGACCTTAAAAACAACAACAACAAAAAGCCAAAGCGCAACTCTCATCCCAGAGCCACTGAATCTGAGTTGCTAAAGCTAGGCCCCAGGAATGTGTATTTTAAAATGTAATCAGAATGGCGTGAACCTGGGAGGCAGAGCTGGCAGTGAGCCGAGATCGCACTACTGCACTCCAGCCTAGGCGACAGAGCAAGACTCCGCCTTAAAAAAAAAAAAAAAGTAATCAAACAAAATAGTGACAAAAAGTCCCCAGTTAATTCAAATATGCAACAAGGGGCAAGAAGCTACTGTTCTGGGAGCCAGGGAAGATCTCTCCTACTGAATGGATTTTAAAGACATGATGGAAAACAAAAGTAACATAAAACTCCTGTAGTTTGATTGTCACAAGTTGTGCTCTTCAGTGTGCTAGAGGAGAAACATCATGGTTTTCTAGATTTCATTTTGAAGCTGAAAGTTTGCATTTTATGCCTTAAACACAATCCCAAACTAACTGGAGCTAAGTTCAGTTCTTCAATGTGGGACCCAAAATGATCAATTTAGTATCTGGAGTCTGGGAAGGTCTTTTCTCTTTCTGGGTTACCAGCCAGGTTTCCAGTGATTAACAGATGGGGAAGGGCGCTGGCTTAGTGTCTGGTGTGCTGCTGACATCTGAAGATCTGCTGGCACCTGTCCTTCCACATTAGCCTGCTGGCTGGGGAAATGGCAGAGTCTGCAAGGCCCCCAACATGCTCAAGAGACATTACACGGGTATTTTGGTTTGCTGGGCTGCTCTCTTTTAGTGCCTGCCTCACATCCTCACACACTGTGACTGGTACCCCCTTGGACTGGGCTGCCACTGGCTTGGGATGGAACTTCTCCATCCTTCCTCCAAGTGGAGAGCAGGGTGTCTGCCACCTCGTCTAGTATCTGCATCCCAAGCAGGAGTAAAGGTTATGATGACTCTCATCACATCCAATTGGTCCATCCTCTTCCATGCTCACCAATTTTTGTTTCAGAGACTTTTGGTTTATTTATGCTTCAGTTTCTTTCAGTATACTTTAGTCTCTGTTTTAAAAAACGAGTTCCTAAGCAAAATGACCATCCCAGGGAAATCTTAGTTCTTTTTTGAAAAATATGTTTTGTGTTTTATTTTTGAGACAGGATCTGGTATTGTCACCCAGGCTGGAGTGCAGTGGCACGATCATGACTCACTGTAACCTCCACCTCCCGGGCTCAAGCAATCCTCTCACCTCAGCCTCCTGAGTAGCTGAGACTACAGGCACACACACCACATCCAGTTAATTCTTGCAATTTTTTAGAGAAGGGGTTTTGCCATGTTGCCCAGGCTGGTCTTGAACTCCTGAGCTCAAGTGATCTACCCACTTCAGTTTCCCAAAGTTCTGCGATTACAGACATGAGCCACTGCGCCTGGGCAGAAATCTGCTCTAAGCTGAATGAGGTGCACATACTCTAAGGGACACCAGAACTGTCACATTAATTCCGGCTCTGTATGGAAATGCAACTAGTTTCACGGGAGCCCAGGCTGCCTGCTTCCTTGTAAGCCAGGAAACTTCCAATATAACAAATAAAAAAAAAGGGAAGGTGGGATCTTACCAAAACAACTGGGAGAAAGAGGCTGAAATTTCTTATAAAAAATATTTGTGAGAGCTAAACTTCATCAATTACTATATGATAATAGTAGAAATATTAATGGACTATAAAGCCAAACTTGACCTGCTGTCCTTAACATGGAATGTACTTCAGACCAGCAGGGAATTTTTTTTTTTTTTTTTTTGCTACTTGTTTATTTTTCTTTAGTTTTAAAGGAGATTGAATGAGAAAGGAAGGAATTCTAAGAAAGGTCATTGTGCACTATGGCTGTGAGTCTCATAAATACCCACAACGATTCTATTCCCCTAGCCAAGTGGGGTCAATCTCTAATCGGTCACACTGGTTTATGGCCCACAAGGGCCATTTATATCCACTGTCACCCTGGGCCAAGTCCCCTTCATTTCCACTTTCATTTATTACTCCTTGATAGCTGACACTTAAGTAAATACTTAAAGAGAACAAAAAAAACGGGCTTTTCTAAAAGCAGATATTAATATTTTTAAAGACCTAATAAATTCATGAGCAAGAAGATGGAAAGAAAGAAGGGGAAGAAACATATTTATAAAATTGAATTTCAGTTGTATTTTTTACAAATAATTATTTCTTTTAAAGGGAATGTTTGAGAAACACCAAGTTATTCTTATACCAGAAAACAATTCTTTCCCATCACAAGCTAAGTTAAAACTAACAGAAATGATCAATGAAAACGAAGCCACATGGGTAAGAAGAGTTCAGCTCTACCAAATATCAGTACCATACAGAAATGTTCAAAAGGAAAGATGAAAATCCTTCCCAAAACAGAAGCTACTGGCTTTACACTGACAGTACTGTGCATTGATATCAAAAGACTCAGACCACTTCTGACAGCTTGTAACTGCAGACCCTCACTCTGAATCAGATTTTGCCCTCAAGTGTTTCAAAGGGCCATTGGTGAAATTCAAATAAGTCTGAAGTTCAGTTATTAGTAATGTACCAATACTAGTGTCTTATTTGTGACAAATGTGCCACAGTAATGTAAGACATTAACAATGGTGGGGGAAGTCTGTGAATGTTCTATACTATCTTTGCAACTTTTCTACAGATCTAAAATTACTCAGAAGTAAAAAGTTTATGTAAGAACAGGCAAAAGGCTACTGTCCTAAATCAGTGTCTCTGGATTTAACTACGAAGCTGTTATTCCCTCAAACATGACTTCCTGCACACTGTAAGCTGGAGATTTACTACAGCAACCACAGCCAAGCAGCTAAACTCTCAATTAAGAGGAAGATTTAATGGAAAAGACAACAACAGCCAGGGGTGTCAGGGTATTGCATCCAAATATTGCTTGTTTTATGTGCTCCTTAAGGGCTGCTGTTTATAAATCAAACATATATTCCAAATAACATTTTGAACATACTAAGGAAGCCTGTGCATTTAAAAAGAGGTCTAGTGAAGAGCAAAATAACAGGAACTTATCATGTAATGAGAAGGACTGCATTCTTGCTTGTCATTTTGCAGAGATGGCTTTGCATGGACCACCTTTGCCGGTGGCGGGACCCTGGGAGCCACACAGGTACATGCAGCCCAAGCAGCCTCTGCCTCACAAGTCTCCAGGGTTCTATTTTCCCTTCTCCCTGCCAAGTCATCTTTGCATGACTTTGACTGACTCAGAACTACTCCGGTGAGGAACTCTATTCATGTACAGCTCCCAACATCCAAACACAGGCCTTGGCCATCACATTGGTAGCAAGCATTCAGGCAATGAGACTGAATAGGTAAGAACACTCCACTGAAGGACAGCATCTGAAGCAGGTAAATGCATGATACTTGTCCCACTGTTCCTGAAGCTCACACTGACATGCTCCTGCTGTGCCCAGAGTAGACCCCTGATGCTAGCCATCCTTTCCGCAGTCCAAGCCTTTGGCCAGAGAGGCACTATTATCACTCCTAGAAAAACAGCTTGGGAGCCAATAAAAGAATCACTCAGCTCAGTCAGCCCGGGTAAGCAAAACAGTCCAAGACACTAATTTCTCATCCATGGACGAGAAACCAGAATTCTCCTTTTTGAATTAGGTAAGAGGCTAGAAAATAAATCTTAAATGCATCACAAGCCAACCAAACACAGTTCCTGTGCTTGTAGTTTTGCATGGGTTTTTCCACTGTGGGTACAAAATCTCATTAAACACTTGCAACAATGATGGTAATAATAATAATGACCCTTTTCTCATAAGGGGCACTCTAGAATAGTTATTAATCCAGTGTATATCAGATAACTATTCAAAATTATTAATTTCCTCATCCCCTTCTTGGGAGAACAACTCCCTGCCCCTTAACTTGGCTTTGGCCCTGTGACTTGCTTTGGCCAATGGCAGATAAGCTGAAGGGACAGTATGGTGCACCAGTCCTGAATCTAGGCCTTAGGAAGCTTCACATTGTTCCAGTTGTCCTCTTTCACTCTGCACTTGTCATAGCAAGCACATCTCCTATGTATCTGTTGCCTCACGACCCTGATTCCCACAATAAATACATGCAAAATTAAAACCACTCCGCTGACCTATGGATCCATGAGCAAGATTAAATAACGGAGTTTTAAGCCACTGGGTTTGGGGATGGTTTATTGTATACGTGATTTTGTCAATAGCTGAAATGATAGACTCTATCTTCTCTCCACATACAAAAGCGTCAGTTACTCACCATCGTCAATTCCAGGCCAGCCCATGAAGTGAGCAGAAATCTGTTTCTCATCCTTCCCATACTCATTCTTGGCTATTAGAGTGTAGTCCCCATTGTTCATGTGAGTGGGATTATCCAACTGGAGGCAGCCGTGGTACTCCGTGTGATTGGTAACATGTATTTTAGTACAGATGTATTTGGACTCATTCAATATTGCCCCGTTATAGAACCACTGAAGCGCTGGTTTGGGGTTGCCTTTCACAGTGAATGGAATGCACCAGTGGTGGTCTGAGGTTGGAGATTCGAGAAATGTGATAGTTGGTGCAACTAAATTGAAAAAGAGAGAGTTAATAGCATCAGAAAGCTCAGAATTCTCCCCATCTCGAGATGTCTGTGTCATTGATAGGGAATTTTACTCAACCACTGTATGGCTTAGAAAAACACATGATCAGAAACTCTGGAATCCATCAGTATTTTGTATCATCATCAGGGTGGATGTAACTCCCTACAGAGAGCTTCAGAGAGATTCCTTTCTGTGTTCTACTTAAGACCCATGCATTACAGTCATTTCTCAAATCTATTCAGTATAAGTGAAAACCAGCTCCAAACAGATCCAAGAGATTTCTGACAGTGGAAAGAGTCCATTTGAAGTTGACTTTGGTTTCTAATATCTGTATCTTGATATTATACAGATTCATCACCAAAAAAAATCCAAAATAATAAAATAATGAATACTTTTTGATAGAACTTCTTTCCTAAATAATACAAATAACAAAAACGACTTTTAAAATTTTACGTGAAGCCTTGATCTCACATTTCGAAAACAGATCAAACGGATCAATGCAATAAATGTTACTGCTGCTGATGAATTATTATAAGTTTAATAAATCAATATTTATTACTGATTGTCAATAGTAAATACTCCTTGAAAGTATCACATTTCATTATAGTGTTGTCCATTTTTGCTAGGATCCTAGATGCCAATGTTTGGATCCTTTAAATGTTTGGGGTCCAATTTAAGCCTGGACAGAGTAGGGATTATTTCAATTTTAGATATAAAGCACTTTATGCTTTGGGGAAACAAACATTATCAAGTAGAATCTTTAAACAGAGTACTTATCCTAAGTGAGGGTATTTAAAATACTTCATCTATTTATTTTAATGTAGTCTGACTTTGGTAATTAAAAAATCAAGGACTGGAAAAGACCTTTGAGATCTAATAGCATCATTTTTTCAGATGAAGAAACCAAAGTGCAATGAGGTTAAGTGAGCTCATCAAGGTTACTGAGCAAGGCAGATCTGGAAAAAGAATCTTGTCTCCTGATGTTTAATCCAGTGGCCCTTCCCTTTCAGGCACTGCTTCTTGACTGTATGTGTTTATCAAACAAGAGGAGAAAAAAATCTAAGGCATCGTAGCCAGGGAACAGACAAAACCTCTGAGTGGGGTCTCTGCACTGGTTATCTTTGTTGTTAATATTTTTTGTTTGTTTGTTTTTGTTTTTTTAGACAGAGTCTCGCTCTGTCACCCAGGCTGGAGTGCAGTGGCATGATCTCAGCTCACTGCAACCTCTGCCTCCCAGGTTCAAGCGATTCTTGTGTCTCAGCCTTCTGAGTAGCTGGGATTACAGGCGCCTGCCATCGTGCCCGGCTAATGTTAGTATTTCTAGTAGAGACAGGGTTTCACCATGTTTCCCAGGCGGGTCTTGAACTCCTGATCTCAAGTGATCCACCCGTCTCGGCCTACCAAAGTGCTGGGATTATAGGCGTGAGCCACTGCGCCCGGCCAGTTGTTAATATTCTTTATCATTTATGGCTTCTGGTCTTTGTCTAAACTATGACAGATAAGGTCAATTTTTCAGAGCCTAGTGACCATACAGATATTAACCTGAAACTGAGGAAAAAACTCAAGTTTGGATATTTTTACTAGAAAGCAGGTAATATGATATTACCCCCTTACTTGTCTTCAGATAAATCCTCCCACAATACTACCTAGGAAGAAGCCAAGCTGATAAAAGAACCTAATTCACTTTCATAATTTACAGAAAGATTTCCAGTTACCAGCGACATTCCTCTCAATTGAGCACCTGCGAAGCTGAACTCCGCACATGTATATTGTAACAATGTCCCTCCCTCTGAGAAATGTGATATTACTAAATGTAAATTGGCAAAGCTTAATTGTTTGCTTTACCAAGTATCTCTCACAGGCCTCCTCAAAATAGTCTTTGGAAAACAAAAGGTTGAATATGTGATTTCATCTATAAAAATTCAGTTTAAATATAATTTGGGGGGACCCTATATATATATATTATACACAATAAGGTCCATGCATGTGTAGATACACACACTTGTAGACCTGTGCTATAAACCAACCATGACAAGGACCACAGTGGGGCAGGGGTCACACTTACCTTCCTCCCACCAGCCCAGGTTCCCACACCCAGGGCCCCTCATGCCTTCCACCATGCTCAAATGAATTTTGGGTTAGGTGCTGATTTAAGGACATACAGTTGAAAGTGGTTGCATATGTTTGGAGATAACATTGACTTCAGGCTTCTGAGGGGGTCAAAATGATGAGAAATTACGAGTTTAGTACCCACTGGGCATGGTGGTTGTACTGACAGTGATAAAGGATTACAGCTGATGATTTCAATCATTCACTCCAGCAATCACACACTGAATGTGTGCTGTGAGTGAGTGTTAACCAGCATATTGATACCAGCTATGGCCATGGGTCTACACGTGTGTAACTCATATACACACTTACACACATGCACGTTCATGTTTTTCTCATCCAAATTCTAATCCAAATGGAGTAAAACCTCATTAATTTATACCGTGCCAGCTCAGAATTTACAATGATGTGAAGTGTCTATATAGTTTTTACTAAATACACACCTTCAAGCTAAAAGCCATAATTTGGAATTTCAAAATGTAATTAGTTACAATACTGAAGAAAAATATACTTATGTTTAAGAAGATGGATATCTTTGAACTTAGATTCAATGTACACAGAAATTTAAAACAATAATAATAAAAGTTTTCTACAGTTGATAATAATTTTCAGTAATTTAAGCAGGACTAATCCTACCTTCTCACAGAAACTTGATTATCAAACGAATGAGGTTTTATTTTATCAACAGTACAATCAGGCATTTGTGAACAGCCAGTAAATACTTTAGGTATCATAACTTTAAAGCATCATATTGCTTTTATAGAGGAAGAAAGTTTTAGAAACTGGTTTACGAAAATTTAAGCTAAAACATTGATAAGAGGGAGCAACCAGCCCAAAATATATTCTATCAGAAAAAAAGACAGATGAAGGCACAAAATGACAAGCTCAAAATCAAAAAAGAAGCTGAAAAGAAAGATCATGCATGAGCAAGAGTTATTAAGCAGAAACTGAACAAGTAAAAGAGGCTGATAATGTTTCTTAATTGAGTATGCACAAAACACTGCATATACTGTCCCAGCAACAAACGTAGGTATGTCCGTGATCATTTGCTATTAAAAGCACATGCCAGTCTGATTACGTACAATGCACAGTGAGGTTGACAGAATCTTGATCTTCTCCTACAAGATTTTCTGCCACACAAGAGATTTGCTTCCCACTGTCATCGGATGAAATGTTAGTTATCCTTAAGGAGCCCTGTGTGTGGCTTGTTTCATTCTACAAATGAATTAACAGACAAAAATAACCTTGATTAGGATTGATCCCAAAGTGACAAGATTTGGGGTTTCCTCCGCTAACTAGAGAAAAAAACAAATATATAAATATAATATAATACATATATATATAGCATTAGAAAAACTTCTCTGCCTGAAATAGGCTCAGGCAAAGAAGTAAATCAGAAGTTATTCTATTTCTCTAGGTTTCAGTTGCTAAGTGCATGAGGTTGACTTGATCCCTGAATTCCCTCCAAGGGAGAAGACCACAGGGAAAGTCACTCGCTTTGTTCAGGATGATACAAAGAGCTCACTAGGGATATAAAGACGCCTCGCTCTCTTAGGTATGCATAACTAAAATGCAAGCCTGCATTAGTCTTTGTTAATTAAGAATAAGTAGAAAGTAAATGTACATCAAAAACTCTGTAAATTTCTATATGTAGCCCTATAAAATATCAAATGATCATCACTAGGTTTAATACATTCTCACATTCTGAAACACTCTTGTCTCTCTATTAAGACACAGCCAAACACAAGCCTTACCATATGTTTGGAAACCAGATTACCAACATCCCAATACATATTAGGAACCGGATCGCCTGCCACACTACAGGATAATGTGATAGACTTTCCTTCCTCCACAGTGAGGTTAGGTGCGGCCAAATTTGCAGATGGTAAACCTATGGAACAAGAAAAGTAAACAGAGGCATATGCAAATAGTTAAATGCAGTATCAAACTAAAAGCAATAAATTGAAAACTGTTTATGCTTTAAAAATCAATCTTTAATTGCTTTTTGAGACTGATTTATGTTGATCTGAAAAAGTGCCACTTTGATCAGCTTCATAGATTTAACATAAATCAAAAAAAGCTATAAGTAGATTTCAAAATAAATTATGCACATTTCTTATAGCATTAATGCCTAATAACCTTTTATTTTAAGAACACTAGTATAAAGAACTGTCTTCCACCTCTTTTTCTGTTCTACAGTTACTAATCCAGTTTTTGCACATAAACAGAGATTGTACCTATGGACTGACATCATGTCTTTTATTTCCTTCTGTCTCCTACCCCCTATTTTTTTTTAATGCTCAAGAACACAAAAGGGTGAGATGCAGCTATGTTGTTTTTGCAAAAATCTGTTTTTTGCTTTAAGTAACTCTCACAAATCTAACCCTCTACCAGACACAGATTTTGAAAGACTCATTCTATTGAAGAAAATGTAGTTTCAAAGCATTTTTCAAAGACAGGCAGTTTGAACTATTACAGTGTTAGAATGTTTCAAAGTTACGTAAATCGTAGTTAAATATTATAGGTAAAACTGCTATCTTATTTAGAATATAATGAAAATGGGTATATGGACTCATTTCAGTGAAAAGTTCTTTTTATTGGAAAGACTCTGAGAATGTACTTATCAGATGAAACTTTGAACCTTATAAACATTTTTTAATAGTCCAGCAAGGCATCATTTTTATATTTTTATATTTCAAAAGCTATGTGTAATTTTAGGGATGCTGCTATCACTTCATGAAATTATCACACCAACTGAGTGTGGACATTGCTTTAAACTGCATAAGAATCATGGTATTTTTTACACGTAGGCATGTCTTAGAGGGTATAACAATATGTCAGGACCTGCTAGTGGAGGCTGTCCCTCTCTTGGTGTCAGGAACTCTGCTTGGGACTATAGTCACCTGACAGTTATGTCCTGCAGAACTATGATACAGCATTAAGTCAGATCAGAACCTGGAGGTCAAAGAAGGCGATTCATTTTCAACAACCGTTAAATTGCAATTAACCCACCCACCTGGCAATATTTGACCCGTCATCTTCATATTATTATGGATAAACCCTTCTCTTATCCTGTATTCCTACTGGCAAAGACATCTTTCTTTATTAGTGAAATCAGACTGGAATAAGATTTATACAGTCTCTATCTCATGGTTTTCCCACCACTGGGAGAGGATTCCCCAATAAGATCTGGCTTTCAGGGGCTAGTGAGACCCCCTTCCAAACTCTTCCTTCCCGTGAGCATCCAATAGAGACCAATGTTACATCTTTCGTGGGGTTTCAAGAAAAAAAAAAAAAAAAAAAGCCCCTAATAGCCAGAGTTATACAGAGCAATGAAATATATAACAATGATTAACAGAGAGTGTAATACAAGCCCCACACCCTAAACCCGGCACATACTAACTTTGTGGCCTTGGATGAGTCTGTTGTTTTTCTCAATGTGTTTTCTTCACAACTTCTATGACAATTAAGCTGTTCAATTTATTAGGGAGCATGTCAAGGCAAAATAGAAGAAATGGGCTTACTTAGTGAAAAATCCCCTTGAAGTCAATGGCATAATCTGGGTGACTTTTAAAAATATGTATATACTTAATTTTGTTTTTCAAAAATCAAATATTTAATCACATAGTTTGAAGAGTTGATAATTCTGTAAAACTTATGAAAAAGATTCAAGCTACTATGTGTGAAAAACAGTAGTCCCACCTTACCCATGTGGCACTATTTCCTATTCCCGGAGGCACCCATTTCATCTCCTTTAACTTCTTCTTTGGGCATTGCTCTGCTCATCACTAAGCATCACTCTTTATTGCTACTTCTTGGTTTTCCTGTTTCAGCAGTATCTACTGACCTCCCACTGTGGAAGATGAGATACGGGCTCCCTTTCACACAGAATGCCAGCTCTCCTCAGGCCCCCACCACATTCAACATACTCTGTCTTCACACTTTTTCATGCGCTGTAATTGTCTCAGTGGAGACATAAAGATGATTACGAGTATGTGGCCAGGTACGGCTCATGCCTGTAATCCCAGTACTTTGGGAGGCTGAGGCAGTTGGATCACGAGGTCAGGAGATGGAGACCAGCTTTACCAACATAGTGAAACCCCATCTCTACTAAAAAATACAAAAAATTAGCCGTGTGTATGGTGGCAGGCACCTGTAATCCTAGCTAATGGGGAGGCTGAGGCAGGAGAATCGCTTGAACCCAGGAGGCGGAGCTTGCAGTGAGCCAAGCTCGTGCCATTGCACTCCAGCCTGGGCAGCAGTGCAAGACTCCATCTCAAAAAAATATATATATATATTATGAGTATGCAAGCCTTACTAACACCAGAACCATCTAATACGCAATACTTACTTTATTTCACCAAATTTAAAACAGTATTAATTACAGGTTGCAACATTGCTATTATGTACCACTATGAAAGGAAAAAAATGTGCCAATATAACTATAACACATGCTTTCTTACCACTTAGAACTATTGCTTGGAGGTTGGACCTTATAGATAGCCCATTTAATTCTCCATTCCTTTCCTATTTTCCAACTTTTGATTTATTTGCTCTATTTGCAGGGAGAGTTTTTTAGATTAATTTTTAAAGCCTGCTTTTAAGGTTGTTCATTCCTCTATCATACTTTTTATTCCCAAGGCTCTTCTTTTGTTCCTGAATGTTCTTATTTTATAGCACCTTCTTCTTGTTCCATGGATGCAATATCTCTTACGATTTCTATGATATACTTATAATCATTTCTTGAATTTTTATTTTCTCTATATCAGTTTTGTTTCTAGCAATTTTTTTTTCTCTCTCTCTTTGTTGCTTTTGTGTTTGTCTTTCAATTACAAGCTTTCCTCAATTATGTCTGGCTATTCATACATCTTTAAGATTGAGGTACTAGAAGCATTGCACAAATTTATGAATTGTCAGCTTCATTGTAGGACAAAATTATTGGCCTATTTACTAGGTACCACCTGATGTCAGGATCATGAAATCATTTTGAGGAAGGGGGTGGTCAAGTTATTCAAATAATGCTCTTCCAATTTCCTGCTTGGAGGAGAAAGAGGCCTGGAAATACTAATATTCAGAATGTAAATCCATCATATTCTCTATGGTTCCCATGGCCTCACTCTCTCTGGAGTTTCTCAGAACCTTTGTTTTATCCACTTTAGAGAATTAAGCCTCCAGTTTTCTGCTGAGGCAGGAGAGGTGCAGTCACCTGGGCTTAGCAGACTTTCAACCAATACAGTGTTTGGTGTTACCTGTACTCTCACGCCCTAAGCATTGTAGTAGTTCTGCCATATAAACCAAGTTTCCCCTTGGCTTTCTCCATTGTCAACTTGGTAACCAGCATTCTCACCCTTTAAGTCAGTTACTACTCATGCATCTGCTTTTTCAGCTTGCAAGTGTTTGTGCTTTGATAACTCTCCCTCTTCCTTTTTTATTTATTTATTTATTTATTTATTTATTTATTTATTTTTGAGATAATCTTGCTCTGTCACCCAGGCTGGAGTGCAGTGGCACAATCTCTGCTCCCTGCAACCTCCACCTCCTGGGTTCAAGGATTCTCGTGCCTCAGCCTCCTGAGTAGCTGGGATTACAGGCACATACCACCACGCCTGGCTAATTTTTTGTATTTTTGGTAGAGATGGGGTTTTGCCATGTTGCCCAGGCTGTTCTCAAACTCCTGAGCTCAGGTACTCCACCCGCCTCGGCCTCCCAAAGTGCTAGGATTATAGGCATGAGCCACCATGCCCCACCGACTCTTCCACTTTCTATATTTATAGATTTATCTGCTGACTCTGGGGTGACCATCAGAGTCAAGGCCTGTCATGGTGCTTGTTCTCAAGGTATGACTCCCTCCATAGCCAGACCCCACCAATGAAGCCTAAAGACACCCACCCTGGCATATCAAGTACAAACCCATGGAATGCATTTCCTACCTTTATAAATGTATCTAATAGTTTGGAAATTCTGAGCAGAGAAAGGTTAAAATAAAGAGATTTTCAGTAGGAAATGTTACATCATAATGTTAGTTTTTCCTATAAAATCTCATGTGGGTTTTATTTTTCAAACTTAAGCTCACATAATTAACAGCTCTAAAAGCATTTAATTACAGTAATACTAATATTAGTATTTATTGGGCATTCACTGAACCAGATATTCTTGCCTAGTATCTTGTTTTATCTCATCCTTAGAACCAGTCTTGAAGATAAGTTTTTGCCCTCATTTAATTAATGAAGTAGATGAGTTTTGGAAAAGTCAAATACATTATCCAACATTGTCCAAGTACATACAGACCTAGAATTTGAACTCAAAGCTCAGGGTCTTCGCCACTACCTCCCAAGCTGTACATATCCATTTCATCATGGACCATAAATACCACTGATAAAGTGGTATTTATGATTCCTTGATAAAGGAATTATTTCATTTAAAAATAATTACATGTCTATTCTGGAGAAGAGTGAGTCTCCTTTATTTATAGACAAATTGTATCACCCTGTCATCAAAGGAATCTGAGCAAAATTGGCCAAGTCTAGATCTCTTAAATGTAAAGTCTTCCACAAATGAGTAAGCATCTGACTCACGTTAATTCTACAGCGTTAATATGCTGGCCAAAGATTCAATAATGGAAAAACAATCTGTACTTGAAATATCACTTGAGGTTTAATTAGCACAATAAAAATGAATTGGGAAGCATGAATAGCCAAGGCGGGATAAACCATTTGCCAGGCACTACTTCTTGGCTTAATAAGATTTGAAATCGGCACAAACACACAGCAAAGCCCAGCAACGCTTCCAAGAGCTGCTAGTTCTACTGTAAAAGGATCCTGACTCTAAGCCCTACAGCTGTCTTCCTTTGCACTCTGGGGAACCTCGCTGGAGATCGGAGACGACCAGCTTCCCAGGCAGACAGATACCTCCACGTAGATGTCTCTTGATCTGGATTCCTTCAGGAAGGATGTACTGGCCTGTAGACCTCAGCAGAAAATCATCAACCAGGCAGTGAAAATGTTGACTTTCTTTACACCAAAGCTTCCCAAACTCTATTGTGTGTAGGAATCACCAGAGTATCTTGTTAAAGATGTAGCTTCTTTTCCAATAGGTCTGAGTTGGGGCCTAAGAATTTGCATTTCTAATAAACTCTCTGTTCCACAGAACACACTTGGAAGGACAGGCGTTTATACCAAAAGTGTCCGGCAATTGTTCAATGGGCTTTTGTTCCTACAACTATTATTCTTAAATCTGATATGGACCTGAGTTGTCCATCAAATTTTCCCCAAAGCGTGTCCTATAGAACTCTAATTTATTGAGATTCTAGAGGGGAAAAAAATCCAAGATTACAAAAAAAAAAGGAAGAAGAAAGAAGAGGAGGAAGAAGAGGAAGAGGAAGAAGAACGAGAAGGAGAAGGAGGCTCTGTAAGAAACTGGATGTTCACAATGCACATTAGAAAATTAAAAGTTCTGAGAACTCCTGCTATAAAGAAATGCATTTAAATTCCATTGGTCTTACATTTCCCAAGCAGATTTGAGCACATAATCAGTTCTTTGATTGTAATGTTTGTTGTGGCTTTATTTTTACTTCAAGCAATTTGACAAAATATAAGATATATACATATATTTAAATTCAGATGTAAAATACATTTAAATCTATTCTTATTGATGGTAGTAATAGTTATTATTTATTCAATACTTAGTATGTGCTAGACTCTGTTTTAAATATTTTCCATTTATTACCTTATCAATCATCCCAAAAATCCTCAAAAGTAGGTACCATTAATATTTCTATTTCCAGATGAAGAAGTTAAGGCTATCAAGTATCATGACTAAATAGCTAGTGAGTGGGTTGGCCCTGGCCCACATCTGTCTGTCCAGGGCCTTAACCAGAGCATTCTGGCTGCTTCCTTTGCCGGGATCTTCCATGTCTCTGCTCCCACCTATTAGTGCGTACTTCCTGAGAGTTGACCAAATTGACTAGATCCTTCAATCACTCATTCAAAGTGTGTAGGCTCTCACTTTCTCTTAAGGAAAAACAAATCTCTAGTCATTTTGGATTAAGCCAGGGTTTTACTAATATTTTTCAGTAATCACCAGTAGGTCTGGCTTGTGTTTGCTTTCAGCTTGTTTCAGTGATCCTGAGCATCACTTTACATGTATAAAAATATTCAAGTAAATTATAATTTTGTCTGTTCTCTGCCTTCTCTCCTCTCACTTCTATTTGTGCACACATAAAAGAACTTAAAACAAATAAAAAACACTTGACCTATCTCTTAATTCTCTGTCAACAGAATACTAAAATTCTATAACCTTCCCCTCTACCCTTCTATCTCTTTGTCATATCTTCAAAGTTCTTTGCCTCCTAAACAGCTATATTCCACAACCAAGAATGAAGCAAAAATGAGCCTGACCTATTTAGAAGTGATTGCTTTATACCTGGTAGCAAAACTGACAGAAAGTTAGCAAAAATGACTTTGCAAGCTCAAATTTGAAACTGCGCTTCTAAGCACATGTGAGCCATGTCACAATAGTGACAGCTACCACATAACTTCTAAACACAAAAATTTAAACAGCAGTTGACAGATGAGAAAAAAACAATTTCATTTGACATTCTAAGAAGATAAAGAAAAACAACGATCCACTGTGTGGTTGGCTTTATTTAGGAGACAAAACTTGATCTCTAAGAAAATTAAAGCAAAGCAGTATGCTAAAATAGCCTTTGTGTATAATTTTCAGGAAAGAAAGTCAATCCAACTAAGTTGCTAAGAAAATAATGTTTCATATCACTCTAACTTCCACATAGAGCATTAATATAGCATATTCTTTTAATCTGGAGTGTTAACAAAGTAGAATTACCACCAGTCTATTTTCTTGGTTCAACACAAACAAAACAAGGAGTATGTACAAATAAGCTACACAGACATATGTGCTACAAACTGTGGTTGAAACCAAAAGTAAATCTTAAAAGTAAATCACTAAATTCAATTTATCTCAAGGAACCTGGCCTCTCCTTCTGGGCACCTGTGAACTGACCTTCACTAACATAAATAGTATTTTGTCGACGTGCCTTTAAAAGCTTCTACATTAAAAGTTTGAAGGTTAGAAAAGCGGAAAATTGAAATTGTCCTAATAAATAGGAAGGAAACGAAAGGCAAGTCTGATTTCAAGCCATAGGACCATTAAGGATGGTTTATATAGTAACTGCACAGTTCTTCAACCAACAAGTGAATTGCCACCTTATATTCACTGTGGGACTATCATTCTGTGTGGTAACTAGTTACTAGTAAAATAGGTGCAGGGATTCTTTTGATATGACCCAGAGGAATACTGCCTTTCTTAAATGTATTTGCCATCTACTTAAGGCAGAGCATTTCATGTACTATTAACACTTGCTGAAGAAGCTCTCAGGTAAGATTTAAATAATAATGATCGTATTTTTTAAAATTAAAATGTAACATCCACTGCTCCTTAATAATCCCATTATGCCAGGGGAAGTGACTGAAAGGTTTATACTGCAAGATTAACTGCTGAAAATCATCTAAGTGTGCAGGAATTGAGCAGAAATTTTTAAAAAAAAATACTACATGATAAATAATTTCATTAAAAACGCTTGAAGAATTAGCAGGGAGATTTTTTATACGAGAAGATAATCAGCACAGCCTGGCCAAATCAGCTTTCTTCACCAGCACTTACATGATTCTGTTTCAGTCTTCAGAACCATTGCTCATAGCACCTCTTTATTCCAATTAATGTGGAAATGTTACATGAAAATGTTTTGTTGCCTTGCAATTAATAAAGTTTTTCTAAGGTTTAGGAGAGCCTTGTGAAGAAACGAACCACTACTTGTTTTACAGCATGAATAAATTTACAGTAATTCACAGCAGGAGGGGACTGTTAGAAAAATATTGTGAGGCATTTTGACTGCACTATTAATGAAAATGATGCAGTTAAACTTCCCAACCCCATCTATCATGCTTGATTAATCTCTAAAGATATAAAGAAAAAAGAAGAAATGAGATTCTCTCAAAAATGCAATGAGGATAAAAATTTCAAAAAGAATGAAAAAATACTAAACTATAGAATAATTTGGCTAAAATAATGTATTTAAGTTATTTTTAATTAACTGAAATGTTCACACCATTATATTAAAAACTTAGCCCAATATGAACATTAATATGATATGGTTCATGCATTTGTTAATTCAGCAAACCTTCCTCAAATGCCTGTTATGATTAAGGGGTACAGTAGGCACCATGGAATATGTGTATTTGCATGTAAAATGTAGAGAACTTGTTCTCCATATAATACCTCCATGACGAAATACTAACAAGGGAAGCTCTTAAAGAAAACTCATCTTACAAACAAATAAAATCTCAGTAGTTCTTCTTCTTCATTGAAATAAAAATAGTACCAATTGCAAACTAAATACAATGGCCATGGTAGTTGGCAAATTGTTGGTTTACAAAGATGACACACACAAGACCACAGTGTTTACTGATTCAGAGTTAGCTAAAAAGTTTCACCCCCCTCCAAAAAGTGTGGAAACAAGACGAACTTCAAATCTGTGACTTAAACACAACAGATGTGTATTAAAAGTATATGTAAAAGAAAAAGCCAGCTGACCATAAATTCTTTTTTTATTTTTCAAACAAGACATCTAACTTGAAGATACTGGCATGTTATCTGGTTTCTTCAACACAGAATTCCAGAGAAAGATTTTAAATCCAACATTCTAGTGTCATTTTCTGTTTAGATGATCTAACTTCTCCTGAAAGAACCAGTTGGGAAACCATCAAAAGAAAATTAATACACGACTAAGCCTCAAAGTGAAGGCTCCCTTTCTTATCCCAGATATCTAGAAGTGATACTCAATATTTTTCTTAGAACCCAGAACAATGTTGGAAAATAGAAGGCACGCCACTGACGGAGAAGAAACTATAAAGAACTCCTGAACGAGAGAAAGCAGAAGTGGATGAACGAAAAGCAGCACAGCCCCAAAGGGACACATATCCATGTGCTTCACAAAATAGTGAGGCCCTCAAAGAACTCAAAAGTAGAGCAGGATTGCCGGACTCCCTGGAGATGTGGCACACCCCAGTATGGAAAAGGGCATTTCAGTCACACACAAAAAAAATGACTCACAAGAGATTGTGGAAACTGATCATCAGTGGTTAAAAGGAAAAAAATCAGCAGCTGGAGAAACAGCTGAAGAGCTAAGTGATGAGTAAACCAATTCTCCCATAATATGGTACACAAGGACAAGCAGATGGAAACTACCAAGGAAAGGGTGACCAGCATGAGTGGAGCCAGAAATGTAAGTATCTATCCAATGTTGATTCCTGAATGAAACAATAAATGGAAAGAATACGTTGAGTCAATCAATAAGAAAATTTTTCCAGAACTGAAGACATGAACCCCCACATTGAAAGGGTATCTCTCACACTAAGCAGAATTAAAAATAAAATTAACCCCACATCTAGTTACGTTGTGGTGAAATTTAAGAATAACATGGATAAGGAGTAAATCCTCAAAACTTCTAGAGGTGGAAAAATTTAAAAAAGCACAGGTTACCTAGAAAGAGCAAGTATCAGACTGACCTCAGACTTCTCATGAGCAACACTCAATACAAAAAGAATATGGTGCAGTATCTTCAAAGTTCTGAGTTTTTGAGCCTATAATGTTTTACTCAGCAAATTTCACTAAGGAGAAAAAATACAGGCCAATTTCCCAGCACTTAAGAACTTGATTTTATTTTTTTAATCTCTATAAAAGAAGTATTAGAAGATATACTCCAGCAAAAAGAACAATCGCACCAAGAGAACACAGTAGGACACAAAAGTCTACGATATACAAAGAAACAGGACATCTTCAAAAAAGCCAGGTAACAATATAGAAATAAAATCCCAGATGATAACAAACTGAGAGCTGGGAGAAGAAATAAAGGGAAGCAAAAATATTTTTTCTGCCTTATTGGTGGTTATCTCTACGCAGAAAATACATATTTAAATTTGTGCAGAAAATATTTCAGTGTTACAGATTTTTTAAAAAAGGGAATATTTATCACTTTCAAATAATTAAGAAAAAACAAAGAACAATGAAAGTAAAGAAAAGGAAAAACCCTACAGAAAAATAGACAAAGGATAGAAACAGGTAATTTACTGAAGCATAAACACAGTCCAATAAACATATAAGATACTCAAGAGTAATCAGGAAAATGCAAACTCAAAAGCCATAACAGCATTTTTTAGAAAGACAGACACTAATAAGTTCGCTAATATCAAGGTATACCTTGTCAGGGTGGGCGTAAATAGATACAGCCATTTTTTACTGTGCAAACCACATAAACCAAAAATTCTGCTTCTTTCTATGTATTTTTTTTTTTTTTTTTTTGAGACAGAGTCTCGCTTAGTTGCCCAGGCTGGAGTGCAGTGGCGCGATCTCGGCTCACTGCAAGCTCCGCCTCCTGGGTTCACGCCATTCTCCTGCCTCAGCCTCCCGAGTAGCTGGGACTACAGGCGCCCGCCACCTCGCCCGGCTAATTTTTTGCATTTTTAGTAGAGACGGGGTTTCACCGTGTTAGCCAGGATGGTCTCCATCTCCTGACCTCGTGATCCGCCCGCCTCGGCCTCCCAAAGTGCTGGGATTACAGGCGTGAGCCACCGCGCCCGGCCTCTTTCTATGTATTCTAAAAAAACCTTTCCACTTGTACATATGTGTAAAAAGCATGAATAAGGATGCTTGCTGAAACATTTTTGCAGTATCAAAAAACTGGAAAATAAGCAAAATGCCCGTCAATATGGAACATTTAATTAATTAAGACACCTTGTACCATGAATTTCATGTAATGGTTAAAAAGAGTATGATAGATCTATGACTACTGACCTGAAATGGTTAGGAGCAAGAAAAAGACAAACATCATATGTGTAATGTAGGAAATTACCTTTGCAACAAAACATATCAATATAATACATGCAATTACAAAAAGTAAAACACTTGAAAGAGAATAAAAATTAAAAGAGAAAGAACAAAACAAGAACACAAAAACGACAGGAAAAATAATCTGTCAATTCACTTGCCACACTCTTCTATAATGTTGCTTTTTGAAAAGCATCCTTGGCATTGAAATGAATTGTGACTGCTACTGTGAATGTAACCATTCAATCCTAAAGGATCAATTGAGCCCATGCCCTCATTACAGTAGACTCAAAAACTCACTCTTAGACACACAATTCGTTGACGAATTTGTAGAAAACAGAAATAAAAAATGATTGAAAATCGACAAACTGATTAGGAAAAATGAGGACCAGTTCACTCCTTACATGTCCCCTATCCCAATCACAATGGCCGAGCAATAACACGTAAGGCGGGGTGCATTCCCAGAATGCTGCCAAGACAATACGACCAAAAATTAAAATGGAAAAAAAAATGGAATTGGTTTCAGGCAAGGGCAAAGCACACGTCTGTTAAGAGGCAGTTTGTGAAACCAGAGCAAGAGTCAGATGCTTTCTCTCTTTTCCTCTCAGTGGTTGCTGAACCAATGTGGCCACAAAGGCCATGGGGATTTGGGAGCTGGCCAAAGGCCAGGTGACTCAACATTGAATTTCTTGTCCCTCTGGGCAATTCCTCTCAGTGGTACAAATTTGTACCAGAACAGAGAACAGTTACCCTCTTATCAATCAGGAAAAGACACATATTAAAAGTTGTTTGGGTTTTTTTTAAGTGTTAGCTAGCAAAGAAAACTGATAGAGGTTGGCAAGAGAACAAAGCCTTATTCCCCCATTATGAAACCAAAGGACTCTACTTGTGACAGAAAAATCTGTGGGAAGGGTCAGGGCCGTCTTCTGAGGTCATTCAGGGTAAGAAACAGACACACAACTTTATTTTTATCGCATTCCTACAAAGCGTGTGCAGCAGCTCCATTTTTCTTAAATAAAAAGTAGACCTCAAATAATAGGGTCTTCCAAAAACAAAGAATCGGTTGTTTGTGGTTAATACACAGATGATTCCTTGTGCACAAGAACCAGGTGCTACATGGCTTTCTGCTGTGTCACCAGCTACTAGGCCAGAAGATGATACATAATTGTTTGTGAACTTGTTAACTGGTTGACTAACCGATTCAAATGTCAGTGGGGGAGTAACATGCACATGTGGGTATTGTAGAGGTACATCACTGAAGACTACTAAAATCCTAAGCAGAACCCTTTGCTATTCCTTCCTTATAACTCACTAGCACTCACACGAGCTCTGACTTTGCCCTTCGGTGCCCTTTAAAATGTTGGAGATGAAAACGCTGGGGAGAGGAGTAGGGGATGACGGTAAAGTAAGAGATCTGAAGTCCAGACATGGGGAGAAGCACGTAGCACAGCAGACTTGGGGAACCCCATTAAGAGACACAGACATCTGGCAGTAAGACAAGTTTAAGGGAATGTGCTGGATTGAATTGCATTTGCTTGTGCTGCCACGACACTTTCATCTCCCTGAGATCCCTGGCCTGGGTGCCAACCAAGGGCATATGTGGCCAGAGAAGTGCCACACTTTCAGCAGATAGTTTTTGCCCAGACGGATGGGTGGATGAATGGATGCATGGATAGATGGATAAACAAACATGAACAAATAATCAAGTGAACAAACAAACAAACAAAAAGAATAAGCAGTGTACTTTTTCTCTATGCACTTTACAGCCACCCACTCCGAATTAATATTCTACTTGCAAAGAATATTCAGCAAAGTTCCTCTCAGCCGATTACTCCACACTACACACAAATGTTGTCTGATTCACTGGAGACATCAGCAGAATACTATATACAATCCAGGTAGTGGTAATTTTCCCAGACTACCACACCAAGGCAATAAGAATAATTAATAGCAACTAGAACACATTGCTTTAAAAATAAATTACCACAATTGGGTATCTGCAGGTTTGCCAGGGGAATATTCTTGCTGCTTTCATTCAGGCAGTACAAATCCTGAGTGTCTGGACTGGATTTAGCCTCTTGGAGAGTCTTGATCCACATAATGTCACAGGAGCATGTAAATGGATTGCCTACCAGGATCCTACAGGGAACAAAAATGACAACAGATCAAGTTCCTTTTTCCATTTTAGCTACACTGGTGCTTGTAAAATACTACAGCATTATGAATTCTTTCTAGCCAGCAACGCTTTGAAGTCATACCACTTTCATAGCATGACAGTACTTATTATTCCTTCATTTATCTGATACTTACTGAGCATCTGCTATGTGCAGACAGCACTGGAGAATGACAGAAGACCTTACAGAATAACAGGGGAAACGAGATACAGAGAGAAATAGCCAAAATATAGGATAGAAAAGAACATCTCATAACATGGGGAAAATAAGGTGCCATGACAAATTTATCATGGTTATGACAGAGTTATTAAGAAGATGCCAACAAGAAGTTTTCGGGAATGCTAACATACTTATTTCTGACCAGGCTAAAGGCTCAAGTGTTACCACTTTCTAAGCTCAAACTTCAGCAGGGGGCAGAACAATTTCATCTCAATTTAAAATGAGACTGTAAGTACAAAGCTAAGACTAAAGTGTGAATGCCAGAAGGCTGGTACCCCTAGCTTTCTGCATCATGCAATCACAGTCAGTTTCATTGATTCAAGATAGTGGGAGTGAAGGTGAGAGAGAGAACCTGAAAGGGAGCTGCAGACCTCCTTCACACATACACACACACACACACACACACACACACACACACACACAGAGCAAGCTCTTCTGAGGGCAAGGCAACTGAGCTGCAGATTGAGCTGTGTTAGACCACTGTGGGTGGAAAGCCACCGCCATTCAGACCTCAGCCCTGCTGCCTGGACTCCTGTGGCCTGCAATGGGTAAAAGAGGAAGTAGTCAAGAGGAAAATAAAAACCACAAGGAAAAAAATAATCTTTAAATGCTTATTTATAATACTCAGTGGCCTATTTAAGATGAATTCCATTTATGGTAATGAGCCTTTAAGTGAGGCCATTTAAAATCGTTACATAGACTCTGCCTGGCATTAACCACAATACTTAAGATTTCCGTGAAGACAGGACCTGGACTTTGCCACATCATTTAGTCCTGTGGTTTTCTGGTTGGGTTCTAAGAATCTCAGGGATCCCTGGAGACTTTTCCAGGAGTTTCTTAGGGGAAAATGTGGTCATGATAGACTCATTTAATTTGTGTCTGCTTGATCACCTCCAAGTATCCCTCCAACACCAAAATGGGATTTGACGTTATGGGATATGGAAAAGAACACAGCAAAGACCCACCACCAGTTTAAACCCCACTAATCCAAAATGCTGCCTGGAGCTCTGAGGACATGCAAAACTAAAGAGTCTTTCTAAAAGAGGATATCATTAACTCAGCAGAAGGGATAAAGAAGGAAAGGAATGTTTCAATTATGAATACAGCAATGTTCATATGACAACACAACACTGGTGCACAGCTGGCTTCTTTCTCCAGCTTACTGTGCAAGCTCAATGATTATGACAGCACATTACATTTATATCTTTAGGTTTCTACCTCTCCCACTGGATAACAGAATCCAGGAACATATAAACGTTTCTCCCTTTATTCCCATGGCCCTGTGCCATATCGTGTTGATTTGTGATAGGTACAACATTAACATTGGTTGAATCAATGGATTAAATACTCTTCAAGAAGAATATTGAGACATAAATTTGAAATTGAAACTCTAATTTTTAATCCAGCAAGAAAATTTTAAATAATGTTGCCCAAAATTTTTACACCAAGTACTTTATCCTATCTCATATATCTTCCTTTAGTTTGTCATGCCTATTCCTGTGTTAGAAGCATTAGTGCTTCAATGCCCTGAATTCACTTTATTCCAAATAATTGCCAATTGCCAAGACTTTCACCATATAACACCCATTACACCTATTAACTTGTTGTCTCTCCAGCAGTGACATCTTCCAATCTGCACAATTTCCTTGTGAATAAGGATGGATCTTCATGAAAAGACTCCACAATTTAGGCAACATAGAGTTTAAGCAAATGCCATTGCCTAATCTTCAAAGGCCTCTTCCTGGGCCCACATCTGCCCCACAAATCCTCTGCATTAGGACGCTTTGAGGTGCCATAAGAATGGCAACAGTTCATATTTGTTTAATGGGGACAACGCAAGGAATTGAGCTCATTTGGAAATCCTGGCTGTTAGTTGTCACCACCTTTAAATACGTTTTCTATCATTTCACAACAGAAGAAAATGGGACTTAAAAATAAATATTGAATGCAGTAACAGACCTGGAAGAAAATCTCACAAAGATGGGTAGGGAAAGAGAAGAACTACCTTTCCTCCAATGTTCCCTATCCTTAAGATGGACAAAAGTGAGCAGAGTTTTGCCCATTTTTGTTTCCTCCGTGAATGGGTTTGCTTGACTTTAGGGCCTGAATCCAACAGGAACCAAACAGATGCTGTGAGATATAAAGTATATAGCTGTTTTCACACAAAGCCCCCTTCTTTTTCTCTTTTTTCCCTCTACTAGAAATTATTTATGTAAAAACAACATTTAAACGAACCAGAAATGATATGTCACTACTGAGATTTCTATTTTTTTAATTACTGAATTTTTAAAATGAGAAATAATAAACCATGAGGGAATAAAAGACTGAGAGACTGAAACTTCAGAAATCATTTTTCGAGAATTTGATATGAAAATAGATCTGCAACATCACTCATTAAAAGAAAAATACTGAATTACCCCTTCCTTTGAAAACTTTTCCCCAAATGCCACACAAAATCATTACTTACAGTTCAGACAAGTCAAGGTGACGGAAATGTTTCCTAGACAAACTCGTCAACTTGTTTCGGGTAAAATTGCTGAAAGGAATCAAAAACATTAAACATGAATTTAAAATGTTACATTTTAGGAACACAGTATTCAGAGATTTTGTTTACAAAATACAATTTTATTTGATCATTATGCATGCTTTACTTACATCCAAATCTCTCTCTCTTTCACTTAGAGTGATAGCTGAGTTTTTCTTCTAACCTTGTCTATATTTTTTTCTTTGCAGGGAGGGGTAGCATAAATATATTGTGTATTTTTAACGTTTTTTTCGCCCAAAAGCTTATTTTTCATATGTTGATTTGGAGCCAAGTTATATATCTCATAGAAATCCTGATCTTTTGAATAACTAATAGGAAGATATGTAACATTAAATAAAATTTAAAACTATAAACCCAGTAGGGAAAAAAGATGCCTTAAAACTAAAGAGCATCATGGATATTTTGAAATTATGTGGCATACAAAACTCTGAATATTAACTGAATTCAATATGTCTTTATATGAAAGACATTTTATTGATGAAAAAACACTACTGAGATTGTTTACTTATGAGCTAGATAACCGAATACCTCCACGATGGGAACAAAAAAAAATTAGATAACAAGGAATACATCAGATTTCATCTGAAGACGGTATGTCTTCAGATTTGGACCAACCAGACAATAAAAAGATACATTTGTGATTTAAAAAATAATAATTTACTGACATGTTCCAAACATGTAATCTGATTCGATAAAAGAGTTTCCAATGATCAGTGCCATGAGATTTTGGGGTAGGAAATTCAGAGCCATAACCCTGGCAGCTGACTCACTCTGCAAATTTGTTTACTGTTTAAATTTATTTAAAGAGTGTCCGATGCTTGGGCCTACAGATGTGTTTAATAAATAAAATGAATGTAAAACAAACATCAACTTTCACAGAAACAGCCAAGACCTCTACAAAACGGAGGAAGCCAATGAGTCTTTCAGCGTATGTTTCCTGCCCAGGAAGGCAAGTGTTGGGCTGAGAGTTGGATAAAACATGAGATCTGGCCGGGCGTGGTGGCTCATGCCTGTAATCCCAGCACTTTGGGAGGCCAAGGCGGGCAGATCACGAGGTCAGGAGATCCAGACCATCCTGGCTAACACGGTGAAACCCCGTCTCTACTAAAAAAATACAAAAAATTAGCCGGTCGTGGTGGCGGATGCTTGTATTCCCAGCTACTCAGGAGACTCAGGCAGGAGAATGGCGTGAACCCAGGAGGCAGAGCTTGCAGTGAGCCAAGATTGCGCCACTTCACTTCAGCCTGGGCAACAGAGTAAGACTCCGTCTCAAAAAAATAATAAAAAAATAAAAAATAAAAAATAAGTAAAAAACATGACATCTGAGGGTGACAGTGATCCTGGCCCCTTACCTGAGGCTACTCTTCACTGTCAGCCTAAGGAAGTATCCTGGTGTGTCTGATCAGTCACACAGTCCTGGGGTTACAACCAGGAGCCAAAGCATGAACTAAGGCTAGTCAGTTGATAAGAAGGAACCTACCACTCTGGTGTCTCACAAATCATGAATGTGTGTGTCCACTCCCAGTTTAATTCTATATTGAGATCTCCACTCCCTACCTACACAAGGGTACCCTCCTTCCTTCTAGGCGTGCATCTTCTCGCTTCACACTGAGTATAAAGTGCTCACCCACGTGAAAAAATAATCCACCAGGAAGTTGTAAAATGTGCCCACATAAGTCTCTTCTTTTGGAACGTGAATTAAGAATGGGTTTCGGTCGGGTGCAGTGGCTCACGCCTGTAAACCCAGCACTTTGGGAAGCTGAGGCTGGTGGATCACCTGAGGTTGGGAGTTTGAGACCAGCCTGGCCAACATGGCGAAACCCCGTCTCTCCTGAAAACACAAAAATTCGCCGGGTGTGGTGCCGGGCGCCTGTAATCTCAGCTACTTGGGAGGCTGAGGCAGGAGAACTGCTGGAACCCGGGAGGCAGAGATTGAGGTGAGCCAAGATGGCGCCATTGCACTCCAGCCCGGGCAACAACGGCAAGACTCCTTCTTAAAACTAAGCAAAAACAAACAAACAAACAAGAAAAGAGTGGGTTTCACTGGTCTACAATGCATTGAAAAGTCAGTCTGCCTATCTTTTCCACAGTTTCTAAGGCACAAATGCTTTCATCGGAAGTCCCAATCTTTCTAAAACAAACCAAAAACCAAAAACCTGCTTTCCTCCTCAAGAAAAAGGCGGAGAAAGGCAGCGAAGAAAGCAGTTTAGGGTGAAGGGTCTCCCTGTCTGCTGGTAAAACCGCCGCCCCGCGGAGCCTCTGTGGGGCCGCCAGCAGCACCGCAAAGAGCGGGGTTATGGGCCAAAGAACAAGATGAGTCTTATGAACCATACTTATTATTGGGGCCAAAAGCCAAAAAGGAGGAAGAGGGGAGGGAAAAAAATCAACAATCCTCTTACTGTTTGATTATAGAGCTTTGCAAGGGAGCTAATTAGCACCTCTGCAAAGTCCCTGGAAAACACAAATACCAGCTTTTCTCACAGTCCCTGGGCTCTTAGGGGCTGGGCAGGAATTAAAGGCATCAAGAAATAACGCAGTGACCACTCTCTGGGGCTCTGGGCAGTCCCCATGTGATGCTAATACGGACAGGGTAGGGGGAGAAGTGGAGAAAGTGAGAGAGAGGATCCCGTTTAAATTTCCCTAAAACCCGAAGTGAAATAGACTGATCTTGTATGCGTTTTTATATTGCTGGGGAAACTCAGAGAGATCATCAGTATATCCCAGGGGTACAGAGAAACAGCTTTTAATACATATTTTGTTATCAGCTCCCTTGCACCCCACTGCCTTGATATTTGAGGTAAGAGTGCAGTTTGCATGTGGAAAATCAGGGGACCACTAATCAAGCTGGTCCCCAGAGTCCTCCATCATAAGCAGAGGTTAGGTCTAAGATCCGGATAGGCAGACACCTGACTTAATTCCTTCCTTCCTCCCTACTGTTCTGGAAAGCAAACTACTTAATTTAATTTCAGATTTTGGTGATTAAGAGCCTCTTTTGTCCTGTGAATATATGAAGCTTACTGCCATCTGATGACCTCTTCATAACTGCCGGATACTTGCCTATTTCTCTCTGTCTTACTATTCAATAATGGCTACAAATATTAGTAGTGTTTTTGCAATTTGATCAATGATTGACATCCCAGCTATTGCTTCTTAAGAAAACTGTGTAAGATATGTATGTCCCTTTAGCTTCCCATTTTAAAATAATTCTTCTCTGAAAACGAGGGACAGATATTTGACTTTGTATAAGCTGTGGACTGCACAAAGAATACCACCAAAATCATTCTATCATATATCAACATGAAAAAATATACAAGGTGGCTTTCATATTCATAGAAATGGCATGCAACAAGGAAAATATACAAAGTACAAAGTAAAGTGAAGTAATAAGTAAGTCTATTAATAAAACTGTAATTAGCCAGAGCCCACTGTCCAAATCACAACATTAGGAGAAGTGATGTGATAAAACAGCCAGTAAAATGCAGTTGTTGAGTAATTCGGGTCTAAGGTCAACTGTAATGAAAATACCAGAACTTAACCACTGAGGTCATTAATTACATCTAAGTGACTGCATTAGAGCATTTTGCCTTTTTCTTCTTTCCAATTTCTCTCTTGTTTATGCTATCAAGGCCTACGCAGCCATCAGATTTGTGCAGGCAAAGATTTGTGCAGACTGCAGAGATGATTCCAAAACGCATTTAATTGAAATGTGTTAATAAAGTTCCCTGGAGTTTTATCACATTTTTGCAGAATGTTTTATGTCTTAATTTACAGACTGTATTTTTAAAGTGACTTCCTCATTAATGCCACCTATAAAATATGAAGTTGTGATATTGGCTTTATGAAATTAATATTTTCCATAATATCAACAAATTTCAATAGAGTGTCCAGGCAATCTGCTTCTAAGAGAATGGTTTCTTTTAAAACTGGCATGGAAATCAGTTGGGGAACTGTTCTGAAAAAAAGAAAGAGGACAAACCTTCTAAGAAAGTCTGATTCTCTAATTATATGGATGATACAGATTTTATTTCCTGTACTCTTAATGTAAGAACATGGAGAGGGGTTGGCCCTGGAGTAATAACTCTGACACTTATGATCTGTAAATCTGAGCAAGTCCTAGAACTCCCTCACTCTTTTTTTCTTTAATACTTTAAGTTCTAGAGTACATATGCACAACGTGCAGGTTAGTTACATATGTATACATGTGCCATGTTGGTGTGCTGCACCCATTAACCCATCATTTACATTAGGTATATCTCCTAATGCCATCCCTCTCCCCTCCCCGCACCCTGTGACAGGCCCTGGTGTGTGATGTTCCCTACCCTGTGTCCAAGTGTTCTCATTGTTCAATTCCCGCCTGTGAGTGACAACATGCAGTGTTTGGTTTTCTGTCCTTGCAATAGTTTGCTCAGAATGATGGTTTCCACTGTTCACAATAGCAAAGACTTGGAACCAATCCAAATGTCCATCAATGATAGAATGGATTAAGAAAATGTGGCACATATACACCATGGAATACTATGCAGCCATAAAAACGGATGAGTTTATATCCTTTGTAGGGACATGGATGAAGCTGGAAACTCTCACTCTTATTTTATCTATGAAATGTGAATAAAAGCCCTACCAATTATCAGAAAAAAATCATGTGAAATATTCCAGGTGAGGGTCCCATAGATAGACTATGATATGTAAGGTATCATTGCAAAGAGAATTTGGTACAGCAAAACAGAATCAATGAATGCAGGCAACAACCTTCTGGCAGAAGCTCCACTAAAAACTCAGGGAATGGGAGTTCTGAGTCTGTGCTTAGAGATGCATAAATATTCTGCACTTTAGTGATCTTTAGTTTAACGAAGACATCTCTCAGGAAAGCCATGCCTTATGGACTTAAATGCCATCATCTAGAGGATTTAGCAACAAACAAGCTAACAGTTCCCATTGTCCATATTTCCATTTGACTTCAGTGGACAAAGCATCAACAAGACTTTGGGGAAATAGTTCCCATTATTAATGATTTTCTGTACCTTTGGCATGTCCCATGATTGATTTTTCTCTACCTTTATCAATTCATGACAGACGACTTTGGGAAAATGAAGGTTCAAAAGAGAATCCTATTGTGGGGGGAAAACACCAGTAATTTTTATTTCCCTATAAAGGCCAAGGCCAAGTCAGCTTCTTTCAGTTCCACTGGTTTGATGTCTTCCAGGGAGCATGTCATGATTCCAAGGAGGAAAATCAAGAACTCTGTGCAAGGACACAGTTTTCACATCAGACTCCTTGCTGCTAGCCTATTGCTCTGTCCAAGATGGAACTGGCCCAGAAATTCATGAAAGGGAATAAACAGCCTGTTCTAAGTACCCCTCTGAAGCTATTCAAACAATCAAACAAAATCAGAGCTAATGTTTCTAAGCTATTATCACAGCTATACTAACTTTAAAAAGGGAGGTTTCGAGTTGGAAAAGAAGGAAAATAAACAGAGGGGGGAAATACTGAATAAAATAGGTCCTGGGAAGCAAAAGAATCAATCTCTACTTACATGTGCTGCAGGTTGCTGTTTTTCAGAAATGCTTTATGAGCCACAAATTTTAATCCAGAATCCACAATTGTCCTGTGAAGACGCATAATTTCACGCATATTAGAACGAACCAGTGAATGCCTGCCTGACCAGAGTAGACAACAGGAAAAATCTCTGAGATAATGTGTGCTGGTCCTGAGTACTCACAGATTTCTCAGTCCCACGTAAGCTTCAACATCATCTTCGTTGATGATTTCTAACCTTTTCTGATTTGCGATGAAACTGTAACAAAGCAGAGAGTGAATCGCAGTGACTCAGAATGTAGGCAGCAGCACCATGAAGAACTCCCATCCACCTCACCCAGGTGTCCAAGGCGCTCCCTCCACACCCATCCGAGCCTCGCCATTTTTTAAAATATGGCAGGAGAGCAAAACTGAGCATGACTGAGCAGAAACCATGACTGACAGGTTTCATGGTCAATAACCAGTTCACTGGGTTTCATTTCTCCTGTTTTATCAGTCTTTCACCCAACAATTTCACTTTTCTTTCCCTTTCAGAGTATCACCAGTGTACATAGGTGAAAATACCATGGAATTGCATCCACTCCTCTCAAAGGTGTTTCTACTCTTATGGTGAGAGCCACAGAGATGCTACTGTCATCACTGCACAAGAAAAGTCACATATTCCCTCACATTTCAAGAGAAACAGCCACTCCCTCCTTTACCTCCTAAAATACTAAAGTGCATTTCCCCTACCCTGTCCTCTTTTCTCTATTTTCCTGGCCCAGCATCTCCTCCTTCTGCCTTTGTCAGTGACAATATCAATCTTTCCTTCGATAAACCACATTTCACAAACCCCAACGTGGCCTTAGCGCGTTCTCCGTGGGAATGCTCCTCCCTCCCCCACCCCCTAAGCCCTCCAATATAAGGGTGGATGGAGAAAACTCCATCCCTTTGGCCACGCTGGTATCTTAGAGATGTGCACATGACCTCGATTACACCAAGAGGAGTCTTCCCTGAGATTAAATAAATGAATGCTGGGAAAGAGAGGGTCTCTGTCTTTCTCTGGGATCATAGCTGAAGGATCGCACAGGCCTGCAACTTCCATGGGGAAATTTTCTGCTACAAGGAAATAGACCATCCAAAAATGAAGTCAGTCCACAAAAGAAGCAGAGCTAAAGAGACAGAACTCTAAAAACACCACTTGAGCCATTAGATACAACTGTCTCTGAGGCTAGATGTCACGAACCTGAATTGATCTTAATTTCTATCATTTGCAATCAGTAAAGTCCCTAGTGATATGAACAAATAGCTATTAAAACCATCATTATGGAATTTCCTATACTACAGTTATTTAAATACCTGTCTATTCAGTTTTCTTAGATCACAATGTCTTTAAGACAGTTAGATCTGTTTTATAACTCACCTAGCTCAGTACCCAGTACAAGGTAGGTACTCAAAGGATGGATGGATGGATGGATGGATGGATGGATGGATGGATGGATGGACAGATGGAGAAACAGATGAACTGTACTTGGAGTTACAAAGGCACTACAAGAAACTATGCAGGATGAATTCTCCCCTTTCTTCCTGAAAAAATTTAAGATATATAACATATTCCAATTAAGACACTGAAAACAAATATGTAGCCCTGCTGTTAACAATGTGAGTTAAAATGAAAAAAATATTAAACGATGGGGAGGAACATATAGCATCTATAGGTCAGCCACTGTGTGGAGGAAAATGATAACAAGCTGTATGGTAAGGGTTTGGGCACCTCTTTTTAGAAAATAAATTTTAAAAATAAAAATAAGTAGATTCTCTGAGAAGACAAAATTACACCAAAGATAAATATTTTTAAAAGCATCCCCACAAATATTGTCCCCTGTTACATAAAAAAACTAGCCTCCAAGATAGAATGGTGACTTTTTCTGAAAAAATTATTTGTTGTCCCTTATACCCAGGGCCTGGCACACTTAATAAATGTGCAGGAAGCTTTCGTTCCCTTCCCTCCTCCCACCACACATAGAAGAAGGAAACATTTTAAGACTTGAAAGGAATGCTCAATTTTTAATATCAAGTGTTTCAGAGTTATCATACTTTAGATACATTTTTGCAAGATTTTTCACCAACATTTTCAATAGAGATCACAGTGACCTCACTCTTCTAAATGATCTCACAATAAGAACTGCATTCCAAAGAGCCCTGAATGTTAATACTTTTTCTCATGCAACTGACAGCAAAAAGGATAGATAACGTGGGCGCGTTTTCCTCTGGAGTCACAATCTAGGCTTCCAGGCAAGCCTGTGCACTCCCTCCAGCTGCGTAAGCATGGGTCCTGTCACTGTCCTGAAGTCACTGAGAGTTCTTCCTCACTCTTTTCCTGGATTATCCTTGCATCTTCCATGCTCACAACAAGGGCCTGGAACTCAATGAGGACTTTATCATGATCTGCACAAGGCACTCATCTTTAACTCTTTGTTACTTATGCCCTTTCTTTTCATTTTTCATCAGACATTTAATTTATCAACTCCCCGATCTTATTCAATAGAATACAATGAACCAGCAAATAAAAATGGAAGGCATAGAGGAGGAAAGACAGGGGTAGAGATGTCCATGGATTGTACAAAAATATGTGGGCTTAAAAAAAGAAAAGAAAAAGATAATTTAATTTAAAAATAAAAATAAATAAAAAATAAAGAGATATCAATGGAGCCAGGAATTCAGTTTAGAAATGCATACACTTGTTAGGAAGAAAAAAAACACACACAAGCTTAATTCTATGCTTTCTAGTCACCAGTGCCCAAGAAAGAAGGAGATGAGGATAAATTTGGTCAATGGTAAATTCACAGTATTCATGAGATGAAAATGAGCCAATTAAGCAAAGCACCACTATTCCGAAATCTAAGACCAGACAGGAAATTTTGCTGAAAACCATCAAAAGAAGTGATGAAAAATGGTCACTAGAGAATACTCCCTTACTGTGGGGGCAAGAATGCCCTGGATAAATAATAAATTTTTCTCCTTGCCAAGATGGAAAGGCCAACTGAAGAGCTGGATTAAAAGTTCAGCAAGGGCTCTTCTAGTAGTAGATCCCAAGAATTCCCCCTCATAAGCTACTATGTGTAGTCATGTCCACAATAGACGCTAGCTACAAGCTGCTCAAGAAATCTACCCCCTAAGAAACTCTCTTTAGCTACCACTAAGTGAAGAATCAAATCATAGGGTTAAAAAAGAAGCCAGTAAGGTGAATAACAGGTCATTCACAGAGGGGAAACTTCGGTGGCCAAGAAACATGAAAAGTTGTTCATCTCCTAAGAAATGTGAAATGCAAATTAAAATAACAGTGACATACTATTCCTCTCCCACTAGACTGACAAAGTGTTTAAAGTCTGACAATGTAAAACATTTCTACGGATGTGATGAAATTTCTCTGAAATTGTTGGAGGAAGTGTAAATTGTTATAACTACTTTGAAAAGCACTTGGCCTGTATCTTGGAAAATTATAAATCAGTACCCTTCATGACCCAGCCATTCCATTCCAGGTATTCACACAAGAGAAGTTCTCACATATGGACTCAAGAATAGTCATTGTAATATGATCAGTAGAATATTACATTTATTGTCATGGAGTCAAAAGCTGGAGCAACCCAAGTGTCCATCCACAAAGAAATAGAAATTGTTTAAAATAAGATGTGTTAAATATATATATAAGATTAAATCAGATCTACATATTTGAGCAGAAAGACACTGCCATGCTAAGTGAGAAAGAAGATAGGCAAAATTGTATACTGATATGTATGTGTAATATAAAACAATCTATGTGAACTTTTAAAAATATATAAAAAATAATACCACATAGTGTTCACAGTCAGGTAGATATGCAAAGTATAGAAAGATGATTCCAAGGAAGGTGGCCTTGGGAAAGGAGAATGGTCTGGGGTTTTACACACACACACACACACACACACACACCTACCTTAAACTCTTTATACCATTTATATTATTAAACTGCTAAACTATTTTATTAAAAGAGAAACAACTTGCATCAAAAAGATAAAAATGTTAAACTATCATTTTTGAAAGTAATTATATAAAGTTATTATGTCATCATACTTTTTTGAATTTTTAAAATTTATGAAGAAAAAAGAAAGACAAGAAAGAGAGAGAGAGAGCAAGAAAGGATGGGAGGGACAGAGGGAAAGAGAGAGAGACAGAGATTGCAACAATCATACAAAGGAAATAACAGCAGGAAAGTCAGACCCCAGGGCTTCTCAGTGACTCAGTGGGCAAACACACCTGAGCTCAAGTTCTTGCTTCCCTGGACCACCCAAATAGCAAACAGCTAACAGCCTTCTTTCCTGCCCCACAGCCTCCGGACAGAAATGGAAGACTAAGGTGCGTGTGCGCTGCCCCCTCCTGGTGACTTCCACCTGCCTCTGGGAGGATCTCCACAGCCCTGGCCTCTCCTGCTCTCTGCCTTAGGGCGACTGATCCCAAAGGCACAGGGTTAGGAAGGAGAGAGGAAGCGCCAGGTCAGGGCCACTGACAGGCAAGCAGCAGGCTCTTTCCCAGAAAATCGCTCCCCACTGCCCCTGTTAAAGTGCAGTGACACTGTGGGTTCTTCACCGAGTCAAGCTCTGCTTAATAAAACACGTCTCCAAAAAGGGTGCCATTCCCTCAAGGGAGCAGTGGGAAGGCTCACAATTGTGGCACACACCCAACCAGGAGTTTTCTCTCCATGACAACCTCAAACTCCTCTAACCTAGGCCCACTGCTCTAGAAAGCTTAGGCCCAGGGGCTTCCAGGCACAACCCCTCCGCCCCCACAGCCCATGTCCCCGCACTTGCCTCACAGGAATCTCACATGAGGTCCATGGAGCTTTGGTCTTCTCAGAAAACTGAGCTTCCCTCCACCCCCCAGCCTGCAAACAATGCTTGCATGCTCTGTTAGGCAAGTCAGCGGCCCTTAAATAATAACCAAGAGACATGGTGAATTCGGAATTTTTGTCTAACTTGGTGTACTCCTTGGGAATTTCTCTCACCTCCTCAGTCCCCCAGGGTCCCTGGCCCTCACCCTTTATTAATAATCTGCCAGGAATCATTGGTGGCCTTCAACCATCCTCTTCTGCTCAGAATGTGCCTTCCACCCTTACCAAGTCCATATATAGGACTCTTGCTAGGACCTCATATTATAAGGGCTGTTTTTGCTGTTGTTTTTTGCACATTTACAACATCCCAAGGCCCTTAACTACTGCCCTAAAGATTGGATCTTACATGCTAGGGTCTTCTCAATGTATTCATCTAAATCTATCCCAGGACCCTCCAAGACTTTCTTGAGTGATTTGTAGACAACACCAGAAACGCTTTTTCCAATCAGAACACTTTTATTCCATCAGTTGGCAAGCATTTTTTGCAGTTATTGCACTTGGAAGTTTGCAATTAAGAACTAGAGCAATGGGAGGTACTCTTTGTACCCTCAATTTTATTTTTCTATGAATCTACCTGACTCCATAACTGAATTGCTAGCTCCTCATCTCATCTCACTGATCTCTGTTTCCTAGCACAGAGCTGATGCTCAAGGAATGTCTGCTGACTTAGGGTACCCAAACAGGTA